>NW_012107585.1:8836147-8926212 GCF_000951045.1 Mandrillus leucophaeus | reverse complement strand
AAAAAGAAATGAAATAAAACACTGAGGGAGAAAGTGACAGGATTGGGCTGCCCCCCAACTCAGATGTCTCTGTGTCAGGGCAGCCGGGTCTGGTAGGCTCTGGTGCCGGCTGCAAGCCTGCTAGAGTCTTAGTCCTGAGGGATCTGCCAAGTGATCAGGGAGAGATAGGAGGCTGGGGGATGCTGCTACTGTGCTCCCAGCCCTAAGGAGACCACAGCTCCTGAGATGGACCCAGGACAGCACTAGTGCCTGCCCTGAGCCTTCCCCAAGTCCTGCCTTGTCTAAGTGCCTGGGAGTGCCGGTTGGTAGAACGTGGTAGCATCTCTGTCTGTAATAAGGAGATAGAAGCTCAAAGAAGTGACCAGACTTGCCCCTGGTCCTGTGATCTCCAAGGAGAGAGACTGAGACCCCACCAAGGTCTCGTGGCTCTCTCCCCAGCCCCATTTCACTTCTCCCAGTATGAGTGGGGCCAGGTGGCTGAAGCCAGTATCGAAGCTGGGACGTGGGCAGCTGCAGCAGTGAGGCTGGCACAGGCGTGATGGGAGACGCCACCCAGCATGGGGAGCCTGGGAGTTCCCATCCACCTGCCAGTGTGTCCAGGAGAGCCCCCTCCCCCTGCTGTGCCCAGCAGCCTCCCTTCTCCTCTGCTTCCCACATGGGTGGCACTGGGCCATCGGAGCCCTTCCATAGGTGGGTATCCCCTCATCCCTGAGGGTGGGAAGATATGACTCAGGATTTGGCAACAGAGTTTTAGAAACAGGGAGGCTGGGCAGGTGGAAATCTGCAATGCCTCCCCAAACACCAGGTAACACCTAAGCCTGGGGAGAGGGTCACTTTACTCTCTGGGGTCCCGACTTCAGGCTCTGACTGGGCAGCGTGGCATGAGACGGAGGGCCCAGGCTCTTGGGGCAGCGGAGCACCACGGGCCAGGAGAGAAAGCCCCCATCTCCACCCTTTTCCTTGGCGTGGTGGCCACCAGCTGCTGCTTTTGCCCGCTGGTCCGGCCAGTACCCCTCCCCGCCTGGCCACCTGAACCCTGAGGCCTGGTATGGGGGAGGCTGCAGCAGCAGAACTGTTGGATTGGCTCTCTGCTGATGCCTTCCCTCCGACATATGGCTCCTCCGCCTGCCTTGGGCTCTGCCAGCGGCTCCCCTTTCTCCATGGCAACTCAGCTCAGTGGTCCCAGTGGAGGAGAGAAAATCAATTCTCCCTCCTTCCCGCCCTCCCTCTCCACTCCCCACCCCTTCCTCTCCGGCCTGCCTTTCTCCCTTCCTCCAGCATCCCTGACCAGGCTCGCAGCTCCTCCGTCCACCCGTCCCGGGGACACGCGTGCTCCTCAGCGTCCTCTGTCTCTAGGCATGGGCTGCTGGGAGAGCCGTGCGCTGGGGGCGGCCCCCTGAGGCTGGCAGCATGGGGAGCTCAGTGGACCTCTGCAGGGATGGGGGGCTGCTGTGCGACCCCAGCCCGGCTCCTGTGGTGCGCACCTCCTGGCTCTGATACTTTGTCCCCCCACCCCTTCCCTCACATTGGCTTCCTAAAAGGTAATTTTCTGCTCCTTCTGAAACATGTCACAGCCTCAGGAGGGGTTTATTAGCAAAGAAGGCTCCGTCTGGTCATGCGGGCTGCTTGCATTCTCTCCAAAGAGCTGGGATGGAGGGAGAGAGAGAGGGAGAGGCCTCGCCTGGCATGTTCAGAGCTCAGAGAGGGCACAGCAGAGTTTGGGTGCGTGGGGTTCTCCTCTAGGGAGTCTGTGAGTAGCTCGGCTCCTGCCTCCTGGTGCTTGGGTAGGTACAGCACTCCGTTGTACTTCCATTTTCCACTGTGATTGCCATGGAGCATAGAAAATCTGCTTTCCTGGACTGTGGTTGGACCAAGGAGAGGGGAGGAAATTTAGAGGCATGCACGTGCGCCCTAGATGGGGCAGGGCTCTGGAGTGGTGATTGTTGGCCACAGATTGGCTATCTCTCCAGACAATCCTTCATTGTCTGAAAATGAGAGTTCAGTGAGAAAATGTTTTGTCCCTCCCCACCCCGATACCAAGGGTTGCCCCTCCCCACCCCGATATCCCCCATAATCAAGATTTCCAAGAAGGTGGTGTAGGAAGGATCGTTTGCCGGCTGGCTTCAGGCACAGTGGCCCTGCAAGTGTGTCTGTCTGGATAGCACCATCTGTTTGGGACAGCCCCTCGGCACAGTTTGGTTCAGGCAGGATTTCAAACCTGCTACCCAGTGGGTCAACATTCTGCATCGTTTCAGAATGACTCTTAAATGGCTTTCCCAGAGGGAATCTGTGAGGCTAACCCCTCAGCAGCGCAGCCTGGGAGACACACTCCGACCCATGCCCGGCATAGGCAGCTCCCACCGTGACTTCTGCTTCCTGTGCAGCAGGCAATGGAAAAAAGAACCCCTGGTTGTCAACGAGAACAGCTCCCGTGTTGATGGAAAGTGAGGGCCGAAGAAACCGGATTTAGCACCCAGTTCTTAGAAGTCATGGGTTTGAATGGTGTCTGAGAGTAAGCCCTGTCTGATCTTTAAATAGAAAGTGTACACCAAGTAGCCCCGTCTGACTCACCAGGGAGCTTCAAAGTTCAGGTACCAGGGAACCCATAGTCAACTCTGAAAGAGGCACCCAACTTGGAGGGCTGACTGCAGAGAAGTCTAGACGTTCAGGTATGTGTCTGTGCCTCAGGGTGCAGTGGATTCAGGGTGGGACCAGAGTTGGTTCACAGAGTGAATAGTTGAATGTAGGACTTCAGCCTCATGAGCACCTGATTGGATTCTGTTTTTTGTTTCAGCATTCTCTCTGTCAGATTGTTTTAATAACAGCATCGGAGCTTCAAAGGTGGCCTGAGACAGGACTCCCTGTGTGGTTCTATGGTTGGGCATCTTTAAACTATGTTTATCTCCCCAAAGCCCTGTTTCTTTAAAGCTGCCTTTGAGCCCCCCAGAGACCCTGAATTCTTGGTGCTTCTCTTTGAGCAATCAGATGGGTTACGACTGGGCAGGATGAGAGGAACGCTTTTGTGTCTGCACAGGTCTGTGCTGTTTCTTCCTCTGCTTTGGGGCTGGAGACTCACCCAGACCCTCTTGGCATCTGGGCAGTGTGCAGGCTTCTTAACGACATTATGGGCGTCTGGATTCTGGTTGGTTGCTGAAAATTCTGATGGGTTTACGAGTTATGTGATGGGTGGGGAGGCCATGTGCTAGTTTGGTTTGGTTTGGTTTTGGTTTGCTAGCGAGCGGAAAATCTGATGTGACACCTTAAAGGCCAGCCCACTAGTGGCAGCACCCGATCCTCATCTCTGCTCTCAGCCTCTATGGGAGGCACCTGGCCCTGTCATTCCAGCTGGGCTTCCTCTGCCCTGGGGGCTTTCATGTGAGCCCAGAGCAATGCAAGTGTGTGTTCAGTCGGCAAGCCCAAAAGTCAAAAGAACAGCCAGAGCCAAGCTGGCTTTTGAGGAGAGAGCCCGGCTCCTCCAGCCTAGCTGCATTCGCCTGAGGTAGATCCTGAGTGCTCTGCCCCGGCCTCTCCGCCCTCCTGTGTGCTTTCTCAGCGGCTGCTCTGAAGTGTCATTTCACGTAGTGGTGACTTAACTTGAAAGGAGCCGCAGGGGGCGTGAGAGCAGCTTGGAGAGGTGGGAGCCTGGGCTGCCGATGGCTCCAGCCCGTGAAAGTGTGGAAAGCTCATTCCAGGAAAATTGGAATAATCACTGCATTGGCTGGCTTTCAGGCGGTGAGTGGTTCTTTCTTTAATTTGAGAGGAGCTCTGGGATTCAGGGAAGGGCGTGGTGGGAAACCCTGTGGTTCAGACAGACCTCACGAAGCCAGTGAAGATCCCAGGAGAAAGTCTGATTTATTTTCCCCTGACCTGGCTCGCAGCATGGTGGGGTCCACCACCCAGGCTGTGCTGGGCAGGACAGGCAGCTCTGATGTGGGTCAGAGATTCTGGGACTCAGAACATCTGCCTTGGCCCCCACCCAGCCTGTACCTAGCTTTGAAAAAGTCTGTTGGTGGTGTTGCATGATAACTTAAACTGCGGGAAGAGAGAAGCTCATGAACATTAAACTCTCCCCCAGTCTCTCTTGTGAGTTTCCTGAACACACACATACTTATACATGCACATATACGCCCTTGCCCAATTGTGCACATACACAAGTACACATATGCTTGCAGATACACAGCCTCCCCACATGCACACTCACACAAATACATGTGCACATGCCATGCAGGCACACACATGCAACTCACAAGCTCACACACACATGCACACACACACAAATATGTTTTCCCTGCCTGCTAGCAGGGGTGTACCTACCATTTGGCGTTGTTCTCATGCTAACGTGATCCCATGTAAACGGTTCCCAGGACTGGTAAGATCAGACAGCTGTCCTTTTTATGCATCGCTTTAAAGCTCAGTGTCTTACCTGAGCGAGACAACAGTCCCTGTCCACTTCTGGAAAGAGCTGCCTCTGTTCCCTTTTTTCCTCCCTGGTGCTCTGCTGCATGGTCTGGGGTGTTATAGAGATTGGCATGTTTGTGTCTGCAGGGGAGCCTCTGGGTGCTGGCTTTCTGTCCAGGGCTTCTGAGGGCCACCAGCCCAAAGGGAAGGGATTCATCAGAGACTGATAAGCTTAAGGTGTGCTGAGCTGTAAGGCCATGTGTGTGTGTTTGTGTGTGGGGGTGTGTGTGGGTGTATGTGTAGGCATGTGTGTGTCCATGTGAGGTGTGTGATGTGTTTGCATATGCGTGTGTGGTGTGTGCATGTGGGGGGGTGTATATGTGTGTGTTGTGTGTGTTTATATGTGCATGTGTGGTATGTTGTGTGTGTGAGGTTGTGTGTGCATGTGTGTGGCATGTATATGTGCCTGTGTGTGCCTGCGGGGTATGTGAGAGTGTGTGCAGTGAGTGTGAATGTGGCATTTGTATTTGGGCATCTTTAGCTTTTCATTCTGTTTCTCCCCATTTTCTGCTTCAATTCCCAGAGCAGGGCTCAGCAAACTCCTTAACCCACATCTGCACTGGGATCTTAAATCCACGTCACAGACACTTTCCCAGGTCTCATCTGATTTAACAGTTTGCAACCACCCTAGAAGTCCTTGGTGTTGTTCCCATTTTACAGAAAAGCAGACCGAGTCTCAGAGGGTTGAGTAGCCTGCCACCTGTGAAGGCAGAACCAGAACTTGGATCCCTGGCTCTTTCACTGCTTCACTCCCTCCCTCCCTCTCCCTCACTCATTTGTTATACATGCAACCTGCTCATGCAGGCACGGCTGCTGAGCTCTTGGCCTGAAGACTAGATTCAGCCCTTGTCTTTCAGTGGGAGCCCCATATGGGAGGAGGCTGAGGAGGTTGGGTGAGGAGAGCTGGGGGATGCTCACTCTCCCTGCACTCCATGGCCACCCACCTTAGTTGTCTGAGAAGAGAAAAGGAAGGAAGTAGTGAGAGGAAGGAGCAGGCAGCCTGGGGCTGAGCCGGAGGAGAGCCCCCTGCATCTGCCCTACCAGTCACTTGCCCCAGGGCTTCCACCCAGAGTGCATGAGGCCACTCTACACTGTGGAAATCCGGGTCACTCTGATCCTGATCCACTGTTATTCTGCTATAGGAGCAGATTGTCTGTCTCCCTTCCTTTTAAAGATGGCTGTATCATATATCATCAGAAAGATAGTCTGCATCATGGGGTCTACGTGTTTTAGGCTGAGGATTTCAGCATTGGTGGCTCAGGGTAGTAGGAGCAGTACTGCACATGAGGAGATATGTGCCTCAGTTTCCTCATCTGTAACAGGGAGATAACACTGTCTACTTCACGTATCTCAACCCAGAGAACAAGTGTGACGTGCTTGGAGATGAACCACCTGTGTGGGCAGTGGCAAATGGTAGGCTGTTGTTAGAGACCAGGCATTCCCGTAACTTACTCTTCAATGGGTCAGGAGTGTTTATGCCCAGAGATGCACACAGAGAGCAGGAGAGGCACAGATGCAAGGCAGATGAAACAAAAAGGAAGCAATTGCTGCTTTTGAGCAGAGCGTAGAGGGGAGTTCATGTGTTAGTTTTGCAATTTTTCTGTAGCTTAGAGACTATATGGAAAATGAAATATAGAAAAAAAAAGAAGATTCATTCATTTAAGAGCTCTTCCTAAGAGGTTGACAGAATATTGATGTAACAAACAGCAGAGGGTTTGTACCTTAATGACCCACGAGAAGCCAAGTGAATAAAACGGAAGCTCCATCCTCATGGAAGCTGGAGACAGCTGGCCATCCCTGAAGGGGACAGGGAGCTCTGGGGAGGGGGGCAGGTGATGGAATCACACCAGCCAAACTCTCAAGAGGCAGGGCTCTCCCTAAACACCAGGCCTCAGAAATCAGGCTTCTTCCCTGATCCCTGTTGGGGCTCCGGATTCTGGCTTGGATGACTTCCCCAGGGCCCTTGCCTGGTGGCCAGAGCCTCTTCTTCCAGAGCTCCAGGTGAGGGAAAGTTGTATCTTATGATGGTTTCCTGACTCGGTGCTGGTTTTATTTGGTCCAACGTGCAGTTGCAGGTTCACCCAGTAGGTCAGCTTTGTGTCCCTCTCTGCTGCCGCTGGCATCCTGGAAGCCCCTTTCAGATGAATGTTTAACCTCAAACCCTTGAGAACCTGTTGACAGGGAGCACTAGACCTGGAGTCCGAGAGTCTGGGGTCCCAGCTCTGCCCCAGTGGACCTCTCTGAGCCCTGACTGTCTTCCTGACAAAGCCAAGTTTGGTGGAAATGAATGAACGAAGCACTTGAACATGCTCTGTCACTGTGCAAATGGTAGGTATGTCTTGGGAGAAGATAGGATGGAGACAATTGCCAGCCTTAACTTGCTGTCTACTTTGTGCCTCAGTTTCCCCACCTTGTTGCCATAGTGACAGGAATTTTCCTCATCAAGTCCCCATCACCTTTCTCTCAGCAAGACTGTGCTCAGGGGCTGGAGGGGAGAATGCAAGTTAGAAGACCTTGTCCCTGTCCTCTGTCTGCCATCAGCCTGGTTATAAGATCTTGGAGAATTCCTTTGGCCTCTTGGAGCCTCAGTTTCCTGGTGTGCACAGCAGGGTTAGCAATGGGTGCCCTCAGGAGAATGGGAAGGACAAAGGGATGGTATGTGCCCAGCACTTTGTTTCATGCCAGTGTCCTCACTTTTCCCGTCACCCTGTGCCCTTGTAAAGCACTTCACAGCTTTCTAGGCGTGGGCACACCATTATCACAGCCTGTGGCTGTGAACAGTCTTTGTCAAGCCTGTGCAGACAGGGAATGGGGAATGGGTAAATTTAAAACACTCCTTCCGCCTGACTTCATTTGCCTGCTGGGCCTGTGCTAATTGCATGGCTGAAGTCCCCTTTCCAGGACTTTAGGTTTCTGAGATGGAAAGGATTGGGACTGGGCTGCTCTAGGACTTTCCTCAGCTGGTAGGAAGAGCAAAACTTGGTAGTCATATAGGCTCGGGTTTGAGCCCTGGCTGTGTGATCCACAGAAGCTGCTTAATCCGCATTGCACCTCAGTTTCCTATTGTGTGGAATGGGAGCGATGGTCCCCCCCTGGGCATTGTGCGAGAATTCAAGAGTCTGTGCTTCTTGACTGCCTTGTCACAGGAGTGTGTGAAGTGGATGATTGTCTTGTAGAGCTCTCCTCCAGTGTCGGATTGCTCTGTACCAGAGGCTGTCCTAGGATCAGGGCCAGGCCAACCGCTGCTTTTCGTGCTCCCAAATGTTTGGAGAGCCAGTGCGGTGTCTCAGCCAGCACAGCTGTCTGTCAGGAGGTGTGATCATTGAGCCATTTGTGCCCTGCCAGCCACCTGAACCCAGAGCCACTCCCTGGACTGAGCTTGCCTTCAGGGGAAGGTGGGCAGCAGAGTTCTCCAGCTTGCAGGTCTCTCGCTGGCTGTCCTCCACCCCAGGAAGCACAACACGTGGTCAGCAGTGTGGCTCATGGAGAGCACAGGGAAAAGATGAGCAGCTCCGTATTTCATGGCTGGAGCTTGGGTATGGCCGCAGTGCCAAGGAGGGGCCTCCCCTGGACCCAGAAAGAGCAGGGGCTGGAAGTTAGGCAGCTTCATCTTAGAGGAGAAGAGCCGGCATGCCTGTTCCCCTCTGCTGCCTGCAGCCCTCTGCCCACCCTACTCAAGAGTTCAGCCTGTTGCTCCCTCCCAGGCAATAGTGGACACTCGAGGATCCCAGGTCAGACCTGGCAGATGGGGACACTGACCCAGACAGACCCAGGGCAGCTTTCCTGAGTCACTTGGAATCACACTGAGCTGGGCCAGCTGGACAGGCTCCTGGAGGCAGAACGGAGTTCAACTCCCTGTCTCTGCTGGCCTCCTTCCCTGTATCCCCCCATTTGCAGCTAGGAAGGTCTGAGCTAGTGACTCGGTGACATCCCTTCCATGTGGCCCCAACATGAGTCACATGTCATGGCATTCTCTGGGTTGGGCAGATGCACGAAGGGGCATGTTGATGCGGGGCCCTTAGGGCTGCCCCCACAACTAGCCTGGGCTGAAGAACCGGTTGGTCCTGTGGGGTTATTTAGAAGGCATGGGGGGCAGGCCTAAGCTCCCAAGCTCCTCCTTGGAAGAGGCCTGGCCTGTGTAAGCTGTGACTGCCTGGCTTGAGGAAGTGGCATACCGAGGAGCGTCCTGTCCCATGGGGAGCTCATCCCGTGGGCAGCTCTGCTCCTCAGGGCAGCCAGTGGAGCTGGGAGGGGGCACGACGCCTGCTTCCCAGACTCAGCGCGTGTCACATTCCTCCGAACTGCCCAGCTGGGACCTGCTCCAGCTCCCAGGAGCTTGTTACCACTACTTGATGTGAGCTTCTGTGTGCAGCCTGATAGCTTTCAGGGCCCAGTCCCTGCTCCCCACAGTGGACATGGGCTTAGGGCATGACTTAAGCCCCAAGAGCAGTGAACAGAGCTGGGCAAGGGGCCAGGGCATGGTGACCTCTTGCCCCAGGCTCAAGGCTAGTAGAACCTCTGGACTCACCTGTCCCTGGGCTCTATCTATCAGCAGACTCTCCTGGCTGGGTCTTGCCACCCTGGGGACTCTTAGCTACTTGCCAGTCACTCAGTGAGCCCCTGCTTCTCATGTGAGCCCCAGATGCAAAGCCCCACTGCTGGGCAGCTTTCTGAGTGCATTGCATCTGGCTTTTCACTGTGGCCTTGGTAAACAGTCAGGGCAGATGACCAGAATCTGTTCCAGGAAGGCGCCTGGAAGTTGGATCACCTGCCCAAGATCAGATAACTGTTCTGGGACGGAGTTTGGAATTAAAATCTTTTATCTCACAAATATTTGCTGGGTACCTACCTTTATTAAGCAACTGCTGTGGCCGAGCCCTGGGGACACAACTTTGAACAAGGCTTGGGCCCTGAGCGCCACGGCAAACATGCGGCTATACTACAGTCTGATAAACACCAAAAGGAAAGTGGGTGCAAGGTGCCCGGGGGGCTAACTCAGCCCACGGGGCTTGGGAAGGCTTCCAGGGGGCCTGGACGGCAAGGAAGCTTCACCTGGGGGAAGGACTGTTTGAGCACAGAGGACTCTGGCCATCTGATTCCAGGCCTATGGGGACCCCAGCAAGCCCAGAAGAGGTGTGGACTCTGGCCTTGGCTTAGCTACGTGGCCTGCAGCAATCCCTGTCCTGCCTCCAGTCTCTCCATCTGTCTGCAAGGGAGATTGTACCAGGCCACGTGTTTTCATTCTCTGAAGGGTTTCCTGATAACCTCAGGAGATGTGTTTAAAATGCAGGTTCCGGGCCCCATCACACAGAGGTTCTGATTTAGCAGGTCTGGGAGCAGGGCACAGGAATCTGCATCTTTTTTCCTTTTTTTTTTTTTTTTAGAGAGAGGGCCTTACTCTGTTGTCCAGGCTAGAGTGCGGTGGTGCAATCATAGCTCACTGCAGCCTCCTGGGCTCAAGCCATCCTCCTACCTCAGTCCCCTGAGTAGCTGCTTCTACAGGCACGATCCACCACTTCTGGCTAATTTTTAATTTTTTTGTATAGATGGTGGCTCATCATGTTGCCCAGGCTGGTCTCAAACTCCTGGTCTCAAGCGATCCTCCCACCTCAGCCTCCCAAAGTGCTGGGATTATAGGTGTGAGCCACTATACCTGGCCCTGGAATCTGCATTTTAAACAATCTCACTAGGTGTTTCTAAAGCAGCTCATCCTTGTACTTCAGTTTGAGAAAAGCCGGACTCAACCATCTTGGCTCTGACATTATCAGTCCTACAATGGTCCCGACCTTGTCCCTTGATGTGGGCAGAGCCTATGCTGTTGGGATGGTGGAGGTGCCTGGGATTCGCAAATGCTGGAGCTCTCTGAGATCCCAAACTCTGCAGAATCTCAGAGAAACCATTGGTCTTAGTCCTAAAGCTTCCAAAAGTCTTGGCCAACTCCCTCAGCTCCCCATTATGGGAGAGTCTCCAAAAGTGGAGACAGGTAGGAGATGCTGAGCCCATTGGGGATAGGGGGGTGTTAAGTATTTCTCAGGTCTTGCTTCAAGCATTTCTGATCAGAAATACCTGCAATCCCTGGGTTAGTTCTTAAGGCTGTCTGCTTAGGGCTGGTGTGCCCAAGGATTATTATTAGTTAGTTAGTTAGTTAGTTTTTGAGACGGAGTCTCACTCTGTTGCCCAGGCTGGAGTGCAGTGATGCAATCTTGGCTCACTGTAACCTCCACTTCCCAGGTTCAAGTGATTCTCCTGCCTCAGCTTCCTGAGTAGCTGGGATTACAGGCATGCGCCACTATGCCTGGCTAATTTTTGTAATTTTTAGTAGAGACAGGGTTTTACCATGTTGGCCAGGCTGGTCTCGAGCTCCTGACCTCAAGTGATTCAGCCACCTCAGCCTCCCAAAGTGCTGGGATTATAGGCGTGAGCTACTGTGCCCGGCTGTGCCCGAGGATTTTTAGCAAAGCTGAGCTGGCCTGACCTGACGTGGGGGCCTAGAAAAAGCTGTTTGGGGGAGGTGGAGAAAGTGGGGAGGCTGGGCAGGGGGAGGCCAGTGCATTCTGGGCCACATGACTACTTCCCCTCAAGTGTCTTAAGAGTCTGGATGTAGACGGGCTTCTCACCGTTGATTCCTCACGTGCCCTGAGCTAATTGGGCTGCAGCCCTGCTAACAGCCTGGTGACAGGCTAGCTCGGTCCTGCCCAGACGCTAGTGTCACCCTCCCAGCCAGGAGGCCCATTGGTTCTTCACCTTCTCCAGGGTGCCTGGAGCAGGGGACACTAGCTGACATATATGTGGTCAACTCAGGGTATGTCCTATTTCCTAATGCCACAAACCCAATGTACTGGTTTCCTGGGGCTGCCGTCTTAAATGACCACAAACTGCATGGCCTAAACAGCAGAAATTTATTCTCTCACAGTTCTGGAGGCCAGAAGTCTCAAATCAAGGTGTCAGCAGGACCACACTCCCTCTGAGGGCTCTAAGGAGAATCCTTCCTTGCCTCTTGCAGCTTCTGGTGGCCCCAACTGTTCTTTGGCTTGTAGCTGTATCACTGCAGTCTCTGCCTCTGCCTTCACATGGCCTTGTGTCCTCTCCTCCTTTTTTTTTTTTTTTTTTTTTTTCGGAGTTTTGCTCTTGTCACCCAGGCTGGAGTGCAGTGGCACAATCTCGGCTCATTGCAACCTCCGCCTCCTGGGTTCAAGTAATTCTCCTGCCTCAGCCTCCCGAGTAGTTGGGATTACAGGCACATGCAACCATGCCCAGCTAATTTTTGTATTTTTGGTAGAAACGGGGTTTCACCATGTTGCCCATGCTGGTCTCGAACTCCTGACCTCAGGTGTTCAGCCACCTTGGCCTCCCAAAGTGCTGGGATTACAGGCATGAGCCATCATACCTGGCCATGGCTGTAGACTCTCTCCTCTTCTTACAAGAACACCAATCATTGGGTTTTGAGCCCATCCTCAATCCAGTATGATTTCATCTAGAAATCCTTCACTAATCATATCCACAAAGACCCTATTTCCAAATAAGGTCATGTTCTGAGGCTCTAGTTAGATGTGAATTTGGGGAGGGGGCTGCACTATTCAACCCCTTGCACCCAGCAGGCAGAATGTCACCAGATAAAGGGCAAACCTGCTACACCAGCTGGGGAGTGTGGCCTGACAGCGGGTCCCAGGAAACACACCCAGGGCTTTTAGCAGCCTCAGGCCCTGTCATCAACAAGGGCAACTTTGCCTCCATGAATAGAATCAGAGAGCCCAGAGCAGCGGAGGGGGCCCAGTGGGCAGCCACTGTGGAGAGGGTGTACTAGTCAGACACGTATTTTAAGGTGTCCTGCAGGAGAAAGGCTGCATTTGGCTCCAAACAGTCAATCAAGACCCCAGGTTGAGTCCCAGGGGGCAAACTCTGTTCAGTATAGGAAATTTCTATAATAGCAATACCTTGTAGCCTATCCCAGGGGGTGGTTAAGCCCCTCTCACAGGGTGGGCTTTGCAGAGAGGAGTCCATCTTTCTCCCAGCTGTCAGTCTGTGCTTGTCTCAGAGGTTCATGCCCCCAGCCCCAACAGCTGTGGGGTGAGGTCAGGGACTCACTCCCCAAAGGCAGTGGGGATGATGGTGGCATACATAGCCAGACCCCTGCTCTTGCTCCTGGCTGGCTTATGGGTTTGTGAGTTGTGGGGAGTACCCACAATGCTTAGTCTTTAGGGCATCTACAGTGACGGCTCCTCACCCTCTGCCCCTGCCTGCACCAGCCCACTCCATCTGTTTCCCAGCTGGGTCTTCTCTACTCCTCATCAGGCCCTTCCCTCACTCGGTCTTGACACTTGTCCTCCTTCCTAGCCAGTTTCTCTGCCTGCGTCCAGCCCTGGCTCCCTGAGCTCCTCTCGAACACATCACTGGGCACGTGGTCCAGTGGCCCTCTCAACACTTGGCACCTGCAAGAGTTTTCATCTCCTCCTGCTGGCCCATCACAGATGAGACGCACTGACACCTCAGCTGTGAAGGTCACATTGGTCTACACACACACACACACACACACACACACACACACACACGCATACAGGGCTGGATACAACAAGGGACAAGGCTTAGGTCTGCTGCAGACCTTGGGCGAGTCTCTGCCCCATGTCTCCAGCGGTTATTGAAAGACAATGTTGCTCTGGGAAGCACTTCCTACATCTGACTTCTAGAAGTCTCTGCTGTCCAGGATGACAGAGGGTGCCTCTGAATGCAGAAAGTGCTGAGTGTTGCCAGTACCAGTGCCCCTGTGACTGCCTAACCACCATCCATTCCTTCCCATCCTCCTGCTCTGAAAACCAACAGGCCACCTTGGGGATGATGTCCCCTAGGGCTCCCAGGCTGGCCCAGGGTGCCTGTTGGGGAGCTGCCTCCTTACCCTCACACCCACAGGCTTTACATACAATTAATCATTTAAAATGAACAGCCCTTCTGAGCCTCCTGACCTCCTGCAAGTCTCATACCAACTTGCCAAAATCCTTTCGATTTTCTGGGCCCCTTGCTTTTACCTGTCAAAAAGACATATCTTCAGGGACAAGGCGTGTCAGCTGCTCCCACAGAGCCTGGTGCCTTGGAAATACCCCATAAATGGTTGTTCCTGTGCTGCGTCCTCCTGCCTCTCCTGCCAGCCCCATTGGTTCCCCATTGACTCCGTCTCCAGTGTCTGCCGTGCACATGCTCTGGGCAGAGCCTTGTGCTCCATTCCTGGCACCATGTGGCTCTCACGCTGCCCCTGCAAAGCAGCAGCTAGGAATGAGCTGAGACCTGCTGCCTGCCCCATGACAGTGACTGGAGGGCTATGGGGAACCCTGGATACCATGGGGGACCTCTTCACCCTTTCCTCTGGTTTTTTGGATGCTCTCGGAGAGCCTTCTGGGTGGCCCCTTGGGCTTGACCTCACAGACGGATGAGGCAGCTGCTCCAGGCTCAGCACTGCAGTTGCACAAGGATGGACAGGGCCTTGTGCAGCCGTCCAGGGGCCTCCAGCGGCTGTGGGTGGCAAGTGCCTGCAGAATGGGGGCTGTAGCTCAGCTGTCCCACTAGGAGGCTCCAAGCAAGGCTCTGAAGGGTGAGCAGGGCATAGCAGGCCCAGGCGGAAGACATCTCAGGTGCCCAGTGCCTCACTGTCACCTCATTTAATCCCACTCAACCCTCCAAGGTGGGTGGTGGTACACAAATGGGTACACTGAGGCCTGGAGCAGGTATAGGACTTGCTCAAAGACAAGGCTTGAATGTGAACGTGGTCTGGTCCCAAAGCTAGTCACTCCCTGTGTCCTGCTGCTTCTGATTCATTGTGGTGTTTGTTTCTCACTAGCTTTTTTTTGCAGGGTGAGGGTGATGTGCTTACCCCCACAACCTTCCCTGATTTTCTCCCATTCCTGCTCTTGGATTTGGGGCTGTTCAGGGCCTCCTCACTTCCCACCCTGTTGACACAGGGCTGTTGCTGGGCTCGTTTTGTTTTTGACCCAGTCAACCTGGCAGGGAAGTGGCGGGCTGTGTGCAGAGCTTCCCGAAATAGCCCCAGGCTCCCCGCCAAAGATAGAGGAGCCAGACTGTGCTCGATGGGCTTGGGCCAGTTGAAAGATGACTCAGTTCCCTACTCCCCACAACTCCCCTGCCCTGTGCCACCCCCCAGCCCAGGTCTTGACGCTCCTGCACATACCTGTGCCCCATGGTGACTGAGAGGCTCCTGTGGGCTGCAGGCCTCAGGGTGCTGGTTGGGATTGGTTTGGTGTCACCCTGGGCCCAGAATCAGGAGTTCTCATCCCTTCCCTGTTACTGACTTGCCTGATGACCTTGACCAAGTCCCTGTTGCTCTCTTGGCTTCCATTTTCCAATTTGGAATGGGGAGAGTACCTCTGTCTCCCTGCTGGCAGTGTTGCTGGGAGGGTCGAAACAGTGAGCAACGGTCCCAACCCTGGGAAGGCTGGCGATAATGCATAGTGACAAAATGATATCAGTGAGTTATTTCTCCTAGTCCTGACTGTTTTGAGCGTGGGGACACAGTTCTTTAGCAGGGCTGATCCTCAGCATCACCGTCACAACCACGTCACTATCATCATTATAGTAATAATAGCGGCTGCTGCTGTTGCTTGGATGTTGTGTGCTGTGTGCTTTACATTCATTGTCTCTTAATTTATTCCCCCTACTACCCTATGAGGTTTATGTGGTATTGGACCTAGTCTTATAAAATGAAGAACTGAGTCTCAGAGAGTTTAAGTAACTTCCTTAAGACCAAGTGACCAAGGGAGGAGTTGTGATCAGAGCACCGTTCTGATGTCAAAGCCTGAGTTTTGCCTGCAGTGCTGTGACCCCTCCTCCAGGGGTTCCTGCTCTAGGCTTTTCTTTCCAGGCCTGGAGCCTGGTCTCTTGGGGGCTGCTCTTGGCAGCCAGAGCATCCAGTAGGTCCCCTCTGCATTCTGACGAGAGAGCCCTGGTATAGGACAGAGATCCACAAGGGGCTCTGCCTCAAAAGAGAGCCCTGGGGGAGAGGGAAATGTTTCTGGGACTGAAGGGGCCACTCATTTTAGCCCCCTCTTTTAAATATTATGCATTTAAGCAATGTCACAGAATGGAGTCAGCAAGCACTTCCTAAGCACCAGCTATGTGCCAAGCCCTGGGGGCTCCTGTGTGCCCCTCACCAAGCCCAAGAGGCCTGTATCACTCAGAATTTGCAGGTGAAGAAATGCAGCCCAGCCAGGGGTGCAGGCCATCTGCCCAAGGCCACCCATCTAAGGCCACCGGCTGGGCAGTGGCAGTGCTGGTACTAGAGCCAGGTCTGCCTGGCATACCTGCCCCTCCTCCACACTGCAGAGATGAGGAAGCTCTCAACCACCAAGCACTGCCCTGTTCCTCATTCCTGCCTACCCTTGCTTGCCCAGGCATAGGCCTGGAAACACAGGCCTTGCCCTGAGCAGGGGTCAGCGGGCCCTAGGGCAACACAGGTTCCATCAGCAGAGCTGGGCTCTGCGTCCTTGTGGACCTCTGTGCCTGCAGGCCTGTGTTATAAATATATTTATAGGCATTGCTGTTTGTGTGTGTGTGTGCACATTTGCTTTCGTATGTGACTCGTCTCTTTGTACTGTGTTCCCCAAGGTCACAGGGCCTGGTGAGTTTTAGAGGCAGAGCACATGTAACCCCTCATCTGTCCTGCATTGGTAGTGGGATGAAGCAGAGGTGATGTGCAGTTGGTTCACACTGATATGTGGTGAAAACATTGACGTGCAGATCCACAATTCCTTATCCTCAGTTCCAAAATCCAGCACACTCTGAAAACCAGACACTTTTTTGTAACTCATTTGGCAGCAAAATTTTGCCTGAACTGAGGTGAGGCTATTTATAGTCCAAGTGAGGCTGTTTATAGTCTTTATGTATTCTATATTCACGTCTTTCACTTCAAAGAGTTCAGTGTATTTATTTATTGGATGCTGCTGAGATATGCAGCTTTACCTGTCTAAAGTTCAGGATATTCTGAAATCCTAGATACATCTGGCCCCAAGAGCAAGAGTGCTGTACTTTTTTTTGCTGGTTGTAAATAGCCTTAGCCTCTGCCCCTGCCCCGTCCCCCTTAGTGTCCCTTCCCTGGGATTCCTGGAGCTAAGTGGGCAATGCTGTCCACAGGCACCTCCAGGATTCCCCCAGCCCCACAGCCAGCAGCAGTGCCCAGCCGTTAGATATTTTTAGTATTCCCGTGGGCGATAGAACACATCTTGGTTACCAGGCATAGTGTTCTCTATGCTGTCTAACCGCCTCACTGGATGTATTACCACCTCCCTTTATAGATGAGTAAACCAAGGCTCAGTTGCAAGTATCAGATCTAAGGATGGAGAGATGAGAAGTGCAGGCACTGGACCCCAAACTTTCCCTTCTACCCAGTTGCCTGTCTGGGAGGGAGTCTGGGGACTCAGCAATCTGTCTCCCTGGATTTGTTGAAATGGGAGGCAGCAAGCGACAGGGTCCCAGGTGCACCAGAGGGGAGCAGACAGATGCAAGCCAGGCCGCTCCACTTGGCAGGGAGGAGGAAGAGGAGCAGGGGCCCCTTGGCTGCTGCAGGGCCTCCCTAGGAACCTACCGCCTATCTCTACAGCATAGTTCCTGCTTCTCAGAGAGTCCCTTTGTTAGAATACTTGTGCCTTCCTCCACACCCAACTCCATCTCTTCCCAGCAGCCAGCAGCCCATGGCACTCATAGCTGGGCTTCAGCTCTTGGGTCTTTCCTTCAGAACTCTCTGAAGCCACTGGCATACAGGGAGATGGCATAACTTTGTCCAAACTCTGTCAGCAGCTGTTCTTGGGGACCCTGCTAGCAGCCACCTTCCCACACAACCTTCAGAAGCTCCCTTGGATGCAGGAACTTTGTCAGGGTCTGAAAGCCACAGGCTTCCCCCTTCTTCTGACTCTCCAGTGTACAAGTTCTTTCCCATTTCCTGTGAGACGCATCATCTTGTGATGACCAGTGACTCCCACCATCCACCACATTGGCCCTGGCTCAGAAGCCTTTGGTCTGAGAGGCCTTTTACTCACTGGGACGCCTCCTATCCACCCTGCCCAAGCCATGCCTGACATGCTGTAGTGCAATGAGAGGGCCTGCTCTTGGACAGTGGAGAGATCTGGGAAAGGGTTATGGCTGTAGTGGTTAACCATCCTTGGGTGGTAGGCACATCAGCAGACCTCTCCAGAGCTTGTTTCCTGTTTCCTCATCTGCAGAGTGGGCTTAGGGTTGGCTGCCCTTACAGAGCTGTTGATGAGGATTGGCCTTAGGACTGGCACCCTGCATAGACCATACCTTGTCATGAGCCCTGATTCCCATTCCACTAGCAAGACCTTTCTTCCTGTATACCCCTTAAAGGGTCAGAAAGTTTCTCAGAGCTGCCATGAGTGTAAAGAAGTCAACTGTGACCTGTTGTGAATAACTTTGGGTTTAGAGGCAGAGGCTCTGGGCTCCAGTCCCAGCCCTGCCCTGTGTAGATGGTGGATGGATGCATGGGTGGATGGATCCGTGGATGCATGCATGAATGAATGGCTCAGTAGCTACATGGGTAGATGGATAGGTGGATGCATGGGTGAAGGGATGCATGGGTAGATGCGAGTAGGGTTGTATAGGTGGAAGGATGAGTAAATCAACTCTCTGCCCTTTTCTGAGCCTTAATTTTTCCATCTACCCAATGATGGGGTTGGATTACAAGTTCTTCAGTTTCTGAGGTTTGTGACCCCATCTGTGTCAACCTGGCACCCTTAAGGACTGCTGCCCCCTTAGATGGTGACCTATAAGGAGGACCATGCCTATACCCAGGGACCCTGGAACCCTCTCTGAGTTCTACCTTCCACCCTGCCTTGGGCCTTCCCAGCTCTGACCTGGTACCCTCCTTGGAGTCTCTGCGCTCCTCATCCCTTTCCAATAGGGGTGCAGTTTTCTTCTGGCTCTTTTGTTGACAGAATCACTTGTTTATTTGTGTTGGGGGGGTCTGTATGTCCTGTGTGCAGTCACTTCCCTCCAGGCCACTGTGCATTCATGCAGGATGAGCTGCTGAGTGAGCACTGGGTGGAAGTGTCATGCGCTGGGGACTTGGCAGAAGGACTGTCACAAGGCCAGGGCGACTTTACTGCCAAGGTGCTCTTGGGTTAGGTCAGGAGCTAGGTCAACTCAGTAGGTCAGGATTTCCTGGTGGAGGGGGAGACCCAGGTGATGGCACCCAGATGGGCTGGGTCCCCACAGGTGAGGGTGTCAGTTCGCCAGCCTGTACAAAGACTTCCAGTGCCAAGGCAAGGAGCTCAGGGGTGCTTTAGTGAACGAAGGTGAATTCTTGAAGGGTTTTAACCAGGAGGTGACCCAGTCAAGTTCCTTCTCCTGCAGTATGCTGGAGCATCTTTGGTTAAAAATACAAAAATAAAGGTCAACACGGAAAACTCACCCTTGATTTGTGCTCTGAGCCCTTGGGGCCTGGGGGTTGATAAAAAGAGCCAGGATGCTAGCTTGCAGAAAAGGGAGTGCTGCCAGTACTTGGAGAAAAAAAGGAAACTGATACTTGGAGTTCTGCCTGACCTTTCTTTCCTCTTTTTTTTTTTTTTTTTTAGGTGAAATTCAATAAGCTTAAACATGTTAAAAGTGCACAATTCAGTGGCATATAGTATGCTCACAAGGTTGTGCAGCCCCCATCTCTATCTAGTTCTAAAACATTTCCATCACCCTGAAAGGAACCCCTGTCCCTGTTAAGCAGTCATTCCCCATTCCTCCCTCCCCACAGCTCCTGGCCACCATCTGTCTGTGTCCTAGCTCTATGGATTTGTCTATTGTGGACGTTTCATAGCCACAGAATCAGGCATACACTGGACGCTGGGCCCTTTTTTAGGCTCTGCCTTGTCCCTGCTGTGCTACAAGCTCACCATATATTTGCTGCTCTGTGGCCCTCAGGCCAGTCCTGTGTGTAGCCTGGGTGGAGCTCCCAGCCTCTGACTGTCCAAGAGAGAAGCTCAGATGATATGAAAATGAATCAGTCAAGCTTGTTCTGAGGGAGAAGCGGGTCTCCACCCTTCTGGAGGCATTAGTGGGTGTATGTGGCCAGGTGCTAAAGGGCCAGAAGGTGGTAAAGCTGGGACAGTGCCCCTGACTGCAGAGAGTGCAGACCCAGCCCTGGAAGTGAAGTCACAGAGCCTTGTGGGCATCTGGCTTCCCAGGCAGGTTCCTCCCTGACCTTCTCTGGGCCCTCTGCCCCACATCTGAGACCTTTTACCAGATTCAGGCTAAGTGGCTCAGTGCTGCTATGGAAAGGGGCAGGGGCTGAGCCACACAGGAGGTGGCTGGTTGACTCACTGCTCTCTAGATGACCCTTGGAAGAGCCCCCAGAAAAGGTCCCATGCTTGTGAGCTCCTCCTCTGTGACTGTTTGGAAACACGTGGGCTCTTCAGCCTGTGATATCCTTGGTTGGCCTTCTCCCTGCCTGGTTCTCTCCCTGCCCAGATGCTGACCTCTGCCCCCACAGCTGTGCCTCCCCTAAGTACTTATGGAGATCTGTAGAACACCTAGCTGTGGGCTTGGCCCTGAAGATGCAGAAATGATGCAGATGCGGGCGCTGCCCTGAGTTTCATGATTTGGGGACAGACAGTGGGAATGGGGTGTGGTGGGAGCTGGGGCTGAGGTGCTCTCAGTGCACCTGGGTACTCAGCTTTGCCCAGAGTAGTCTCGGAGAGCTTCTCAGAGTGAGTGCTGTGTAAGCTGATTCTTAATAGACACTTTGCAAATTTTCCAGGTGGACCCCGTGGGAAAGAGCTTTTTCCGCAAAAGAACCAGCAGGGGTGAACTTGAGCACTTGAGCAAATGCCTCAGGCAACAGTTACCAGCTTCTGCAGCGCTTGGGGCCAAGGTGTAAGAGGCAGGTGCTGCTCTTGAGGGCTTTGGAGCTGAGGACTGCAAACAGGGAACAGCAAGAATGACAGTAGGGAACAGCAGGTAGTTGGGAACAGCAAGAATGGTGGAATGAGAGAGGGCCTGGAGAGGCTGTGGGTGGGGCACAATGGCTTCCAGTGACATTCTGGGGAGCTGGCAAACACAGTTGGATCTGCATTGGGAAGATGTCCTCTAATGGTTTCTAGAAGGAGGATTTCAGGGGAACCAAACTGGAAGCATGGAGACCAATTAGAAGGCTGTCTCTGACACCCAGGGAGTGCTGGCGAGGGCCAGAATCAAGAGGGATGGAGGCAGAGGGCAAATTAGAGAGAGACATAGCAGGTGTTCTTCCCATGGCTCAGCCATAGGTGTCTTGGAATTTTCAGGGAGGGGACCCCATGGTGGCACTGGAGACGGAGACCTGGTGTATATCATGACCTCCTCCCTGGCAGCCCTACAACCTTGGCTGAATTGTCTGATCTCTCCTGGCCTTGGTTTATCCTTCCAACAAAATGACCAAAAAGAAGCAGTAAAGAATGTGGGTTTGTAAGTACTTTGAAGAGTAAAAGGTCAGGGGATGAAGGCATAGTTTGTTTTTTGCTGCCTAGTGGCCCAGAGAGGAGGGAGCACCTGTCAGGTATACAGGAGGTGTCCCCGGGACTTGGGGCCCAACTGGCATGGAGGGTCACATTCCAACTTCTGGATCCCTTGGGTCTGCAAAACGGTCCCAGTTCTCCTCTCCAACTCTGAGAGCAGCTGCACCTGATTCCCCCAGGGCCTTGGCTGTACCTCCTCCTCTGTGGTTAATAATTCAGGACGAGCCAGATGGCTCTGTTTTCCCCTTCCTTCTCTCCCATAGCCTCCTAGGGCGTGTTCCTCAGCTAGGGGTGGGCATGGGGGTGGGCAGCCCAGGAGACTCAGCCACTTGTAACTCAGATGAGCTGTCACCACCAGAGCCTACAGCCTCTATGGGCCCTGGGGCTCCAGGTTCTGGCCAGGCACCCCAACTTCAGAATCCATAGGCCCATTGCCTGGGGAAGTGGAGAGAGCCCTGAGAAACCACAGGTCCTGCCTCCCGCCCAGCTCTGATTTCAGATGGGGTCTTGTCTAGGGCACTTTGTAAATACTTATAGGGTAAGGAGACCAATGGTACCATTTGCATTCTCAGGAACATTCTTTCCTTAGCTCTTCTGAATGTTCCTGTTAGGAACAAGTTCTTTTTGTGTTTGAAATAATTTATTTATTTATTTATTTATTTATTTATTGAGACGGAGTTTTGCTCTTGTTGCCCAGGCTGGAATGCAATGGTGTGATCTCGGCTCACCACAACTTCTGCCTCCCAGGTTCAAGTGATTCTCCTGCCTCAGCCTCCCGAGTAGCTGGGATTATAGGCATGCGCCACCATGCCCAGCTAATTTTGTATTTTTAGTAGAGATGGGGTTTCTTCATGTTGGTCAGGCTGGTCTTGAACTCCCTACTTCAGGTGATCCACCCACCTCGGCCTCTCAAAATGCTGGGATTGTAGGCGTGAGCCACCACGCCTGGCCTGAATTTAGATTTTTAACCCAAAGTTGCCCTGAAGATATGCTCCCTGGTTAGGAAGGAATTCTCACATATGTTCAGACACGCTTTTCTCTTTCACATTTGGGATCTGAGGCTTCTGAGTACTCTGACTTGTCTGGCGCTGAGCAGCAGATCAGTGGCCTCTACTTCCAGTTCACACCTGCTTGGTTCCCATTCAAGGCCAGGGGCTAGACCTCAGTGAACTGCCACCTCCTGGGTCTGCAAAGTCCTGCAGGGACCTGCAGGGTGTCCCCATTCTCTGTGATTCTTAGCACCCATCTTAATAGGATCTTGGGCACAGGACCCTTGATTGGGCTGGGTATGGAGAGAGCCAGGGCCTGATACTATCCCAGCCCCTGGCCCGGGACCTCCTGGGAGAGGACAGGGACAGTGTCTAGTGTCACCCAGTGCAGGGACAGCCTTTCTTTGTCAACCCAGGAGGGCTTGTTAGAAGAGGAGGGCTGGACAGCTCAGCTCTTTCCTACCTGGGGTCTGGCAGCAGGAGGCCACTCCTGGCTCTGGGCCTCCTGGAGTTGCCAAGAGCTGCTGACCGAGAACCCGACCCAGGCCCATGAAGGCAGCGTCCAGGGCAAGCCAGCATAGTGGCCATCCACATACCTGTATGCTCAGGTGAAGCCGCCACAGTGAGAAGCTGGCGCAGAACATTTTGGGGCAGCTCTAAATAGAAATTTGTCTCCCAGGCAACGTGGACATGAGACATCAGCCTACACGCCTCTATGTTGGCTCCCAGACTGCCTAAAAGCTCCGGCTAAGTTCTCCAGAGCGCTCAGGTGATAGCTCTTCTTCTCAGATGAGTACACTGAGGCCACTGTCATGCCAGACATGTAAGTGGCCAAGCTTGGCCTGATGCTGCAGCCACTTTCCACTGACCCACAGCTGTGACTCATCACCACTGCCTTGACATCAGGGCCAGAGCCTGGAACGCAAGCTGCAGGGCCTATCAGAGTGAACTCAAGGAAGCCCAGGTGGGCTTGGGACTGGGCAGTGTTCTAAGATCCAGGTGAAGCAGAGGTCAGATTAACACCACAGGAAAGAACCCCAGGGAGAGGCGGAGGCAGGACATTGGCTGGTGGAGTGTGAACACATCATAAAAAGGTGCCACTCTATTTCTTTTCATCGTGCTTTCACTAACATCTTGTAAGTGTGTGTGTGTGTGTGTGTGTGTCTTCAGACTATCATATTAGTATATTGGGGATGCTTTTATGGAGGGGGCTTGTGGGCAATCACCATTCCCTCTACCCTGTATGCTTCTGCTGGCGAAGGGAGCAAGATGCGGGTGGCTTAAGAGAGCCTGGCAAGAAGAATTCTCACCCAGAATCTGTTGAAAGGACCTAGTTTTGAAGCTGAATGGAAGATCCCATAGCCTGAGCTACCCTCACAGTGGTCTAGAAACATGTGAATCTGAGCCAAGTCTACTGATGTGTGATTAATTTACAAATAGGCGTGCAGAGCAGAACGGTGTGTACACAGGAGCCTGCTGTTCCTACAAAGCTGCATCAAGATGTCACTGAGTTGGGTTTTATTTTAGTTCTAAGTATTGTATCTGTTTAGCACCCAGTCAGCATGGTGCCGTGTGCACGCTGGGCAGGCTGAGCTAGTGGCGTTTACTGCTTCCTACACAGGAGAAGCCTTTGAGGTAGTTCCAAGCCCCATGTGCTGGGCCCAGAGCAACTCCCCAGATTCACAGAAAGCTCATATTTCACGGGTGGTCGTTTGCAGAAGAGTCTGCACATGATGAAAGGGTGGCACATTGGGAACACTGGACTTTATGTCGAGCTGCATCTGCCCTTTACCCCAACCAGCTGCAGTGTCTTTCCCCTGACCAGATTCACACCATGTCTTCTGTGGACTCAGAGGACAGACTTTGAGACTTCAGAACCATCATACAAAGAAAAAATACCTTAACTTATTTGGCGTTTTCAACCATTTTTTGACCTTGGGGTAAAGTGAAATGTACCTTTTCTTTTCTTTTTTTTTTTGAGGTGGAGTTTTGCTCTCTCACCCAGGCTGGAGCGCTGTGGTGTGATCTCAGCTCACTTCAACCTCTGCCTCCTGGATTCAAGTGATTCTCCTGCCTCAGCCTCCTGAGTAGCTGGGACGACAAGCATACCCCACTATGCCAGGCTAATTTTTGTATTTTTAGTAGAGATGGGTTTTCACTTTGTTGTCCAGGCTGGTCTTAAACTCCTGACCTCAGGTGATCCTGTTGCCTTGGCATCCCAAAGTGCTAGGATTACAGGCATGAGCCACCATACCTGAGCATAAATGTATCCTTCTGCCCTTCAGGAGGAAAGGGTTTGCTTCGCAAGTGAATAACATGCAGAAGGTCAAAGGAAGATGTATCATCCTACTCTTAGTCAGGACTTTCCTGAGTACAACAGAAATCCAGTTCGAACTCAGGCAAAAAGGAGACCTAATTGGAATGCTCATGTTCATCATCCGTGGAAGGACAGCAACTGCTGGAGCCCAGGATTCTCTTGGACTGCATGGAAGAGGACACAGCTGCTGACAGCTTCCCTGCCTTTGCCACCAGTGAAGGATTGACCCACATTCTCTCTTTGACCCCAAGTTTAAAAAAGAAAATCCCTGGGAAGTGTAAGCAGGGGTGAGATCATGGCTGCAGATTGAGGACGTGCTCCAAATCCCTCAATCTGATAGAACAAATGTTATTAAAAGCCCATATCCATGCAGGCAGAGAAATGCCTTTAGGGGCTAAGAAATCATGCAGAATCCTGAAAAGATGCAGTGAAAATGGGATTCAACTGAAAAAGGAAACAATAGCCAAGATTGTACCCAGGAGGTAGAGAGGTTTCTAGGTGTGGATCGCTTGAGCCCAGGAGTGTGAGGCTGCAGTGAGCTATGATTGTGCCACTACACTCCAGTCTGGGCGACAGAGTGTAAGACCCTGTCTCTAAGATAAAAAATAAAAATAAAAAAATTATAAATAAATAAATTGATGATATAGCAAGTGAAAAAAATGACAGATATAGAGTGAATAATGTAGAGTTTTTAAAATCCAGGATAGGTATTTTATTATATATACAAACCTACATAAGTGATAAAATTATATGGAACTTAATACATACACACACTGCACACACAAATAAATACAAGTAAAACTGGCATATCTGACTGAAGTCTATAGAATGTATCAGTGTCAATATCCTGATAGTAATATTATAGTTTTGTAAGATGTCACCACCTGTAATCCCAGCACTTTGGGAGGCTGAGGCGGGTGGATCACCTGAGGTGGGGAGCTCAAGACCAGCCTGACCAACATGCAGAAACTCCATCTCTACTAAAAATACAAAATTGGCCAGGCGTAGGGCGCATGCCTGTAATCCTAGCTACTCAAGAGGCTGAGGCAGGAGAGTCACTTGAACCCAGGAGGTGGAGGTTGTGGTGAGCCGAGATCACGCCATTGCACTCCAGCCTGGGCAACAAGAACGAAACTCCGTCTCAAAAAAAAAAAAAAAAAAGATGTCACCACTGGGGGACACTGGACAAAGTATACAAGGGATCGCTTTGTGTTATTGCTTACAGCTGCATGTGAATTTACAATTATCAATAAAAATTTCAATAGAAAAATCTCTTGGGAGTAACAGATTAGTTACAAAAATCTAAATGACTGTTAGTTTAAATGGGGATGTCAAAATGAAAATTTTAAACAGCAGTGTGTGAACTAAATGGCAGTAAGAACACTGGATGTAAAAACCTATGGGATGAAGCCAAATCAGTACTCAAAGGAAAATATATAGCCCTGAATTCATTTATTCAGAGACAAGTCAAGTTAAAAATTATTGAACTCAGCTTTCAATTCAAGAAGCTAGAAAAACAAGTAAATTCAAAGAGGTTAAAAAGGGCCAGGCAAGGTGGCTTACACCTGTAATCCCAGCACTTTGGGAGGCCGAGGTAGGAGGATTCCTTGAGTCCAGGAGTTGGAGACCAGCCCTGGCAACATAGACCCTGTCTCTACAAAAAATAAAAAATTAGCCAGGTGTGTGGTGGTGCACACCTGTAGTCCTAGCTACTACAAAAAATAAAAAATTAGCCAGGTGTGGTGTGGTGGTGTGCACCTGTAGTCCTGGCTACTTGGGAGGCTGAAGGGGGAGGATTGCTTGAACTCAGGAGGTTGAGGCTGCTGTGAGCTGTGATAGTGCCACTGTACCCCAGCTGGGGTGCAGAGTAAAAAATAATATACAAATAAATGTTACAGCTCTTTTACAAGGAACCCTGTTACCAAAATCAAAGAAGGAGAATTCAGTAACTCCACAAAACTACAGGCTGTTTCACTTAAAAAAAAAAAAAAAAAAAAACTCAAATAAAATATTAGCAGATTTCATTCAACTGAATGTATTATTACAGCATGACCAAATAGGATTTATTCCAACAATGGAAGGGAGATTCAAGAGTAGAAAAGAATTTTCATCTAATTTATTATATTGGCTGTTTTAAAATTTTACTTTATATTATTATTGATTGATTGAGACAAAGTTCTTGCTCTGTCACTCTAGCTGGGGTGCAGTTGTGTGATCATGGCTCATGCAGCTTGAGCACCTGGGTTCAAGTGAGCTTCCAACCTCAGCTTCCCAAGTAGCTAGGATTACAGGCGCGCCCCACCATGCCCAGCTAATTTTTAAAATTTTTTGTAGAGATGAGGTATCCCTATTTTGCTCAGGCTGTTCTTAAACTCCTGGCCTCAAGAAATCCACCAGCCTTACTGACACCTTCATTTCAGACTTCTGGCCTCCAGAACTGTAAGAGAATAAATTTATTTTGTTTAAAGCCACTCAGTTTGTGGCATTTTGTGATGGTTGCCCTAGGAAACAAACATACCCACTGTCTATTCCAGGGTAAGAATAGAATGGAAAAACTAGACTGGGCACCATGGCTCACACTGTAATTCCAGCACTTTGGGAAGCCAAGGAAGGCAGATCATTTGAGGTCAGGAGTTCAAGACCAGCCTGGCCAACATGGTGAAACCAGGTCTCTACTAAAAATACTAAAAATAAAAAATAAAAAAAATTTAACCGGGCATGATGGTATGCACCTGTAATCTCAGCTACTCAGGAGACTGAGGCAGGAGACTTGCTTGAATCCAGGAGGCAGAGGTTGCAATGAGCTGAGGTGGCACCACTGCACTCCAGCATGGGCAACAGAATGAGATTCTGTCTCAAAAAAAAAAAAAAAAAGAATAGAATGGAAAAACGAGAAAGGTGAACTTACATGACCTGCTGGTTCACACGAACCTCTACCTGCGAATTTAGAGTGATCGCAGATGGGTATTAACCCAGGCATTTGCTGGAGCAAATATAAGCCCTCTCTGGAAAAACAGACCCTCATCCTAAGCCTCAAAAGAATTTCTACAAATATCTTCCCCAGAAAATGAGCAGTTCTTAGTCAAAAATAACTGAGTACAAGAGGAGATAAAGCACTAAGAGCCAGAGCCAGCATGAACAATTTACAGCAGAAACAGACTCTGGAGACTTCAGATGCTGCAATATTTAAGCATAGCCAATAAAATAACTGTTCAGTGCATTTAAATAAATAAAAGGCAAAGTTGAGAATATGTGCAGGGAATTAAAAGCTCTAAAGAATGATGAAGCAGATTTGAACAACGAAACAGAACTTTAAGTCAAACATGGAGAAATTCAGAATACAACACGGGAAGAAAAGGAAGCTGCAGAGAGGATAAGACACATACATGGAGAAAGTCTAACGTTTATCTAATTAGAGAGCCAGAAAGAGAAGAGAGAAATAGAACAAAGTCTATGTAAGTGAGATTCAGCCCTTAAAAGGTGGCTAATACTTCTCTGTAGTCCTGGGCTTAGTGCTTGATTTCAGCCCAGCCAGTCAAGTGGCTCACGAAATAGATGCCAAACCCTTTGCCTTGACTCCTCCCCAACCTTGGTCATTTCTTCCTGCAAGAGGGGTATCGACGAGCAGTTTCTGAGAACTGAGAGGCCTAGGACAAGGTGTCAGTGAGGGGTGGGCCTTGAGGATATTGAAGACATTGCCCAAAATCATGCAAGGTCCTTTCCCTGCACTTCCTAACTCGAGGGAATGTCATTTGTACTGTAGTACATGAGAATGTCATCGCCTGGAGTTGGACAGTGCATAGCCTGTGCAGCTGAACACAGCAACCCAGCTATCTCTGATGCCTTTTCTGCCCAGGTTATGTGCCCATGGGACTTTCCAAGTTTGACCAGTGGTTTTTTCCTATGTGTTTCGTTTCCTCCCTGTTTCCCTCCCTGGAGAAGGATGAGATCTGTCATCGGCTGGAGGATTTTATGGCATGATAAAGGGAAGCTAATAGCTCTGTAAAGAAGAGCCAGTTACCTGGGAAACTTTCCAGGCATGTTGTGTTTCTGGCAGCCCTGGGAGGCTGGGCTGTAAAGGCCACACCGCTCACAGTGCTATGGAGCAAGCCCTGGGTGAAGTTGTACAGACACGTGAATGTGCCTGTCCCTACCTCCCCTAAGGACACTGGCTGGGCCTTTCATTGTCCTCTAGGTCCTCTGGCTCTGCCTGCTTGCTCCCTTCTGAGTCGAGCGTTTGGACCTGGTTATTGGTGACCTAAGATGCCTGGGATTTCTGCTCACCTAACAGTGCAGTAGATCAGTCCTGGGTCACAGCCCAGGAGATACAGAGTCTGGGACCGTTCTGCCCTGACTCACTGTGTGGCCTTGTCAAATGACTCAGTCCCTCTGGGCTTTTGTCTTCCCATCTTGCCCTGACTGCTTCTGAGCATTGACTTTCCAGTGAGATTGTTGCAGCAGAGTGTTTATAAACTGAGCTGCACTGAGTGTGTCTGAGAGGGGGTGGTAGTTATACTAAGGGCATTTGGGCTGCCTGGCATTGCCATGTCTCATTCAGGGCCCAGCTTGTCTCTCCCAAACTTGCCCATCAGAAAGTGCTGAGATGACTTCAGATACCCCCACCCCCACCCCACACCGTGGACAGCAACATCCAGTTGTCCTGTTTGACATTTATGCCCTGCACATGCTCTTGAGGAGGGCAAGTCTGGCTCCATGAAAAGTCTGAGTCACAGGCGCTGTCAAGAAACAGGGACATGGCAGGGAGTGTGCACTATTCTTGGAGAATCTTAGCTGTGCTAAGGAACAGCTAACAGAGCAGTTTGTAATTAGCACTTTGGCTGCTTGGCGGCGGCGTTATCTGCCTGTAGAGGGTTTTTTTGTGAACATTTGCCAATTACCCTTCTTAAGTACCTACTAAGTGCCAGGCCCTGGCTGCCTAGCACCTCTTGTGAATGGAGAGACAAATGAAAGATGTTGTCCTTTTCTTTTGTCCAGGCACCGTTCTAGCTACTGGGATTATGGCAACAAATAAGACAGACAAGTTCCCTACCCTCCTGTCACCTGTGCTGGGATGGAGGGAGGCAATCTTCAGGTACACAAATCAGATCATTGCAAAGCATGGCAATGGGACTGAACTGGGCAGGAGAGGAAAGCTACACTGCAGAAGGGAAGGCATGGCATTTGTGCCCAGACCTGGTTGATGCCAGGGAGTGACGGAGCAGCTGTTCCCTGGCCTGGGGAATGGGTGCTTCCCAGGCATGGCAGCAGCTGGAATGGAGAGCTAACATAGTGGGTTCCTAGCAAAGCAAGCATCCATGTGACTGGAGAGTGGTGGTGGAGGAGCTGTGGCTCATGAGCAGGCAGGGCACACGGGATCTTACAGACCTAGAACCTGGAAGTAAACGGAACTGAGGGATGCACAAAGTCCTGTGGGTGAGAGACAGGATCGGGAGGAGACAAGGCAAGGTGAAGGGCGGCCTAGGCACGGAACCCTCCTGGACAAGCACACTTGGGAGCTGTTGTCGGATCTCTCTGGTTATGGAACCCTCAGGCAGCACTGGCTTCTCCACTGTGGCTCCTGTCAGAGCTTTTGTAGGAGGGGTGTGTGTGTGTGTGTGTGTGTGTGTTTCAGAGACAGGGTCTTGCTCTGTTGCTCAGGCTGGAGTGCAGTGGCACAATCATAGCTCAGTGTAGCCTCAAACTCCTGCACTCAAGAGATCCTCCAGCCTCAGCCTTCTGAGTAGCTGGGACTACAGGTACATGCCACCATGCTGGGCTAATTTTATTCTTTTTTGGAGAAATGGTGTCTCACTATGTTGCCCAGGTTGGCCTCAAACTCCTGGCCTCCAGTGACCCTCCTGTCTCAGTCTCCCAAAACGGTGGGATTATATGCATGAGCCACTGTGCCTGGTCCCATGTTGACCATTTTTAAGCGTATAGTTCTGTGACATTAAGGACATTCACACTGTTATACAACCATAACCACCATCCATCTCCAGGACCCTTTCATCTTCCCAAACTAAAACTCTGTCCTCATTAAACACCAACTACCCATTCTCTTTTCCCCAAGTCCCTAGCACCCACCATTCTACTTTCTGTCTCTATGAATTTGACACTCTAGGGACTTCCTGTAAGTGAAATCATGCAGTATTTGTCCTTTTGTGTCTGGTTTATTTCACTTTGCTTAATGTCTTCAGAGTTCATCCATGTTGTAGCATGTGTCAGAATGTCCTTCCTTTTTGAGGCTGAATAATATTTCCCATCAGGTCCTTCCCACCCTTTTTTTTCTCATTAGGTTTTGATGACTCATGTGATGTCGGTCTGTCTTTTTTTTTTTGAAACAGAGTCTTGCTCTGTCGCCCAGGCTGGAGTACAGTTGTGCAATCTTGGCTCACTGCAGCCTCCACCTCCCGGGTTCAAGTGATTCTCTTGCCTCAGCCTCCCGGTTAGCTGGGACTACAAGCATGCACCACAATGCCTGGCTAATTTTTGTATTTTTAGTAGATACAGGGTTTCACCATGTTGGCCAGGATGGTCTCGATCTTCTGACCTCATGATCTGCCTGCCTTGGCCTCCCAAAGTGCTGGGATTACAGGCATGAGCCATTGCACCCGGCCAATTCTGTCTCTTTTTGAGGCTGAATAGTATTTCCCATCATGTTCCCCCCACCCTTTTTTTCTCATTAGGTTTTGATAACTCATGTGATGTCTATCTCCCCTGGAGCCTGGAGGCTCCCTGAGGCCTCTGTCTTGGTCCCCTGTATCCTTAGCACCCATCATAGAACCTGGCCCCTAAGAGGCACTTAATGAACATTTGTTAGGTCCATAGAGTTCAGAGTGATTAGAATTCTTACTGAAAGAGGGGGTTGGCGTTGAGATGACAATATTAAAGACTATATTTGCCAGACTGTGGAGCTTTGGCTTCTAGGCAAATGTTTCCACTGATCCAAGCCACCTAGGGGACTTGTTAAAAATTCTTATTCCCAGGTCTTTCCCTTTGCAATGCAGCTGTTTTGGGCTGGAACCAAGAAGCCTGTGTTTTGAAAGAGATATTAACCTTTATTTCCTAGATCATTTAAGAACATTGGAATAAAAACAAGTAACCACTCTCTGATGAAGTTTAAGTGGGGTTTTCCCTCAGCCAGAAGATTTGTACTTACTACAAAATATTCTGAAAGAAAAAACCAAAAATTGTTTCTCTAAATCATGCATCTTTATTAAAAAGCATTAAAGCAGCTCTGTTAGCTTGTGTTGTATCCAGAGTCAGGTGCAGCCACCGTTCACGCATCAATACTTAGCTCTAGCCTGGAATATATCACTTAAATTGTGGGGGCTTTCATTTCTTCCAAAGATGGGAGCATCGTTACCTTTTCCACCTCGGGAGATCATTCTGAAGAAGCAAGAATAAAAAGGCTAAAAGCATTTGTAAGTCATAAAATGCTACTATCAATGCTAGGGATGCATATGTATATAAATTGATTTAAGTAAAGAAGATGATGGTTCAATTCTTAAGCTATTTACTATCCTGGCTGTACAGTAAGATACACCTGACTCCACCACTTACTGAGTAATGGGGGCAAGGTGCCGTAATGACACAAAGCCCTGGGTCTCCTTAGTTATAAAAATGGGGCCTTGCAGCACAGAATTATTCAGTCATAAAAAGCAATGAAGTTCTCGCAATGTTAAAACATGAACCTCAAAAACATGATGCCAAGTGAAAAAGCCCAGACACAGAAAGCACATATTGTATGACTCCACCAATAAGAAATGTCCAGAACAGGCAAATCCATCAAAACAGAAAGCAGCTTAGTTGGTGCCAGGGGCTGGGGTAATGGGAAATGACTGCTTAATGAGCTTAATGAGAAACGGGCTTTCTCTTTGGGTGAGGAAAATGTTCTGGAATTTTCCTCTGTAAGTATACTCTGTGAGTATCCTAAAAACTACTTTAAAGGGGTGAATTACATGGCATGTGAATTACATTGCAATAAAATACTTAAATAAGTGGGGTCACTACATCTAACTCCGGGGAGTCGTGAGGATTAAGTCACTTACAATGTATTAATAGGGCCCAAGTGTATAAAACCATGGGCCAGATTCATAAACCAAGCACCAAGCAGAAGAGTCTGATTGCCAGATGTGCCCACCAGAGAGTGGGGGCTGTTGGGGTGTGGGGTCTGATGAGACCCTGGCACCATTTACAAGAGGGGACTGTTCACACTGGGAATGCCTTCAGGAAAGGCAGGACTGGGCAGACTGTGTATTTTCTCCTACACCCTCCTCCTCACAGGATGCATGAAGAATGGGGGGCCAGGGTCAGGGTGGGGACTAAGTCTCTGACTGTTCAGCTGCTCTGGCATCTGTGTCTTTAAGGAGTCAACTCCAGTTGACTGTTGTAATGTGGCAAGTTCGGGAAACCCCGTCTTAGGCAGCACAGGGATCTGTGGGCAATTTCTCTGAGCTAAAGGACTGTGACACCCTCGCTGCAACACCCAGGGAAGGCTGGGTCTGCACCCCGCTCAGCTGTAGCTATTGCAGAAGGAGCCACTGGGGCTCAGAGTGGTGGGCTAGTGCACCTTTGGTACCATGCGTAGGGTGGGCTTAAGGAGGCAGGACTAGGGACACTGGCTGCTGAGACTCCAGCATGGCATTTGTGCCTCTCTGGACTTGAGGTTGGCCCCACAGCGCTCCTTGCAGGCTGCACAATACCAGCTGTTGTTTTGGAACAACAAAAATTCATTATTTGCAGCTGATAACTAACAAGCACCCGAATAAGTTGGCTGAGAGCCTCAGTGCTGGAATCTTGCACATGGTGGGCTCCAAGTGGAAGTTTATTGGGAGGTATGTTGGCCGAGTAAAGAGGAGAACCTTATTCAGGGAAAAACTCGATCCCAGGACTGTGCCCACCTGCTCACAAGCCATGGGGAGGCATCAGCAGCCAACATTCAATCCATTTATGTTAAATGCAGGAATTAAGGAAAGACAGACTTTGATGAGAATTGTCTGCCGACTTAGCCACGTGGAGGTCATTTGTGACCTTGACCAGTATGGTTTCAGTGGAGTGGGGCTGGTCAAAGTGGGTTGGAAAGAGATTGGGAGGTGAGACAGTGGAAACAGCAAGTATAGCTAAGCTTGAGGAGGATTTGCTATAAAGGGGATCAAGGAAGCGGGATGGTGCCAAGGAGATGGAGTGAGGGGGGCTGTGGGGTCTTGTTTTGTTTTTGCAGATATGGGAGCTATAACTTGCATGTTTGAATGCTGATGGTGAATGGGGAGGTCCGTTAGGGAGACAAGAGAGGGGAGCATTTTGGGAGAAATGACAAAAGGGCTTGGACCCCAGTGACAGAGAGTTGGCCTTCAATGGGAGCAGAGACGTCCATGCATTGCAACAGCAGCTAGTGGATTGGTGCAGTGGGTCAGTCCATTTTATGATGGGAATTTGAGGAAACAAAGAAGAGTGGCGCCTGACATGGTACACATGCCTGTGGTCCCAGCTACTTAGGAGGCTGAGGCAGGAAAATCACTTGAGCCCGGGAGTTGGAGGCTGCAGTTAGCTAGGATTGCACCACTGTGCTCTATCTAGCCTGGGCAAAGAGTGAGACTCCATCTCCAAAAAAATTAATAATAAAAAAGTAAAGAAGACTCAAGATGGAAAGAAGGTGTAAAATCAGGAGTGGGAAATAGTGAAGGAACTGAATCAGTGAAGAAGGACTGTAGGAGCTGGGTCCTCCTGGGGTGTCCTGTCAGAGTTTTGAAGGCTGGCCCAGGGGAGCAAGCACTCAGGGCTTTGTATTCTCATTATGTATCTTCTCTGTCATCACAAGGGCTTATCACCAGTTCAGGAGTAACCCGGGTGAAAATCTCAGCAGTGCCTCTTATCAACTCTGGTGTCTTGGATGGTTCTGGAAAGCTCTGATTTCGCTGGAGAATTGATCGAGTTGAGTTTTGCTTAGGGACAGGGCCTGCAGCACAGCCAGCTCTCTGCCAATGGGCTCCCAGCCTCTAAGCATCTCAGGGGGCCCTCCCTCCTGCCTGCCCCAGAAGCTGGGAGCTTTCACCCCTAAAGGACTGGCCATTTCTAAGGCCAATGGCCTCCTGAAAAACCTCGGCACTTCTTATATAGGAGGATGGTCTGGGTGCTGCTGCTGAAATGGTGGTAGCCTCAGGGAGGTGACCAGGAGTGAGAAAGAAAGGCCTCTGAGCAAACCCCAGCCTACGATTTTGTAGCCACAGCTTAGACCCTAACTGCTGGGGCCAAGGTCGCCTCTGGGCTTGTTTCTGTTGTCACATCTGAGCCTCCTGTGGCATTTTGTTTAAGGGCCCAGCCTTATTTCAGCCATACTCAGTGTTAAATTAGGGGAGCACCAACCCTGGAGGCCAGTGTGGTAGTGGTAGTAGCTCCATGACCAGCAGGGTCACCAGAGGACCAAGGTAGGAGGTGAGTTCCAGATAATTCTTCTTCATGCCATGCTTATCATCTTGGAGGCTCTGAGTTTCAAGCTTATTTCCTCACATGCACATCTGTGCCCTTTTCCACCCAACTGAGGGTACTATGCTGACAGCCACAGCCAGGGAGGAGGAGTCATAAAAACAGAGCTCCCTTGCCTTGCCGCAGTCCTTAAGCAGGATGCGCCCTCTCGGAGCCTGCTCTGTGGTCTGCACCACTGCTTCCCTGGGGCTGTTGTTTGGGTTGAGGCATTACATAGAGATGCCTCATAACTCTACCATCCCACTCCTGCTCCTGGAGCTGCAGAGCACTGCAAGCCCCACGGTGCCCCCAGGTGGCTGCTGTGCTGTGGGGTCTGGTGGCCAACTTCTGCAGTGGCTTGGCAGTTGCCCCAGCTTGGCACTCCAGGCGTACAATGGTGAGATTCATGACTTTCTGTGGGATATGGGGTAACTGCAGCAGTGCCCAGGGCTTTAAGGCTCTCTGGGACCCCCCTTCACTGTCTAGGCCAGCGTTAGAGGAAGGAGTCACGTCCTACTTAAAGGTGTCAAGGAAACTGTGGGGGTCAGGGTAGGAGCTGTGTCCTCCTGCTCAAAGTCTCCTTGGTCCTTGCCCCTTCAGCCTGGCCACCCCTGCCTCATGAACCTGAAGCTCTTTCTGTGTCGCTTTTCTCCTCTAATGCCTGGAGGTATGTGGCTGGGTGGAGGAAGAAGCTGGGAGTCAGGATCCTTGTTCCCAACCCAGCTCTCTGCCCGTTTCCTGAGCCTTTGTCCCCTCATTTGTAAAGGGAGGGTTGGTCTGCAGCAGGGTCCTCTGCTTGTTTCTTAGCCCAGAAATCCTTTCTTCAAAAGAAATCTCTGCTGGAAGCCCGGTGTCTAACACATAAAGGTAGAACTACTCTAGGGCAGGGATTGGACGATTCTGTGGGTGTGTGACTTCTCCTGCTTTCAGCTTCAGGACACAGAGAGGCAGCTGATCAGTGCTAACCTCATAACACACACCTGCAGAGCAGCCACACACTCCCGCAACCCCAGCCCAGGCGTAGGGGCTGGTTGCTGGACACAAAGAACAGCCTCTAATCCCTCTGTGCTGCCTCCCATTTATCCAGAGCTTTGGGTCCCTGGATACACATAGATGGTTGGGGGAAGCCTGGGGAGCCTTGTCTGGCTGCATCTGGAGAAGAAGTGCTTTTACCATTGCCTGCTTCAGATCCTGATTGGGCCCCGGTAGGTTTGGGAAGCAGAGAGCAGAAGAAGGAAGCTCTCTTAGAGCAAGAGGCAAGGGACTCAAGGGAGGCAGAAGGAGATTATGGATACCCGCAGTCCTGAGTCCCAAGCCCCCAGACCTGCTGGCGGCTCCCTTGCTTCCCACTGCTGCAAAAGCCGGAGCTCCCGCTGGCCTGGCTTGGAGTAGCTTCCAGATTTAATAGCCAGAATGCAGCTGAACTGCATTTGGATGGATTCCATCCCCGCTTGACTTTGCACAGCCTCACTCCTAAATTCCATCTGTGACGTCAGACCCCTGCTAATCACGGAAAAACAGATTAAGTTCTGTAAATTCAATTCTCGTGCTTTCCCTCCCAGTCAGGGTGTCTCATGGCCTCTGCTCAAAGGAGCTGTCCACCTCCCTGCTCGGTCCACCCCACCTCATCCTGGGCCAAACCCCAATAATCCACTTCATTATTCATCTTCATCACATGCCTCCAACCTGGCCACCCCTGCCTCATGAACCTGAAGCTCTTTCTGTGTTGCTTTTCTCCTCTACTGCCTGGGTGGTTCAGGAAGATCTCTGGGCTCCAGCCTGGGAGGCCCAGCTGGTGCTCTGTGTCTTGGTGGGAAGCCATGCCCTTGAATCTTTGGGTGACATCCCTCATAGCTCTTCTTGTTTGTCTGCCTGTGCCTGGAACCCTGGTCCAGATGCAGCCTGTACCTCGCGCCTTGCCCACGGCTGGTCTCTTGCTCCATGGCCACCCTGAGTGGCCCCACTCTGACATGGTCTGGCTAGGTGTTTCCTCAAAGACATCAATGAACATGGGGCTGGGGGTTCTTTCTAGGGTCGTGAATGCTGGGGTCTGGAACCTGAAGACTTTTCTAAGGGCCAGGGCCCAGGTGCCACATTTGAAGCCCAGGGAAGAGTCCCGTCATCCCTGGAGCAGAGCCATGTGGGCTGTGCGTGTGGGCGGCCACCCAGACCCCTTGCCTGGCCTTCTTCCCCGAAGGGCCTCTGGAGACCTGTATGTGTCTTTTTTCCTCTGGCTGTGCCAGGCCCCAAAAGATGCCCTGTAGACAGCAGTAAAACCTAATTCTGTCTAACCCATCACGACTCCAACAGAGACGAGATGAAATGTGTGTCTGTCTCGTTTGCACCCAGGCAGCCAGACTGGGTGTAATGAGATTGTCTGAGTGAGGGTTCAGCTTCGGGCCAAGGGGGCTCCAGGGAGAGACAGACACACAAGTCACACTGCTCTGATACGAGGAGGGTCTGCCGTGTCCCTGGCCTCAGCTCAACGAGGGAGAAAGTGAGGAGGACTCTATCTCACCCCAGCAGGCCCGTGTCTTGCTGTAAGGCCAGCCAGCACCACAGCAGGGCTGCTCCTCCTTCAGGTCTTGGTTTATTGTCTGCACCTGGGGGTAAGCAGCCCTACCAGGAAGCCCACAGGCCCTGTGTCTCAGGGACCCACCTTCCAGACCCTGCTAGGGACAGCAGTGCTACCTTTTTGCTCGCTCCTGGTAGTTGAACGCTGGTTGGAAAAGGGCTGAGCACTTCATGTGCATCATCTCATTTAATCCACAGACACCCCAGGGTGTCTGTGGGCAGGGTGGTTCTTACCCCCAGAAGACAAAACGAAAGATCAAAGGATTAAGCAGTTTGCCCACAGTCACAGCTGGGAGGTGGCAGAAGGTCTAGCTGATTATTTTATTTTAATCACAACACTACCAGCCCTTCTCTGTCTGTTTACACACACACCACTCAAATGCTGCAGCTGCTGCCTTTTGAAACATCAGGTAATAAAGTGCAGGTAAAAGTTGCCCACAAATTCCATCCATCTGATGGAACCCTCTCCAGCATTCAGTGAACATTTATTCCATACTCTTCATCCAAACAGACATATACAGAGTAGTAATAATCTTTTTTTTTAAAGTATCATGTTCTATATGAATTTTTAAAGTAAAAATTAAATTTAATGTTATTTGAATTTAACCAGACAAATGTATCAATTTTCATGTATCTTAAGTGAAATGGGAGTTGCTAACCTGAGGAAAAAGATTTCTTTATTGTAAGTGATAATAGTCCTAAAAGATTAAAGGTAAGAGAAAAACTTTTGAAAATAGCTTGATTGAAGTATAATGACATACCATACATATACTCACTTAAAGCATACAATTCAATGGTTTTGGTATATTATTGATTTTTTTAAATTGTGGTAAGTGTGTGTGTGTGTGTGTATATATATATATAAAACATAAACTTTGCCATTTTAACAGTTTTTAAGTGTACTATTTCATCGCAGTGAGTATATTCACAATGTTGAGCAACCATCACCACTACCACTTCCAGAGCTTTTTTATCACCCAAATAGAAACTCTGTAACCATTAAACAGCTACTCCCATCTCCTCCAACCCTAGATCCTGGTGACCTCTAATCTATTTTCTGAGAGAACAACTTTTAAAAGGTTAAAGTCATTATTTTTTTAAATAATAAACTTTATTTATTTTTTGAGACAGGGTCTCGCTCTGTCACCCAGGTTGGAGTGCAGTGGCACAATCTTGGCTCACTGCAACCTCCACCTCCCAGGCTCAAGGGATCCTCCCACCTCAGCCTCCCAAGTAGCTGGGACTACAGGCACTCCACCACACCTGGCTAACTATTGTATTTTTTGTAGAGATGGGGTTTCATCATGTTGCCCAGGCTGGTCTCAAACTCCTGATCTCAAGTGATCTACCTATCTTGGCCTCCCAAAGTACTGGGATTAAGGCGTGAGCCACCTAAACTTTATTTTTTTAAGAGCTGTTTTAGATTCACAGCAAAATTGAGTGGCAAGTACGGAGTTCCCATATGCCCCTTCCCCCACTCTCAGCATCCCACACCAGTGTGCCCTATTTGTTACAATGAATGAGCCTGCAGTGACATGGCATCACCCAGAGTCCATAGATTACATGAGGGCTCACTCTTGATGTTGTACTTTATATGGGTTTGGACAAACGTGTGAGGACATGCATCCGCCATTGTAGTATCCCACAGAGTACTTTTATTTCCCTAAAAATCCTCCATTCTCTGCCTGTTCATTTCTCACTAATTTTTCTACTTCATGAACCAACTTCTATGCTATGAAAGTTGAGAAAACTATATTTCCACCTTTGTTCTTCTGCTCCAGATTTGTCTTAGTTATGTTATCATTTGTGTACAGTGTTGAGGTTTTGATATTCAATTCAATCACATAATTGCCATGATTTCAAAAATATCAATGCCATGTTCATCAGGATTTCTCCATTTATGACCTCATTTTGACTTATCTTTTGGTTAGTTGGATTTCAACATCAGATAATTTTTTCTTTTTTAAAAAATTGTATTTATTTATTTGTGAGACAGGGCCTTGCTCTGTCATTCAGGCTGGAGTGCAGTAGCGCAAACATGGCTCACTGCAGCCCTGACCTCCTGTGCTCAAGCCATCCTCCCACCTCATCTCCCCAGGATGCCACCCGGCCATGCCAGACGTGCATGGTGGGAGGCCACTCGATGGAGCCCCACGTTCCTGCCCTGGGGCCTTTGCTCATGCTGTTCCTTCTTACTGGATTGAGTCCTTCTCACACCTACCCTCAGCTCTGCCCTTAGCTTCCCTAAGTGTCTGGATTACAGGCATCTGCTGCCGATGCCCAGCTAATTTTTTTTAATTGTATGATTTTTTGAAGAGACAGGATCTCACTGTATTGCCCAGGCTGGTCTTTAACTCCTGGGCTCAGGCAATCCTCCTGCCTTGGTTTCCCAAAGTGCTGGGATTGTAAGTGTGAGCCACTGTGCCCAGCCAGGTAATTATTTTTTAGAGGACTTTAAGGATGTCTAAGTCCCTAAACTCATGCTTCAGAGAGCCCCACCTTATCTCCCCAGGATGCAGCCCAGCCATGCCAGCGTACATGGTGGGAAGCCACTCAATGGAGCCCCACGTTCCTGCCCAGGGGCCTTTGCTCACGCTGTTCCTTCTTACTGGACTGAGTCCTTCTCACACCTGCCCTCAGCTCTGCCGAGCAGAATCCCATGGATCTCAGAGAGCCTGGCTCTGCCTTCCATGAAGCCTTTCCTGAGACCCCTCTGGACTGAGTGACTTATCTTGTTTTCATGACACTCATGGTAACTCCAGAAGTCAGATAATATTATCCCCACTTTATATATGGAGAGACCGAGGCTCAGCAGGTACAAGGGCTTTTCCAGGAGGTCACACAGCTGGTAAAGGCATTGTGAGGCTTTGTAGTCAGATCCCAGAGCGAGCTCCAAACTGTCACCTCCCCTCACATTCTGTGTCACTCTTAGAGTTCTGAGTCCTCTCCTATTAGTCACCCGTGCACTTAACTGTAAGATATAGAATCATTTATTTGTTCTTTCCTTCTTCCTATCCATGTCTCTACCTACTTACTTACCTCTACAGCTCTTTAGTTCCTTGCGGGCAGAAACACGGTTGCTTTTCCCTAAGCCAGTGTTGATGGAATTGCATCCTGAGCACTTGCTCTTTCTGATGCTCTTCCACCATGTGGCTGCTGCCCCTGCACAGTCCTAAGCTTTGCCCCGCTCCACCCAGGTGCCAGGAGCCTCCAAGGGGCCTCTGGGCCCTCCAGGTGCGTGTTCCCTCTCTGTCTCTGTCCCTCTGCCTGCACGCAAAAATATCCCAGCAGAGCTGTGGACAGCACCTGTGCAATTACAGCTCATCTGACAGCTTGTCTGTGGGGGAACATCATTAGGTATCTGTTCCAGACACGTGCTTACAGAGCCTCTGAAATCAGAGACCCAAGCCAGTGTCTGGGTGCTGGCTCAGGCTGTGACATTTCACCCCTGATTGTTATTTGAGGAGATGGAGACATTTAAGAAACATGATGAATCTGGCCCAGGGGGTTCTGCCTTGCTAGTGCCTGGTGGGCCTGGAATCTGAGAGGATTGAGAAAGGACTGATTTGCATGGGGATGAGCAGGGCAGGTCATGTACTCTGGAGGGGTTAAGACTCTGAAAGGGCAGAATGCTTAGACTCCTAAGGTTTCTGAAGAACATTTAGAGTCTGTGTCTGACCATGCTGTTATTTAGATGACTAAATGAGACTTGCACACTCTGAGTCGCTGCATTTGCGCCACAGTAAAGGAGCCCACCTGAGGCCCCACAGAGGCGGGGTGGGTGCTGCACGTCACACAGGTGTGCTGCTTGACACCAAGCCCCTGCTGTGCCTTCCTGGTTGGGCGATTCTGGGACTTCAATGAAGAACCATGTAAAGAAGCTTCAGAAACAACCCCCATTGAACTTCAGTTTTCCCTTCCTGTCTCCAACCCTATTTTTCTCCAACTTCCCTCAAACATAAAGTTGTGTCTCCTTTGTGTATGTAAGTTTCCCAGATCAGGTGCCTGTGCTACCCTCCCAGCCAGCTGGAAGTCCATCCAGGTGCCAGGTGTCAGACTTGGGTCCCTTGCTACTTTGGCTGAGCCAGCTCTTGTTTCATACCTCACAGGATAAAGTGCAGCCTGGGGACTGTAGGGCCATTGCTTCTCTCTCCTGTGGCCTCAGCTTCCAGCCAGGTTTGAGGATAGACAAGTGGGCCTCGGCAGGTGGAGCTGAGTCTGGGAGTATGGGGAAGAACTCCACAAGGCCTCAGGCCCTAAACTTGCAGGTCCCATGAGCTATTAACTAGACCCATTGACCTTGAAGAAGGTCAGCAATGGTCTCTTTTCACTTGAGCACAGCCTCTGGGGGGCTTTGGGGTTGATCAGGGATCAGAAAGGTTGGCGGACAGGTTGCAGGAGAGGGGAAGCCCCTCCTAGCAAGAGTCCTTCTGGATATAGCAGGGCCTGGAGCCACCCCAAGGAGGGGAACAGGGCAAGGAAACTTCCCAGGGGGATTTCTATGTCCGGGTGATGTTGCTCAGCAGCACCGTGGGGAGTCTGGGTCAGAGACCTCCAAGGGGAAGTCAGGGTCTGGGATCCAGGGTTATCTTATCTACAGCCAGCAGATGTTGGGTGCAGTTTCTGGAGTATATAAAGTATCTAGGCTCTAATTGGCTAAAAAAGAGCTTCACTTGGACTATATTTAAAGCAACTGGATGTGAGAATTGGGTTCTTTTTTAATAGAGAGGAGGGTCTTGCTATGTTTCCCAGGCTGGTCTTGAGCTTGCTGGGCCTCAAGCAGTCCTCCTGCCTTGGCTTCCCATAATGCCAGGATGGATGTGAGAATTTGAATGGACTTCAGGCTGACGTTCCTACCTGCTGTGAACTAAACAACTGGGGGCCACTGTTTTAGGCCAACACAAGGGATGTCTTTATCAGACCTTTCCTCTCTCTGTCTCTCTCCCTAAGTGGCTTATTTAAGAACAACTTTCAACCCTGTCTACTGGTATTCCTGAGAGTTCTCGTAAATGTTTTTCTCAACCTTGTTAGCTACCCAGTAATGCTTTAGCACCTGGGTGATGCTCCAATGTCCAATAGAGAGCCATACCCTGGGGAAGTCGTCTGACTGGCCAGGCCCTTGCTTTTATCACTTAGCAGGAGTCTTGCCCGTTGTCACTGTGAATCCTCCCTGGCTGCGGTCCTTGGAGTAATCTTGCGAAAATACTATCCTTAGCCGGGTGTGGGTGGCGTACACCTGTAGTCCCAGCTACTCTGGAGGCTGAGGTGGAAGGATAGCTTGAACCCAGGAGATCAAGGCTGCAGTGAGCTGGGATTGCACCGTTGCACTCTGGCCCGGGTGCAGAATGAGACCTTGTCTTTAAACAATAAATAAATATAAAATTTATTTATCGTCCATCCTGAAAACCTTCCCTTGGCTTCATGTTAACAATATGTGACCTTTGGAGGTGACCAAATGATATTTATGGCAAAACTTCAGCCATCTGGGGCTTGGGTTTTAAGGCGTGATTTCATTTTCCAGATAACTGAGTATGAGCCTCTTCCAAGCACTAAGTTTTCTTTTCTTTTTTTTTTTTTTTTGAGATGGAGTTTCACTCTTGTCCCCCAGGCTGGAGTGCAATGGTGCGATCTCAGCTCACTGCAGCCTCCACCTCCTGGGTTCAAGTGATTCTTCTCCTTCAGCCTCCCAAGTAGTTGGGACCACAGGCTCCTGCAACCACCCACGGCTAATTTTTGTATTTTTAGTAGAGACGGGGTTTCACCATGTTGGCCAGCTGATCTTGAACTCCAAACCTCAAGTGATCTGCCTGCCTTGGCCTCCCAAAGTGTTGGGATTACAAGTGTGAGCCATTGTGCCCAGCCCGGTTTAAAAAAAAAAAAAAAAGTGATTGCTTAGGGGCAAATCTTCATCAAATATATTCTTTGTCACTTAAATAGAGGTTGCTATGAGTGCACTCTCTGCTTATCTTGTTTCATCTACTTCCCAGACATAGCCCAATGGAAGGAATAAAATAGATGCCAATAAATGTTTCTTATTGGATTGAACTGAAACCAAACTTTAAATCACTCAGAGTCTCCCCTTGGGATGCAGTGATGTCATCTGCCCCTAATGGCATGGCTCAGACCGCTAACTTGTAAATGTCTTATGTCTGTGCTTCTTAGTTTTATTTGATCTGCCTGCTTTTCCATGACCAGCTATCATTACTTGCTGTGTCAGTACCAGGGAAATAGATGCTGTAGCTTGTTAGGATTGTGAGTAAAACAAGAGCACAGTGTTCTTACCCTGGCCCTTGCTAATGGAGTGACAATTCTTTACTTCCCCGTGGCTGTTTATTGATTAGAGAGCTTACACGCAGCCTCTAACTTGTACTTTTGGTAGCTGTTAGCAAACAAGAAAAATAAAGGTTGGAAAGGAGAGAACCTGCTCAATCGAAGTTGCACCTTTGGATCATGCCTGATCAGAGCCCAGAATTCCAGCCTCAGGTCTAGACCGGGCCTTTCCTCTGTGCTACGGTATTCACCAGCCTTTGCAGAAAGTGACTGTTCTATTCTGTCCTCTCTGTCTCCCAGGGGTCCTCGGTGAATTTTGTAATGGTTATTTAAGGAACCTTGCCTAGAAGTCTCAACTTGCAGTTCCCCATCGACGGGAAGGCTTGGACTCCAAGATGATTATAAAGGAATATCGGATTCCTCTGCCAATGACCGTGGAGGAGTACCGCATTGCCCAGCTGTACATGATACAGGTGGGTCATGGGGCAAGGGTGGGTCATGGGGTGAGGGTGGGTCGCGCCAGCGCACAGACACCACATGTGGGTTAGGTGGAGTTGTGGCCTTCACAGTCCCAGAACTTCCTGGTAAGTGTGAATTGTGCTGGACCCCTGGCCTCTAGGCACGGTGCTAGGCACACAGGGCACACTATGGGCACATGGCATTGGATTGCTTTCCGGCACTGTGTCCTACCACCTACAACGCAAACACTTGCCCTTGCATTCAGCACCATTATCTCCCTGGCCCAGACGTTATCCCTGTGTTTCCCTATGTTTCAGTTTGCCTGGGCTGCCATCACTAAATACCACAAAGTAGGGGCGTAGAGGAACATACTTCCTCACAGTTCTGGGGGCCGGAAGTCCCAGATGAAGGCCTGGCAGGTGCAGTTTCTGGTGAGGGCCCTCTTCCTTGCTTGCACATGGGCACCGTCTCCCTGTTTCCTTACATTGCAGGAAGTGAGCAGGCTCTGGTGTCTTCTCTTTTTCTTTTTCTTTTCTGTTTTTTATTTGTGTAAATGTATAGGATACAACTGTAACTTTGTTGCATGCACAGATTGGAAAATGGTGCTTGTAGGGTATCTGTCACTCAAATACACTGTACTCATTAAGTAATCCCTCATCTTCCACCCTTCCTTTTCTTCTAAGGACACCGGTCCCATTGTGAGGGCCCCACCCATATGATCTCATCTAGCCCTGATTACCACCCAAAGGCCCCGTCTCCAAATACCATCACACTGGGGGTCAGGCCTTTTGGAGGGACACAGATATTCAGTCCATAACACCCCATTCTACAGACAGGAAGGCACATGAGGCCCAGAGATGTTAAATTCTTGCCAAGGAGCACAGGGCCTGTCTCCTAGTTCCCAGCTCCATGCTTTCCTCACCACCCTGACTGCTTGCAAAACAGCAGTGTCAGACATGTGGCTCACTTACAGACGCTCGCAGGAGTTTGAGGATGACAGGCTCCTTTGACGAGCCAGAGACTCTTGCTTAGGAGACACCTCCAGTCTCCCTACTCAGTGCCTGACCAACCTGGAACACAAGACCTGGCTGCCTCTGGCTGACCCAAGATGGGACCACTGCTCCCACTTGCTGCGGTCCTGGCTGCAGTCCTTTCTATGTAGAGGTTCCATCTCAGCTCTCCTGCTGGCCTCCTGTCCACACTCAGTGCCTGGCATGGCCTAGCCCGGCAGCTTTCCTCCAGATCATTCCCTAGCCAAGGCTTGCAGGCTTGCACCCTGGGTCCCTGGGTGTCTTTGGGCCTCCCACACTTATCATGAACTTGCTGTCGGCCTGGCTCTGGCTCCTCTGGGCATATCAGTGCTTCCAGTCCCTGCGACCCAGTGGGGCTTGCCCTCCTCCAACTTCTTGCTGTACAGCCCGTTAATTACAGCGTCAGACTGAGTTGTTGGTGTTGGGGAGAGGCTTCGGCAGGCAGGGCCTCTACCTCCCATCCCTGGCTTCGCCTGTTGGGCTCCCACCTTCCACCCAGGTCAGGGGAGGTAGCTATGAGCTCCCAGCAGAGCCTGCAGCCCCAGCTACCTTTTGGGAGGAACTTGAGGAAGTTGCATGGGTTTGTGGGAGCCTTGGCTGGGAAAAGAACGGAAGGTGAACCCAGCCTCTCTGGGGGGCTGTTTGCTCTGAGCTGCTTCAGAAGGGCCACTCAATTCCCTCTTGAACCACTTACCCCATAATTATTTCTAGAGAGTGGAGAGAGAAGAAGAGGCTTAAATCAGCCCCCCATCTCTGAGCACTCTGGAAATAGCTCAGCCTATTCAAGGACCAGGCTGATCTGCCAATGCTGCTGTTGTCTTACTGCTTCTCAATTCCCACCCAAGCCAGACAGCAGCCCCTCAGCTCCACCTGGCCTCCTGGTGGCTGTCAAGATTGGGAGGACTGCCCTCTAGCCCCTAGGAGATCCCAAAGCTGTTCTGGGCATAGAATCACCTCTGGGCTCCTCAAAACACCTGTCACTCCAGGTTTTTGCTGTTGTTGTTGTTATTTGTTTGTTTTTTGTTTTTTGTTTTGTTTTTTGTTTTTTGGTTTGGTTTTTTTGAGACGGAGTCTCGCTGTGTCACCAGGCTGGAGTGCAGTGTTGTGATCTCGGCTCACTGCAACCTCCGCCTCCTGGGTTCAAGCAATTCTCATGCCTCAGCCTCCCAAGTAGCTGGGATTACAGGCACACGCTACCACACCCGGCTAATTTTCGTATTTTTAGTAGAGACGGGGTTTCACCGTGTTGGCCAGGATGGTCTCGATCTCCCGACCTTGTGATCCACTCACCTTGGCCTCCCAAAGTGCTGGGATTACAGGCGTGAGCCACCACGCCCGGCCACTCCAGGGTTTTTTTGAACACCTATCCTTATGCCTCCAATGAATGTAATTGTTAAGCATCATATAGTTCCCTGTTAGATGCTCAGACCTCCCTGCACCTGTGCAGTCAGGCCCCGTCCATCTAGCCGACACATGCAGTGTCTTTTGAGAAGCTCCATTGATTAGGATTGTGGCAGGATGGAAACATCTCCTACCTCACACATCATGAGCAGCAGCACTCTCATGAGAGCCTGTTGGACAGATGGGCATCCTTCCCAGCTAGGGAGAGCCACCGTGGCCTCTTAAGGGCTGGCTGGAGTTATTGCTGCTGCTCTGAGCTTCCAGAGCCTTTCCCTGTGCCCCTTCTGAGTGAGCAAGCATGTGTGCACACATCTGCTTTCCTGTTAAAAAAGAAAGGTGAAAGAAGCCAGGTATTGCCAGGAGAGGTGCTTCTGTGACAGGCGGTAGCATGCTTGGAGGGGAGAAGGGGAGATTGGGAGCGAGGTTATTGCTGTTCCTGCTCAGGCTGGCTGGCTGGGCAACTTTCCTCTGGGCAGGCCTTGAGGCTGGGAGTGTGGGATAGACAGCTTGGTGATGGGGCAGGGGGTCTGCTGCACATCACAGATGCTAGTGCCCTGCACCTGTGTCCTCTGTGTTCTTGGTGTGTGCTGTCTCTGGCCTGAGGACTAATTGCTGTGTCTGAGGTGCTGCTGCCCTCACGTTGTTACCAGGAAGCCATAGGTTCCTGCGAGAACTACTGACTGGGAAGTTTCCCATGTACTTAAGGCCTCTGCTGGCCAGCCCTGCCCCAGCTGGGTCTTAGACAGGCAGATGCATTGCTGGGTTCTGGCCTCCACAGCCCCCAGTTCGAGCTCCAACAAAATGAGCTCCAAGACATTGCAAGCCTGTGGGTCCTGTGCCCTCTGAGGGGCAAGGCACTGGCCTGCTTACTGTCTGCATGGACGGGGCTCAGGTTGTCAGCTCTCTATAGCATTTGGAAGAAATTCTTTTGGGACTAGGGGGTTTGGGCTTACTTGATTGGGTGTTGTCTTGTTTTGCTTTTATTGAGGTGAAATTCACATAACATAAACAACTATTTTTAAGTGAACAATTCAGTGGCATTCAGTATACTCACAATGTTGTGCAGCCACTAACTTTACTTCCAAAACACTTTCATCACCCCAGAAAGAAACCCCATATCCATTAAACAGTCACTCCTCATTCCCGCTCCCTACCCCCTGGCAATCACTAATGTACTACCTGTCTCCCTGGGTTTGCCTGTTCTGGATGTTACATACACATGGAATCCTTCACTGTGTTGCTCTTTGTGTCTGTCTTCTTTCACTCAGCATCATGTTGTTGGGGTTCATCCATGTCAGAGCATGTGTCAGTGCCTCATTACGTTTTATGGCTGAATCATATTTCGTTGTATGAACAGATCACATTTTGCTTATCCATTCATCCATTGATGGACATTTGGGTTGACATTAGCATACAAGTATCTGTTTTCAATTCTTCCTGGTCTACACCTAGGAAGGGAATTTCTGGGTCACATGGTGACGCTATGCTTGATGTCTGGAGGAACCACCAGACTGTTTTCCGCAGTGGCTGCACCATTTTACATTCCTACTGGGAATGTATAAAGTTTCCAGTTTCTCCACATCCTCACCAGCACTTACTGTCCTCTTTTTAAATAAATGCTACCCTAGTGAGTATGTTTTGAAACAGAAGAGTCCCCAGGTTATCTCAAGGGTCCTTCTGCCCGTCTTTCAGACCAGCCCACATGCTGCGTCCTTCTTGGAGACTTTTCTGATCTCCATGGGCAGCATGAGTGATTTCTTTCCCTGAATCCTCGCAGTTTCCTGTTGGTCCCACGCCTGGGCACCTAGTGCCTTCCACTTCTTTGTGGGTGTCTGTCTGCTTACTGCTGGACAGTGAGTGTCGCAGGGCAGGGTTTAGGTCTGTGGGTCTGTTTTCCCAGTTTCTGGCTCATATCCTCTTTGGTGTACATGGGCTGCTCCTTCGTTCCTCACCAATGGCTCTAGTGCACACACACACGTGTGTGTCCACACACAACATGTGTACATGCAAGCACAGCCACCTATGTTTTTTTTTTTTTTTTTGAGACGGAGTCTCGCTCTGTAGCCTGGGCTGGAGTGCAGTGGCCGGATCTCAGCAGCTCACTGCAAGCTCCGCCTCCCAGGTTTACGCCATTCTCCTGCCTCAGCCTCTCGAGTAGCTGGGACTACAGGCGCCCGCCACCTCGCCCGGCTAGTTTTTTGTATTTTTTAGTAGAGACGGGGTTTCACGGTGTTCGCCAGGATGGTCTCGATCTCCTGACCTCGTGATCTGCCCGTCTCGGCCTCCCAAAGTGCTGGGATTACAGGCTTGAGCCACCGCGCCCGGCCGCACAGCCACCTATGTATGCAGGTATGTACACAAATACATGCAGACACATGCACACACCTACACAGACACGTGCATGCACACAGCATGTGCACATATGTGCACATGTATACATGCACCTACTCAGACACACACACACACACACACACACACATACACCACTAGACCCAAGGGGGTAGTGCTCCTGTTGGTTGCTTTTTCTTTTTTTTTTTTGAGACAAAGTCTCACTCTGTTCCCCAGGCTGAAGTGCAGTGGTATAATCTCAGCTTACTGCAACCTTTGCCTCCTGGGTTCAAGCGATTCTCCTGCCTCAGCCTTCCAAGTAGCTAGGATTACAGGCACCCCCCTCCATGCCTGGCTAATTTTTGTATTTTTAGTAGAGATGGGGTTTCACCATGTTGGCCAGGTTTCACCATGTTGGCCAGGCTGGTCTCAAACTCCTGACCTCAGGTGATCCGCCCACCTCGGTCTCTCAAAGTGCTGGGATTATAGGCATGAGCCACCACGCCTGGTCAGTTTCTTTATCTGTAACTTAAGCTAGGCTCTCAGAGAGCATAGTTTCCCATTTTACATATGGGGAAATTGAGGCCCACAGAGCCAGGGTTGGAGTTCAGATCTCTGGGCTCCTAGGTGGCCTCTTTGGGACCCCTAGTAGGCCAAGGGAGGCTGCTGCCAATCTCAGAGGTGAGGGCACCCTGGCAGGCTGAGAGGACCAGGAGGTGCCAGTATCTAGATTGGGAAGGAGACAGTATTGGGAGGGATCTCCCCTCTCACCCCCAGCCTGTGCTGTGGCTCTCAGGCCTGAGGGCAGAGCGGGTGAGCAGGAGGGGAGAGGTTCAGGCCACCCCGACTTGGAGACCGGAGGCACGACCTGTGCCCTTCCTGTCACCAAGACCCCTACTCTCAGCCCGATTTCCATCTTGAGAGCTTTTGCCCCTCCCGCAGGGCTGGTGTGAATGCCCCTCCTCCAGGCAGCTTCCTCTGCCCCTCTGGGTCCTGAGGGCACTCATTCTTCTCAGCCCCACCTGCCCGTCTGTCCCCGCTCTGGCCTTTTTCTAACCCACGGTTACTAGGGCTCTTGTCACCGTAGGGTGATGGAACTCAAAAGTGTGAACATACATCAGAATCACCAGCTGCTCCTTTACATGTGTACAGCTTATTGTATGTCAGTCATACCTCAGTAACACTGCTAAAAAGTAAGTTGAAGTCACCAGACTTTCCTGTGCCCTGCCTGTGCCAAGGGCCAAGTTGCAGAGGGGGATGAAAGAAAGTGTTTCCCGTTCTCTGGGAAGATAGGTTTCACATACGTTTCAGCACAGGCTCAAGGGCACAGTCTGCACTGGCCTCCTGAGATGGACAGGCCTTCAAGAAGGCTGCTGCATTTTTGTGGAAAGAATAAGAAGAAGACCTTAGTTCATCATTTTCCACTTGTGCCGCTTGCCAGCCAGTGGCAGCTAGGAATAGGCCTTCCTCTGTGCAAGCTGCCCCACTGGAAGGTTGTGAAAAAGATGGGCTGGGCTCACGTGTCAAAGTGCCTGGCACCCTGCTGGAGCAGCACTCAATATACACCGTGTTAAAGGTGAGAAAAAAAAATCATCTGCCTGGCTGGGAGAGGGCCATCCATCCGAGGTGTTGAGCGAATGTGTGCTGCCAAGGGAGTGGCCGGAGGTGGCCTGGCCAGGACCCTGGGAACGGCTGCTTTCAGGGGTTTCTAGGTCTTGGTTTTTCTTTGCATCCTCCCCCAAACTCCTTCATCAGCCCCTGGGGAGCCAGGCCTGTCTCTGCTGTCCAACTGCCACCGTCTCTGAAAACAGCACTGCAGCACTGTTTAGGGGAATGGTCGGCAGGGACAAGGGGGTGGCTGCTTATGTGGCAGAGATCAGAGTGACTCGAGAAGAGCTTGCTCCTACGTGGCATGACTGAGTAGCTGTGCCAGGAGAGGCCTGCCCCCTTCGGACACCATCGCTGGTGGGGAGCCAGAGGTCAGCTTGGGGAGGACTGGCTGCCCTTGGTGATGCCAGCTTTGAAGTTCCTGGTGACAGTTGGAACTAGAATCCATTCTTCATTCGACCAGTCTTTACCTAGCATCTATTTCACGAAATACCAAAGTGCTGTACAGAGGGTCCCGTCTGGGTCCCAGCGGCTCTGCCACTGACTGCAGCCCTCACACCCCTCCACAGCCCACTGAATCAGTGTCCAGCAAGTGATCAGAACCTGCTTTAATCCTCACGATAACCTGCACAGTTGGTGGTACTCATCCCCATCCCCAGATGACAGCTTGAGGCTCAGAGATGTCAAGGAACTTGCCCAAGGGTGCATAGCTGGCCTAATGATACCAGTCTGCCCAGAGATGTGGTGGGCTGCCTTTTTCACATTGCTTTTAGTGGAGCACTTTGAGGTCTCCTAGTCCACCCCTTCTCTGAAGTTCCAGCTGTTGGAGGTTACATGCTCTCCACCCTGTCTGATTCTGAAGCCAGTGCTCTCCCTTTCACAGCTCTGCCTTACCAGTGCTCAAATACTCAGAACTGCACATAGCCCAGGGTCACCTGTGGGCAGCAAGGCCCAGGGTGCTGGGGTCAGCATGAAGAGTTGCCATACACTGGGGAAAGTGCTGGTGACTGAAGACGTATGTGGCCAAGGGCTAGGTGGTGGTGAGGACCCCACCTGCCCCACCAAGAGATGAGGGACAGGTGGGAGGCCATCAGGGTAGTGCGCTTGTTTCTCCAGCAGGCAGGCTGAAGCTCACTCACAGGAGGCCATTGTGGGCACACGCCCCACTGGTAACCAGTGTGCCCCCCAGAATCTGCATCCACCTGCAATCTCAGAATGTGACCTTATTTTGAAATAGGGTCTCTGAAGATGTAATTTGTTAAGGATCTTAAAATAAGATCATTCTGGATTTAGAGAGGTCCCTGAATGAATGACTATTTTCCCTATAAGAAAAGGAAAGGACCGAGACACAGGAAAGGTGAAGCAGAGATTGAAGAGATATAGCATGGGCCAAGGAGCACCGGGAGCCAACAGCAGCTGGAAGAGACAGGAGGTATCCTCCCCAGAGCCCGCACAGGATGCTGCTGGGTGAGCCTGCTGTCCTGAAAAAGGCATGAAATCTGCCTGAGTGGGCAGGGGCTTCTGTGCAGCCACCCAGCAAGGCCAAGGTGGAAGGGACCCTCCTGGACCCTGTCCTGGCTCCACCCTCAGCTGCTGGCAGGTGGGTCACCAGGCCTCTGCCCAAAGAGACTCCTGCAGGCAGCTCTGAACCCCCTGTCCTGCACACCTTCTCACTGAGCCTGCCAGCATCCCAAGTATCTTACTTCTTGGTGCTGCCATAACAAAGAACCACAAACTGCATAGTTTGAAAGAATAGACATTTATTCTTTCACAGTTCTGGAGGCCAGAAACTGGAGAGGCAGGTGTCCGCAGGGCTGCACTTCCTCCAAAGGTTCTACGGGTAGACCCTTCCTTGTCTCTTCCAGCTTCTGGTGGCTCCAAGCATTCCTTAGCTTGTGGCCACGTCACTCCAATTACATCGGCAAAGACCCTATTTCCAAATAAGGTCACATTCCAAGGGCCTGGTGGGGACATTCCACCCATTACACCAGGGCATGGGCAGATAGGTAGTCCTGTCTCCACTTATAGTTTGGAAATTGACACCAGAGAGAAGCGACTTGTCCAGGAGAGGGAGTTGGTCAGAGTTGGGACTAGAGTTCATTTATTTGTTCAATAAGAATTTACGGAGCACCCACCTTATGCTGAGGTCTTTTCGTTGAGGCACCTTGGTGCTATGGGCTGAGCAGGCTCTGGAATGACACAGGTCTGAATTCACGGCCTGGCTGTGCCATTTAGTAACTGTGTGACCTTGGATAAGTTTGAGCCTCTCATAGCCTTGATCGTCTTATCTGTGACTTGGGGGTAATAGTACTAATACACCTTTCCTAAGGGGATGTTGCAGTAACCAACATCCACTTAGGAAAGTTGGAAGGGGACTTAGTTGCTCTGGGCCATGGAGATATAGCACATTTTTGTGCCTTAGAGAGGCCTGTGCCTGTATATGCATGTGCATCCGTGTGCCTACGTGTATGCACACACACACACACACACCTGCTGTTCAGGAAGCTGACCGAGGATGCCCTTGGCTAGCCCGTCATATCTCCATGGAAACAGATGCTCGGCTTAAAGTCGCCACTGCCTCAAACATGAGGTTTCCTGCATAAGCAGAAAACTGAGCTTTTGGACACTAGGAGGGACATTCGTGGCAGAGAGATGCTTAGAGGTGACCCATCTCTCTCTCACAGTGCCAGCGAGGCCCCTTCCTGCTTGCCACATTTGATTTTTTTGATCTTAGTAAGTGCAAGAGGCAGGATTGGTTTCTGTTTGTTTTGTTTTATAACAGCTTTATTGAGATATAAGTCACACACCACATGACTCATCCATTTAAAGTGCACAGTTCGGTGATTTTTAGCCTATTCAGAGTTGTACAACCGTCACCAGAATCAATTTTAGAACATTTCTATTACCCCAAAAAGGAAATCACTATTTTCACCCCAGCCCCAGGCAACCAATAATGTGCTTTCTGTCTCTATAGATTCCACTATTCTGGGCATTTTATATAAATGGAATCATACAATATGTGTCCTTTTGTGTCTGGCTTCTTTCACTCAGCATAATATTTCCAGGTTTCATCCTTGTCGTATCATGTGCCAGTGCTCCATTACTTTCTATGGCCAAATAATATTCCATTCCATGGTAGGCCACAGTTTGTTTACCCGTTCATCTGTTGGTGGACATTTGGGTTGTTTCCACTTCTTGGCTACAGTGAATAATGCTGCCATAAATATTCGTGTATAAGTTTTTATGTGGACATATGTTTTCCTCTTCTTGGATATTTACTTCGAGTGGAATTGCTGGGTCATATGGTAACTCTATGTTTAACTTTTTGAGGAACCGCCAAACTGTTTGCCACAGCAGCTGCACCATTTTACGTTCCCACCGTCAATGTACGAGGGTTCCATTGCTCCACACCCTGAACAACACTTGCTGCTGTGTGTCTTTTTAACTGCCCCAGTGAGTGTGAAGTGGTATCTCATTATGGTTTTGATTTGCATTTCCCTAATGACAAATGATGTTGAGCATCTTTTCATTTGCTCATTGACCATTTGTATAATCTTTTTGTAGAAATGTCTGTTCAAGTTCTTTGCCTTTATTTTTCTTATTATTGTTTTAGAGATGGAATCTTGCTATGCCGCTTAGGCTGACCTTGAACTCCTGGGCTCCAGCCATCCTGCCAACTTCACCTCTGGAGTAACTGGGTCTACAGGTGTACAACACCATGCCCAGCTCCTTTGCCAGTTTTTGAATGGGGTTGTTGTTTCTTTGTTGTTGCATTGGAGGAGTTCTTTATATATTTTGGATACAAGTTACTATAAGATATATTGTTGGCCGGGCGCGGTGGCTCAAGCCTGTAATCCCAGCACTTTGGGAGGCCGAGACGGGCGGATCACGAGGTCAGGAGATCGAGACCATCCTGGCTAATACGGCGAAACCCCGTCTCTACTAAAAAATACAAAAAACTAGCCAGGTGAGGTGGCGGGCGCCTGTAGTCCCAGCTACTCCGGAGGCTGAGGCAGGAGAATGGCCTAAACCCGGGAGGCGGAGCTTGCAGTGAGCCAAGACTGTCTCTTATACACATCTAGATGTGTATAAGAGACAGGGATACAAGTTACTATAAGATATATTGTTGGCCGGGCGCGGTGGCTCAAGCCTGTAATCCCAGCACTTTGGGAGGCCGAGACGGGCGGATCACGAGGTCAGGAGATCGAGACCATCCTGGCTAATACGGCGAAACCCCGTCTCTACTAAAAAATACAAAAAACTAGCCAGGTGAGGTGGCGGGCGCCTGTAGTCCCAGCTACTCCGGAGGCTGAGGCAGGAGAATGGCCTAAACCCGGGAGGCGGAGCTTGCAGTGAGCTGAGATCCGGCCACTGCACTCCAGCCTGGGCGACAGAGCGAGACTCCGTCTCAAAAAAAAAAAAAAAGAAAAAAAAAAAGATATATTATTAATAAAAATCCTCTCCCATTCTGTAGGTTGTTTTTTCACTTTCTTTTTAGTTTCCTTTGAAGCATAAAAGCTGTTAATTTTGATGAGGTTCAGTGTATCTGTCTTTTCTTTTGTTGCTTGTGCTTTTGTTGTCATGGCTCCAAAACCGTTGCCGAATTCAAGGTCATAGAACTTATGCCTATGTTTTCTCCTAAGAATTTTATAGTTTGAGCCCTTACATTTAGGAGAACATGTTTTTAATGAGCTGTTGGCAGCAGCCAGTGAGAAGGTGGCATCCTCTGGGGAGTCTGTGGACTTGTGCATTGCCCAGGAGTCCCACCAGAATCCTTCCTGCCTCCAGTCACCTCTGGCCCTCCAGCTGTATGGCCCAAACATGTTGCTTACAGTCCCTGGCCCTCAGTTTCCCCATGTATACCACAAGTAGGTCATCTTGAGGATGTCTTTGTAAGTGTCCTCCTGGTTCCTTTCTTTGCCGTCTCTAGAGATGGCTCTGGTCACGTGCACCTTCTGCTCCACCCAGAAGAGCCCTGAATCCATGGGCCTTGGCTCCTGCACCCCCACACACGCCACATGTGTGTGCACACATGCACGCCTGCGCACTGACATCCTGAGTGGCAGCTTCAGTGAGCCCAGCACAGGGGGCATAGTCCTCAGTCCCCTGAGCCATACACCAAGTCCAGGAGACACATTTCTACCCTGGGGTCAGGCTCTTTGGCAGCAAGGGCCACTCCTAGCTGTCCCCTCCCTCCAGTGAGCTGGCCCCAGCCCAGCCTGTGCTTCAAGCTGCCTACCTCATTCAGCTGTGCAGTAAATTCCATGTCAAGGCTAATGAGCAGGAGAAGCTGCTGACCTAGCCAGGAGACAGGGCCATGCCCCTGTGACAGGGAGCTGGGAGAACAAGCAGAGCAGAGCCTGCCTTGCTTGGTCCTGGTGGGCCTCTGGGGAGAGAGGCTTGAGTGAAGGGCCCTAGGGGAAGAGGCAGGGCACATCAGATCCCTGAGTGTAGATGTGGCATCTGGCCAGTGCCCCTCCTTCAGGAACAGACCTCCCTTTGCCCTCAATTCCTGCCAGACCAACCACCCATCATACCTGGCCCCTGTTAGGTAGGGGTTGGGGGGTCTGATGCACACGCAGGTTTCTGCAGTTTAGTGCAATCTGTGGCTTCTTCTCTGTCTCTGCACTACCACAGTCACTCATGGCCTGGGAGACTTGGCTGTCCCCTTGGTGAGTTGGCTCCAGTACTCTGTGCCTCAGTTTCCCCACTTGTGGAGTAGGGAGCATGATCCCACAATATCTCAGGGCTCTGAAGTGCAGAGGAGAATAGGCGGTTGCAAAGGCAAGCTGTAAATTGAGACAGGGTCTGGAAATCTCTGCTTGGGGCTCTCGTTCATGCTCTTTGCCTCTCCTGGTAGCCTCTTTTTCCAGGAAGCCCTCTCTCCCTGCCTGCATTGCTCCTGATAATGACAGTTGAGCAGCTGAGGCCACTATCTGAGTCTCAGCCCCAGCATGCACCAGGAGTGCCGGTGTCTGATGCTCTGCGGGTCTTCTAAGCAGGCCTGGTGCCTATAGCTATGAAAAGGGCCTTCCTCCCCAGCCACATCCTGCTCAGAGACACAGCTGAAACCCGGCTGCACTCCTCTGCCGTGTCCTTGTAGCCCAAGTGCTGATATCAATGGCTGATCCAGGCCTAGAAAAAGGCTGAGCAGAGAGCCATGCTGCCTGGGCCCTCCTCACCACCCTTCCCCACACCTCTTGGCTGTACCGGGAGCCTCTGAGCACCGGAAATGAAGGGTTTTCCAGGCCTGGCTCTTCACTCCATCCTTCAGGGGAACTTTGAAGCCATGGAGACATCTGCCTTTGGAGCCAGGGTGATTCCCCTGCCAGTCTCCCTGCTGGGATAAAGCCAAGGCGTGGCATCCTAGAATGATGTTCGCTGTTGCTGAGCACACACACATCCTGAACTCATCCTGTGTACGTCAACTACACGTGCTCGCATCTAATTTTCTCAACAACCCAGCCAGTACTATTGCTTCTCCTCCTCTTACAGATGGGGAGATGATGACATATAGAGGTTAACTTATCAGAGACCACACAGAAAGAAAGAAAAAGAGGAAGGTTTGCACCCAGACATTTGAACTGCAGAAACTATGCTCTGAGCCCGCATGTTCTGCCACCTCCCTGAGAGGGAGCCCCTCTTGGACCCTCATAGCTGAAGGTAAACTCCATGCCCCACATCCTCAGGAAAGGGCAGCTTGCTGTTCAAGCGGAATGGTCATGGTCTTCACCTGACACCGCAATGGAGCTTGATTTAGAAACTCTGATTCCCAGGCTGAGCACAGAGGCTTACTCCTGTAATCCCAGCATTTTGAGAGACCAAGGCATTCAACAAAAAAATAAAAAATTAGCCAGGTGTGGTGGGGTGCATGCCTGTAGTCCCAGCTACTCTAGAGTCTGAGTCAGAAGGATTGCTTGAGCCTGGGGGGTCAAGGCTGCAGTGAGCCATGATCATGCTATTGCACTTCAGCCTGGGGGACAGAGTGAGACCCTATCTCATAAATAAATAAATAAATAAACTGAAATTCTCAGCAGGTGGGTCCTCAGTAAACAGGGCTAGGGCCCCTGCAGCCCAGATGGTAAATATGTGGCTCCCTTTTGCCTGGACCCTGTGGCCTCTACCCAGTTTGAGCACAGGACAGGTCTGGGCACAGGGTGAGGAGCAGATCTCAGCCCATTGGCAGGGTGGGTGGCTGCTCAGGGGCATGGGGCCTCTGTCCCACCATGGTAGGCAGGAAAAGGCTAAGTCACTAGTCTATAGAGTGTACCTGGGCTCACTAACCACTTTCTTTCTTTCTTTTTTTTTTTTTCTGAGACAGAGTCTTGCTCTGTCGCCCAGGCTGGAGTGCAGTGGCGTGATCTCAGTTCACTGTAAGCTCTGCCTCCCGGATTCACGCCATTCTCCTGCCTCAGCCTCCTGAGTAGCTGGGACTACAGGTGCCTGCCACCACGCCTGGCTAATTTTTTTGTATTTTTAATAGAGACGAGGTTTCACTGCATTAGCCAGGATGGTCTCAATCTCCTGACCTCGTGATCTGCCCGTCTCGGCCTCCCAAAGTGCTGGGATTACAGGCCTGAGCCACCATGCCCGGCCTTTTTTTTTTTTTTTTTTGAGACGGAGTCTCGCTCTGCCACCCAGGCCCGTCTCGGCCTCCCAAAGTGCTGGGATTACAGGCCTGAGCCACCATGCCCGGCCTTTTTTTTTTTTTTTTTTGAGATGGAATTTCACTCGTCACCCAGGCTGGAGTGCAATGGCACAATCTCAGCTCACTGCAACCTCCGCCTCCTGGGTTCAAGTGATTCTCCTGCCTCAGCCTCCCAAGTAGCTGGGATTAGTGGCACCCACCACCACGCCTGACTGTTTTTTTTTTTTTTAATTTTTAGTAGACACACGGTTTTGCCATGTTGGCCAGGCTAGTCTCGAACTCCTGACCTCAGGTGATCTGCCTGCCTCAGCCTCCCAAAGTGCTGGGATTACAGACTTGAGCCACTGTGCCTGGCCCACTGACCACTTTCACCTGCAGCCTGGCCTCTCCCTTTTCCCCTTTGCCCTCAGCTACCAAGATTTCATGTTCATAAAGCCACTAAGTACCTGGCCTACCTGCTGAGCACAGAGGCATCTCCTGCTGCTCCCAGAGCTGGGGGCCTCACCTCCTATCTAAACCCAGGAAAGAACACCCCTCCTGTGGGCAGCTGCCCATGCCAGGGGATCTTCCATTCTCCATACGTGTACCAGGGCGTTCTTCCTGGGACCCAGATTCGATTGTGCTCCTCTCCTGCTTAAACCCTTTTCTTCCTTTAGCGTCAAAACTGTGCTCCTTTTATGGCCAGGCACGGTTGCTCACTCCTATAATCCCAGCACTTTGGGAGGCAGAGGCGGGCAGATCACTTGAGGTCAGGAGTGTGAGACCAGCCTGGCCAACATAGTGAAACCCTGTCTCTACTAAAAATACAAAAATTAGCCGGGTGTGGTGGTGCGTGACTGTAATCCCAGCTATTCGAGAGGCTGAAGTGGGAGAATCACTTGAACCTGGGAGGCAGAGGTTGCAGTGAGCCGAGATCGTGCCATTGCACTCCAGCCTGGGTGACAGAGCCAGACTCTGTCTCATCTGTCTCAAAACAAACAAAAACTTTTGTGATCTGGCTTCTGCCTAGCTCCCAGGCCCTTCCCTGCCACTTCTTGCCTCACAGCCTACACCCAGGCAACTGAGTCCACACGCTTCCAGGGCTCCCTCCAGACACACACCTTTCACTCTGTCACCTGCCTCCCTACCCAGCATATCTGTCCTATCTACCCCTGCCTAGTGAGTGCCTCCTCACCTCCCAGCTCCCCTGCAGGTCACTTTCCCTGACCCCCCTGAGGCTGAGTGAAGGCCTCCCCTCGTGTCTTCTAATCCCTCATCACATGATGGTCGTTCTTACCCCAAGTCTGAAGTCTGGAGCAGGGATGATTCTTCCCAAAGCGGACCAGCCTGGACAATGACATCTCTTTCTTCTACTTACTGTGAACTCCTCTGGGTGAGGCCTGCACAGGCCCTCCACTGGGTGGGGGATTTTGCTCTCTGGGGTTATTTCCGCTTCAACTGTTTGGCTGATGGGGCTTGTGGCTTTCCTGGAGGGAGAGAGGAGCGCTTGCTCATTCTCAGAGACCCTGCTGCCTGGCAAAAGTCAGCTCATAGTGGTGTGCCGTAGGCTTGTCAGGGAGATGGCTCTGAGTGGCAGGGCCCTCATCGGCCTGGTGTTCTGAAGGTGGGGTACTCTGAGCAGCCTACAGACTTTTCTTTCCCAGTTTCATTCTTAATTCTTTTTCACCTTTTATTTAAGTGTTACGTATATACAGAAAAGTTTATGATTCATAAGTGTCTATCCTGATGGTCTTGCAAAAAGTGAATATGCCTGTGTAGCCAGCACCAGGCCAAGCAACAGAACATTCTTCAGCAAACCCCTCAGGCCCCCTTGACCCATGGGATTTTTAAATAACTTGACAGCTACTTGAGCTATAATTCATACACCATATAATTCACTCACTTAAAGTGTACAGTTCAAAGGTTCTTGGTATATTCACAGAGCTGTGCAACCATCACCACTACCTAATTCCAGAGCACTTTCATCACCTCAAAAGAAACCTGTACCAGCCAGGCACGATGGCTCATTCCTGTAATCCCAGCACTTTGGGAGGCCGAGGCAGGTGCATCACTTGGGGTCAAGAGTTTGAGACCAGCCTGGCTGATATGGCAAAACCCTTTCTCTACTAATAATATAAAAATTAGCCAGGCTTGGTAGCGCACACCTGTAATCCCAGCTACTTGGGCAGCTGAGGCAGGAGAATCACTTGAGCCTGGGAGGCGGAGGTTGCAGTGAGCTGAGATCTCGCCACTGCACTCCAGCCTGGGAGACAGAGTGAGACTCTATCTCAAAAAAAAAAAAAAAAGAAAAAGAAAGAAAAGAAAAGAAAAAGAAACCTGTACCAGCTGAGTGTAGTGGCTCACACCTGTGATGCCAAAGCTTTGGGAGGTTGAGACAGGAGGGTTACTTGAGGCCAAGAGTTTGAGACAAGCCTGGGCAACATAGTGAGACTCCATTCTCTAGAAAAGAGATTTTTTAATTAGCCGAGCATGGCTGGGCATGGTGGCTCATGCCTGTAATCCCAGCACTTTAGGAGGCCGAGGCAGGCGGATCGCTTGGAGTCAGGAGTTTGAGTCCAGCCTTGCCAACATGGCAAAACACTGTCTTTACTAATAATACAAAAATTAGTCAGGCATGGTGGTGCACGCCTATAATCCCAGCTACTTGGGAGGCTGAGGCAGGATAATCAGTTGAGCCTGGGAGGCTGAGGTTGCAGTCAGCCTAGATCGCGCCACTGCCCTCCAGCCTGTGGGACAGAATGAGACTCTGTCTCAAAAAAAAAAAAAAAAGAAAGAAAGAAAAGAAAAGAAAAACGATAAAAGAAATAACCAGGTGTGGTGGAATGGTCCTGTAGTCTCAGCTACTCAGGTGGTTGAGGTGGGAGGATCACTAGAGCCCAAGAGTTAGAGGTTACAACAAGCTGTGATCATGCCAGTGCACTCCAGCCTGGGTGACAGAGCAGGAGGGAAGAAAGAAAGAGAAAGAAAGAGGGAGAGAAGGGAGGGAGGGAGGGAGGGAGGGAGGAAGGAAGGAAGGAAAGAAAGAAAGGAAGGAAGGAAAAGAGAAAGGAAGAGAAGAGAGGCAAGGAGTGAGGGAGGAAAAGAGGAAGAGAGGGAGGAAGGAAGGAAGGAAGGGAGAGAAAGGAAGGAAGGAACGAAAGAAGGAAGGAAGGAAAAGCGAGAGAAAGGGAAGAAAGAAAAGAAAACGAAGGAAAGGAAAGAAGGAGAGAGGGAGGAAGGGATGGAGGGAGGGAGGGAGGGACCTGTGCCCATTAGCAGTCACTCCTCATTTCCCCCGTGTTCCCCAGCAGTAGGCCGCCACTAATTCACTTTCCGTCTATATATATTTTCCTTTTCTGTACTTTCCATGTAAATGGAATCACAGGATATGTGGTCCTTTGTGTCTGGCTTGTTTCACTTAATATAATCTTTTCAAGGTTCATCCATGTTGTGGTATGTAGCATTACTGCATTCCTCTTTGTGACTGAATAATATTCTATTATTGTATGGATAGACCACATTTTATTCATTCATCTGTTGATGGACGCTTGAGTTGTTTACACGTTTTGACTATTGTGAATAATACTGCAACGAACATTGTTGTACAGGTTTTTCTGTGAATACTTGGCAGCAGCTGGTAGGGCTGGAGTCATCTGAAGGCTTGGTGTACAAGTATCTGTTCGACTCCCTGTTTTCAGTTATTTTGGGTGCATACCCAGAAGTGGAATTGCTGGTCATATGGTAATGCTATGTTTAACTTTTTGAGAAAGTGATAAACTTTTTTTTTTTTTTTTTGAGACGGAGTCTTACTGTCACCCAGGCTAGAGTACAGTGGCACGATCTCGGCTCACTGTGGCCTCTGCCTCCTGGGTTCAAGCAATTCTCCTGCCTCAACCTCCCAAATAGCTGGGATTGCAGGCGTGCGCCACCACACACGGCAAATTTTTGTATTTTTTTAGTAGAGATGGTGTTTCACCATTTTGGCCAGGCTAGCGTTGAACTCCTGACTTCAAGTGAACCACCCGCCTCAGCCTCCCAAAGTGCTGGGATTACAGGAGTGAGTCACCATGCCTGCCCTGCTAAACTATTATCTTTTCTCTTTTTTTATTATTTTATTTTATTTTTTATTTTTTTTGAGATGGAGTCTCACTCTGTTGCCCAGGCTGGAGTGCAGTGGCACAGTCTCGGCTCACTGCAACCTCCGCCTCCCAGGTTCAAGCGATTCTCCTGCCTCATCCTCCTGAGTAGCTGGGACTACAGGTGCATGCCACCATGTCCAGCTAGTTTTTGTATTTTTTTAGTAGAGATGGGGTTTCATCATGCTGGCCAGGCTGGTCTTGAACTCCTGACTTCGTGATCTGGCCACCTCGGCCCCCCAAAGTGTTAAGATTACAGGTGTGAGCCACCACACCTGGCCTACTAAACTATTTTCAACAGTTTTACATTCCCACCATTTTATATTCCCACCAGTAGGGTTCCAGTTTCTCCACATGCCGACCAACATTGATTCTTTTTTCCAGGTTTTTTTTTTTTTTTTTTTTTAAATTTTGTTTTTGGTTTTTTTTTTTTTTTTTTTTTAAATACTGGCCACCTTAATGGGTGTGAGGTGCTATCTCATTGTGTTTTTCGTTTGTTTGCTTTGTTTGTTTGTTTTTGAGACAGAGTCTTAGGCTGAGGCGGGCGGATCAGGAGGTCAAGAGATCAAGACCATCCTGGCCAACATGGTGAAACCCTATCTCTACTAAAAATACAAAACATTAGCTGGACATGGTGGTGGGCACCTATAGTACCAGACATTTGGGAGGCTGAGGCAGGAGAATCGCTTGAACCCAGGAGGCAGAGATTGCAGTGAGCCAAGATCATGCCACTGCACTCCAGCCTGGTGACAGAGTGAGACTCCATATCAAAAAAAAAAAAAAAAAAAGAGAGAGAGTCTTGCTCTGTCACCCAGGCTGGACTGCAGTGGCGCGATCTCGGCTCACTGCAACCTCTGCCTCCTGGGTTCAAGCGATTCTCCTACCTGAGCCTCCCAAGTAGCTGGGATTACAGGTGCACGCCACCACACCCAGCTACTTTTTGTATATTCAGTAGAGATGGGGTTTTACCATGTTGGCTAGGCTGGTCTCTAATTCCTGGCCTCAAGTGATCTGCCTGCCTCGGCCTCCCAAATTGCTGGGATTATAGGCATAAGCCAACATGCTCGGCCCTCATGGTGGTTTTGATTTGCATGTCCTAATGAATAGTGATGTCTGACATCTTTTCATGTGCTTATTGGCCGTTCGTATATCTTCTTTGGAGAAATGGCTATTCAAGTCCTTTGCTCATTTTTGAATTGTGTTATTTGTTTTATTATTGAGTTGTAGGAGTTCTTTATATATTCTAGATACAAGTCTCTTGTCAGATACATGGTATGCAAATGTCTTCTCCCATTTGATGGGTTGTCTCTTTCTCTCTTCATAGTGCTCTTTGATACACTAAGGTTTTTAATTTTGATTAAGTCCAGTTCATCTATTTTTTCTTTTGTTGCTTGTGCTTTTGGTGTCATATTTGAGAAAGCATTGCCAAATCTAAGGTCATAAAGATGACCTTGTTTGCCCCAGTTTTCTTCCGTTTTATCATTTTGTGATTTTATTTCTTTTTTTAAACTACCATTTCTCAAGCATCTTATACTTTTATAGTTTTAGTTCTTATTTGTAAATCTTTGATTCATATCGAGTTTTTGTATCTGCTATGAGACAGGGTCCAGCTTCATTCTTTTACATGTTGTTATCCAATTGTCCCAGCACCATTTTTTAAAGACTATTATTTCCACATTGAATGGTCTTGGCACCCTTCTCAAAAATTAATTGATCATAGATATATGGTTTATTTCTAGACTCTCAATTATATTCTATCTATCTGTCTGTCTGTTGATCTATTCATCTATCCTATGCCAGTGCTACACTTTTTTGGTTACTGTAGTTTTGTAGTAAGGTTTGATATAGGGAAGTGTGAGTCCTCCAACTTGGTTTTGTTTTGTTTTCAAAATTGTTTTGGCTCTTTGGGGTCTCCTGTAATTCCATATGAATTTTAGGATCAGCTGTTCCATTTCTACAAATAAGGCTGCCAGGATTTTGATAAAGATCACATTATATCTGTAGGTTGTTTGGGGCAGTGTTGTCATCTTAACAATATTAAATCTTCCAATCTATCAACATGGAATGTCTTTCCATTTATTTAGGACTTTAATTTCTTTCAGCAACATTTTGTAGTTTTAAGTGCACAGGTCTTTCACCTCTTTGGTTAAATATATTCCTAGGTATTTATTCTTTCAGAGGCTACTCTAAATGGAATTGTTTCTTAATTTTCTTTGACATTGTTCATTTCTGTGTGTCATTTTGTATTCTGCAACTTTGTTGAATTTATTTATTAGGTCTAACAGGTTTTGGTGGAGATTGTTTAGCATTTTCCATATATAAGATTATGGCATCAGGAATTCGAAATAGTTTTACTTCTATCTTTCCAATTTGGATGCCTCTTATTCTTTTTGTTTTGTTTTGTTTTTTGTTTGTTTGTTGGTTGGTTGGTTTTTTTGAGACAGAGTCTTACTTTGTCACCAAGGCTGGAGTGCAGAGGCATGATCTCAGCTCACTGCAACCTCTGCCTCCCGGGTTCAAGCAATTCTCCTGTCTCAGCCTTTGAGTAGCTGGGGCTACAGGCATGTGCCAACATGCCTGGCCAATTATTCTGTTTTTAGTAGAGATGAGGTTTCACCATGTTGCCCAGGCTGGTCTCAAACTCCTGACCTTAAGTGATCTGCCCGCCTCAGCCTCCCAAGGTGCTGGGATTACAGGCGTGAGGCACTATGCCCGGTCGCCTCTTATTATTTCTTTTTCTTGTCTAATTGCTCTAGCTAGAACTTATAGCACAGTGTTGAGGAGAAGCAAGTAAGTGAGCATCCTTGTCTTGTTCCTGATCTTGGGAATGCTTTTAGTCCTGGGACAGGTGGGAGTCAAAATATAGGACTTGTATGTGCAGCACTAGGTCTGGGAGAGGGAGTCTGTGGCCCCTTCAGCCTCTTGCACAAACCCTGGCATATAGATCTGGGGGTCTGGAAGTGACATAGGAGGAGCCAGCCTTGTTGACCAAAGCCCCTCCTCCCTTTCCACACCCCTGGGCCCAGTCTCCTGTGCCCCTTCCTTCCTGAAAAGTGCTCTGGCCCCACACACATTGCAGGTGCTTTTGTCCCCACAGAAGAAGAGCCGTAACGAGACATACGGTGAAGGCAGCGGCGTGGAGATCCTGGAGAACCGGCCGTACACAGATGGCCCAGGCGGCTCTGGGCAGTACACACACAAGGTGTATCATGTGGGCATGCACATCCCCAGCTGGTTCCGCTCCATCCTGCCCAAGGCAGCCCTGCGGGTGGTGGAGGAGTCCTGGAATGCCTACCCCTACACCCGAACCAGGTGCGCCTGCTTTGGCCTCCATGTGCCTCCCACCTCCACATGCCATCTGGCAGGAAGCAGCCTTGTGGCATAGATCCAGGGGATGGGATCAGCCTTCAAGCAGGCTCAACACCCCATAACCCCAGGGAGCCCAGGCTTTGTTCCATACAGGTGCCCCGAAGGTCACCCAGGGCAGGCACAGGCAAGAGAGGGAAGGATGCACCCTGAAATGCCTCCTGACTCCTCACGTGTGGAGGCCATGAAGGCATGAGTCAAGCGAGGGCTGTTGGAGACTCCTTTGCCATCCCAGAAGATGCAGGGAATATAAACCTACTTCAGGCTCCCTAAGAAGGCCGAGACAGCCTGCTGGAAAGAAACTGAGGGTAGACCAGATGACACAGAGGTCCCTTTCAACTCGGAGACCTTCAGCTGCTGTGACAGTGTTGTCCCACATCCCATGCTGAGCAGGGCTGTCCTTGGGATTTCCTGGCAGAGGGTTCTTCACTCTGTGTCCCCCAGTGTGTAGCTCAGCACTGCTGAGTTGGATAGATGGGGGCTGGTTCCACCAGCTGCCTACTGCTGAGCAGGTAGGGTCCCCACAAATCTCCTGGGGCTCCCTTCCCCACACTGGTAGGCACCTGGAACTTACTTAGGGATCCACAGAGCTTGTTCCTCTTCCCAGTAGTACTTTCCTCTCTAAGCTCATCTCCAGCCTAGAGAGAGGCTATTCCCCCATTACCAGAGCTGGCTTCTTGGGAACTAGGGATGGCATGCCCCATGGAGCACCCCAGCTTCCTCCTGCTTGGCAGTATGCTGCCATAGCTGTTCCTGTGTTCCTGCCATGCTGTGGACATTGGACATAGGGCTTCTAGAAGCCACCGAAGATGTACTGTCTTCCTCTCCCCCTAAATCCTTCCCTACCCCCATCCTGGTTGTTCTTGGGACAAAGTGGCGGTCCAGGAGGTAGACGGGGCAGGCGAGTCTTGGCTACCCTCCACCCTCCTTCTATGCCCGCTCACTGGCTCCACTCCTACCCAGTGGGTCAACAGGCCCTGGCCAGCTACACTGGACCTCTCCAAGGACAGGTCCTGATGGGTGCTTTCCTTCCCACACAGGTTCACCTGCCCTTTCGTGGAGAAATTCTCCATCGACATCGAAACCTTTTATAAAACTGATGCTGGAGAAAACCCCGATGTGTTCAACCTCTCTCCTGTGGAAAAGAACCAGCTGACAATCGGTAACCAGGAAGGGCAGAGCCCCACAGGGCTGTACTCTGGATTTCCTACCCACAGGCCCCTCTTGTCCTGCCCCTTTTCCTTACACCTGGTAGACTCCAGACCTGGCCCTGTCCTGGGCAGGCAGGTCAGAGTTGGAGCAAGCATGGGGCCCATGGGGGAGGCAGGACAGGCCTCCTCAGCCCCATTCTCCTGATGTATATACCAAGTCCAAGTGCCTTTTCTACCCAGAGCCCCCAGAGTCACTTCCCTCCATCCCTTTGAGGGATCCCTACTCCCCAGAAGTACACGTGTGCTTGGGGATCCATCTCTAGCTGACAGCCATGCACAAGTGCCCCTGGCACACGATGGGGTCTATGACCTCCTGATGGCGGATGCCCTACCCACTGCCTCCAGATGACAGTGACATTCAGGGAATGGGCACCATTTGTTAGATCTTCGTTTTCAAGAGAAGCCAGTGATAAGGATTTTCATGAGAAATCTCCCAATACTAAATGTTAGCAACCAATTAGAAATCTTTGTAAATAAATTTATGCCAGTCAAACAAAACACATATGTGGGCCAGTGCAACTCAGCAGCCACCCTCCTGCAACCTCTGGATGCAAGGCCCAAGTCACCGTGGAGGCATCTCAGCAGGGCATGCCAGGTTGGGGGTGGGTGTCCATGCCCCAGGAGCTGCTCCAGGCCCAACCCCCTACCTCTGCTGGGATTTCCTGGGTCTGCGGAACAAAGCATCATAGCACGAGTGGCGTGTACAACATGCAGTTATTCTCTCAGGGCTCTGGAGGCCCGAAGTCTGAGATCACGGCATGTGGGCTCTTCCCCCTGGGGGAGACTCTGTTCAGGCCCCTTCAGTGTCTGTGCTTGCCGGCAGTCCTTGGTGCTCCTTGACTTGTAGAAGCATCCCTCAATCTCTGCCTCGGTCGCCACGTGGTCACTCCCCTCTGTGTCTGTCTGCCTCTGTGTCTCCTTTTCTTATAAGAACACCAGTCATACTGGATTAGGACCCACCTTAATGGCCTTACTTTTAACTTGATTACCTCTTTAAAAACCTTATCTCTAGATAAGATCACATTCTGAGGCACTGGGTTTAATACTTCAGCATAGGAATCAGGGTTGGGGGGTACGTAGCTCTTCCCATAGCAGGCAGCCCTGACACTGCCAGAGCTCTGCAGGCTCCCTCTGAGGCCAGCTGCCATGGGTCCTAAGTCTCTGTGACATTTCCTGTGCCGGCCCGCATGGGCAGGGCATGTGGTCTGCTCCGGGAAGAGCTCTCATCACTCCTGGCATTCTATGGTTCTCAGACTCGCTCCTGACCCTTCTGGTTTTGGTGGAGCTGATGTCTGTGTCTGCAGTCTGCAGCCTGGATACAGAGGGGCCCATGCATTGGAGAAAATGAGGTAGCCAAGGGCCTGGCTAGAGCAGACCCAACCATAAAAAAGGGCTCTGTGAGCCACAAACCCTTTCCTAGGGCTCTTTCTCACTCAGTGAGTGCTCCAGTCCTGTCCAACACACATGTGCCTCAGGAGTGAGCACACAGGAGGGCTCTGCCTCCACCGTGGGAGGTGGCCATGGGAGGGCTCTGAGATGCCCCTGTGGAGGGGAAGCCTGTGATCATAAGTGGCCTGGCCTACGTCCTGCCCAGAGCCATCACCCCTCTTCTTGTCACCCTCACCAGGTCCTGTCAGCCCCTAACCCTGTTTTCTGCACCCCTACCTCTGTGGCATCTGCCCCTGCTCTCAGGCCCAGCCCAAAGCAAGCTTGGCCAGACACCCCCTGTAGGCTTCTTCAGACATCTCTTCTGGTCTCTGTCCAGGAAGGCTTTTCCAACAGGCCGGCCTGCCTGCGTCCCTCTCAACCTCAGACCTATACCTGGGTCCACTTGGCCCTCAGGGCACTACCTGGGCTCCTAGCTTGGAGAGAAATGGCTAGCATGTCCAGGGCATCCCCATTGCTCTGTGACCACTGCCATCCTTCTCCCCACGCAGACACCCTGGTGGTTCCTTCCCCAGAAACCCCCACCTCTTGTTCAAGGGCCAGTGCTACTGAGACATTCTTGACCTCTCGATTCCACCCCTCTGGCTGAAACACCATCTTCGTGGGAAGCTTTTCCCAGCCTTCTCTTCTGTTCCTCACACCCTGTATTCTTCATGGAAATTCATCTCCCCAGTGTTTCCTCTTTGCCTTATTTATCTGCTTTGCCAAGAGGTAGTGCACTCAGAACATGGGTTTTGCTGAAATGACTTGAAAAGGCAACAAGGGACCAGGTGCATTGGCTTATACCTGTAATCTCAGCACTTTGGAACGCTGAGGTGGGAGGAGTGCTTGAGCCTGGGCAACATAGCAAGACCCCTGTCTGAATGAATGAATGCACCAAGGAAACTGCAAGCCCCATTGTCAAGGATATTGAGGTCAGAGTTGCCCAGAACATGATCCTTACTCCCCAGAGTCTCTCTGGCAGGGCAAGGCCCAGAATCCTGGGAGGATTTGGGGGTGGAGGAACATGGAGAGGAGATGTGGGTGGAGGTTGAGGTCAGGGCTGAAGTGGCCACTCTAAGGGTTTTCCCACAGACTTCATCGACATTGTCAAAGACCCTGTGCCCCACAATGAGTATAAGACAGAAGAGGACCCCAAACTGTTCCAGTCAACCAAGACTCAGCGGGGGCCCCTGTCAGACAACTGGATCGAGGAGTACAAGAAGCAGGTCTTCCCCATCATGTGTGCATACAAGCTCTGCAAGGTGGAGTTCCGCTACTGGGGCATGCAGTCCAAGATCGAGAGGTTCATCCATGACACCGGTGAGCACAGAGCACACCCCATGCAGGGTGGGCAGTGCCGGGCCACCCAACCCTTCTGTCTCCTGTCACCTGCCTGTCTGCCTCCTCTCTCTGCATGTCTGCCTGGGAGTCTGCATTTCTGTTGTTCTGGGAAGGTGACACCAAAGCCCATTTCCAGCTTCCCCACTACCCCGCAACCATGTGTTATCTTGGGCATCCATGAATACCTACGAGCACGTGCAGAGACAAGCAGTATGTGTTACTGGATGAAGAAGCCCTAGGCACTGCCCCCAGACATTCCTGACCTGGTTCGCATTTGATAAAGTGTAGCCCACACTCCACAGGTCTGAGTAGCCCCTGGGGACAGCTTCCTTGCTGCTCACCTGGGTCTCTGGGCTCCCAGGCCTTTGTTTCCTCTACTCGAGGAGGCCCAGAACCCAGGGTCACAGCTCAGACTCCCTCTTTGGGCTGGAAGCTCCCAGGAGCAGGGTGTCTCAGACTTCATAGTGGCCTTCACACCCACACCAGCCTAGCCAGAGTAGGTGCCCATGGAACAGGTAGACAGCAGATGGCCTGGGTGTCCTGGTGCAGTGAGTGCCATTTCCTCACCTAGAGCCCTCAACCCCACTCTGCTGAGGTTATAACATGACGTCAGTCCAAGGGCTGGTTCCAGTCCCTGAGGCCCGTGATTCAAAAGGCACCCCAGCCAGACACCTTGTGATGCCATGAGCAAGGGTGACTTAATTTAAGAATGAACAGAGCCACACTGTTGACAGTACACATCACGCATGTCACACAGGCTCATGATGACTCATGAGGGTAGGCATTGTCACCCCACTTACGCAGGAGGAAGCAGAGACCCAACACGGGCTGAACGAGATCTGCCTCCCATCCCAGCCACCCTCGTCCTGAATTAACATCCTCCTGTTCTTAGCATCAGCAGGGGGGTGTCTCACTAGACAGCCATGTTCAGTGTTGAGGCTGCGACCCCAAGGGAAGGTTGGGTGTGTACCCAAAAGGGTTGGGGTCCGAGGACACAGTCTTCCATTTGGAGAAACAGAGACGTGGACGGGGCCTCAACGGGTGTGATGATGTCACCACCTCCATCCCCAGGGAAGAACCCTCAGACACATTGTCCACCATTCTTTTTCCAGAAGGGCTACCTCAGTGTCAGTCAGCAGCTGGGAGAGGTGGCATCCCATCCATTGAGAGGGATGCATTCCTGCAATCCGTCTCTCTAATCCCTTGGGAGCTTAGATTGGCCCAAACCTGCCTCTCTCCATTACCCAGGGCTCACAGACTGGGACCTGCAACCCTAGTGCTGAAGTCCCAAAATGGGAATGGTGGTTCTCACTTCCCAGGGAATATGAGGAGTGGAGGAGCATATGGGCAGGACTGGGAGGGGCTCACCGATCCTGGGCAAGGCATCCCCTACTGCCCTTCTCGACCTCAGGAACCTGAATACATCAGCGCTGGTGACTTGAGGGTTCTCTCCTCAAGGCTTCTCTAGGTTCAGCCCTGCACAGGACACCCAGCAGACCTACTAAGGCTGCAGCTCCTGGCACTCCGGCTCTGTGGGTCCCGTTGACCCTCCCCAGCCCTACGCAGCAGCTGAGATCCTGGCCAAGCTGCAGAGACTCCCCTGCTCCCTGAAAGTCAGTTCTCCCCTCAGAAAGCAGGAACTTGTGACTGGTGGGAAGAAAGAAGACAACTTTGGAGTCCAGGCCTGACTCACACGTGGTGGTTTTGTGGTCTCTCAGCCTCACTGAGCTTTGCTTTTATCTTCTGTAAAATAGGTGTAATGACACCAATCCTATCGGACTGTTGTGGGCTGAGACCGTGAGTTCAGAACCGAAGATGGGGTGTGGCACATAGGTGGGGCTTGATGACAACTGTGAGCACTAGTCCTATAACATCACGGGGATGATCTCATGAACTCATGTGAGCTGCGCTGAGCTTCTTGGGGACCTTGAGGAGGTGACTCCTGGGAGTTGGGACAGCTCTCAGCTGTCCTCATTACTGCCTGGCCCCAGATGTCGTGCATGTCCCAGCCCTTCCGTTCACCCCAGGAGGAGGCATTTCCCTATATAGGGTAGAGCAAGGGATGCGGCCCTTCCTGGCAGCCCTGTGAGGCCAGCAGACGGTCCCAGAAAAGGAAACCAAGGCTCTTCAGTGTGCCACGCCTGAGGCCCCCCTGGGACTTGGCAGGGGACACAGGACTCCATCCCACAGAGATGTCTTTAAGAATGGATGGGATTTAGAAAGGAAGACTCAGCAAAGCCAGAGGTGGGAAGTGAGGAGGCAGGAAAAGAGGGTGCACAGGAGACCAGCCTGGGAGGCTGGCATGGCCCAACTGCTCGCAAAGCCGCTCAGCATGCTCTAGGGGAGGCAGGGGTACATGCCCTGAGATTGCTTCTCCCGGGTTTGTCCCCTGGAGAAATCCCCATGCCTGTTCTGGAATGTTCAGAGCAGCAGGTTTGTGAAAGCAAAATGGAGAAACAATGCAAATTAGCCAAAGGCCCATTGGCAGGAAAAGGAATCAATGGAATGTGGCATTTCACACACACACGGGTGCCACACGGTCCCAGCTTGATGAGCCAAAGCCCCCACGCGCGCATCCATGGACAAAACTCACCCAGAGAAGCAAGTGGCGGAAAAATACAGCGTGATACATAGCTGCGAAATTCAGCAACAGCCACACCAGCCTGATACAGTGTGCAGGAAAACACATCTGTGTGCTGAGACCAGAAGGCAAAGCACATGACAAGCAAAATTCAGGACCAACTGTCAGGGACCGGGCGAGTGGAGGGCTCCCTGTCGCTGGTGATGGTGTGTTCCTTCGCCGGGGCTGTGGATGTGGATGTCTCATTGCTTTTTAATGTTTTTTAAACAGCTTTATTGAGGCATAATTTTAGATACCATATGATTCACTCATTGTAAGATAACAGTTTGGTAAGTTTTAATATATTCACAGCTGGGCACAACTTCAGAGCATTCATCACCCCAGAAGGTCCTTTGTTCCCATTTCACATCATCCCCATCCCACCCTGGCCCAAGGCAATCCCCAGTCTGCTTTTAGTCTTTGTAATTCTATTATTATTATTATTATTATTACTATTTTGAGACAGGGTCTTACTCTGTCACCCAGACTGGAGTGCAGTGGCATGATCATGGCTCACTGCAGCCTTAAACTCCTGGGCTCAAGCCATCCCCCCACCTCTACCTCCCAAGTAGCTGGGACCACAGACGCACAACACCATGCCTGGCTATTTTGTTGTTGTTGTCTTTTTTGGTAGAGATGGGGGATCTCCCTGTGTTGCCAGGCTGGTCTGAAGCTCCTGGCCTCAAGCCATGCTCTCACCTCAGCCTCCCAAAATGCTGGGATTACAGGTGTGAGCTGCCATGCCTGGCCCTTTAATTGTTTTTTACACTTTAAAAGGTATATATTTTTTACGTTATTCTACATCTTAATTTATATGTATAATATATGCTTATATATCTCATGTGCATAATATATTCTACTAAAAGCATTTTTTTAAAAACAAAAGAAAAGGAGAACCAACCCAGTTTGAACTTGAACTGGATTTTCCATGGGAAATTCAACAGGAAAAATATACCAGACACTGAGACAGGAGACTCTCAGGAAGTCCTATTCTACCTCCCCTGTGGCAGGAAACTCCCAGAAAATTAACTGTGGCTTCTTATTTATTTACCTATTTAGAGACAGGGTCCCACTCTGTTATCCAGGCTGGAATGCAGTGGCACAATCATAGCTTACTGCAGGCTTAAACTCCTGGGCTCAAGTGATCCTCCCACCTCGGCCTCTAGAGTAGCTGGGACTACACACACACCAGCACGCCTGGCTAATTTTTAATTTTTTTTTTATAGAGACAGGGTCTTGCTTCATTGCCCAGGCTGTTCTTGAACTCTTGGGCTCAAGCTGTCCTCCCACCTCATCCTCTCAAAGTGTTGGGATTACAGGCATGAGCCACTGCACCCTTCCAACTATGGCTTCTGACCGGACACATTGCTTTGGGAGGCCCCTCCACTCTAATTATAGAACCACTGTGAGCTTGTGAGAACATCTGTGAGCCAGTCCCCTTATTTTACAAATGGGGAAACTGAGGCACAGACAGGCAGTGACTTTAGTCTGACCTGCAACATGGGTGCAGCCTCCTAAAGCCCCTGCCTGGGCCCACACCTCCGTGCAGGCTCCTGTGCTGACCTCCATCCCCTCGTCTCTCTCCCTCTCCAATCCCCGTGGGGACACAGGACTACGGAGGGTGATGGTGCGGGCTCACCGGCAGGCCTGGTGCTGGCAGGACGAGTGGTATGGGCTGAGCATGGAGAACATCCGGGAGCTGGAGAAGGAGGCGCAGCTCATGCTTTCCCGCAAGATGGCCCAGTTCAATGAGGATGGTGAGGAGGCCACCGAGCTCGTCAAGCACGAAGCCGCCTCGGACCAGGCCTCTGGGGAGCCCCTGGAGCCCAGCAGCAGCAATGGGGAGCCCCTGGTGGGGCGGGGCCTCAAGAAACAGTGGTCCACATCCTCCAAGTCGTCTCGGTCGTCCAAGCGGGGAGGTGAGCCCCTGCGCCACCTGCCATCCACACTCAAGGTCCCTCCCCACAAGGCAGCCCCACCTACTGCTGGATCACTGCACCTCCTCAGAGTCCTTTCCGATGGACATTGAGGCACCAAGCCCAGAGGAAGTCAGAGCCCTGGGCTAGTCCTCCCACACGGGGAAGCCTGGGCCCTGCCCCAGCAGGCTCCCCAACACTTCCCCTCCATGCCCAGGGAAGATAGTGCTGCCCATAGGAGCCAGTGGAGGTGGCTGGGCTCCTGCAGTGCTGTGGAGGGGCCATCCCTCCTGATGGGGACCCTGGGAGACTTCAGCTCCTGAGAGAAAGGATCAACCCAGGCATCCTGGGTGGAGCCAGCTTCTCCAGCAGGCAGGCCTGGCTCACTCATCTCCCGCCTGGGCCCTGCTGTGTCCGAATTTCAGGAGTTTGCTCTTGGTCAGACTGAGGTCAGAGGCCCAGGAGTGGACCCAGGCCTGTCTCACCCCGTGTCCTGGGATTATGTCTGTCATGCTTTTCCCCACACATGCCCCCCAGGACACGACTGCCTTTTGCCAGGCAGACAGGAGATGAGCCTAGGCCGCTCCTCACTCATTTACCCACTTCATTCTCTTTGGAACCTTCCTGGCTCCTATGGCAGCCTCTGCGATGCTTGTCAGGCCTGTGGGTTGCCCTCCCTGCCTCCTGCCAGCTCGGGGCAGCCTCTGGGCCCTTCCTCTCCAGTTGGCGGTCATTCTGAGGTTTTGCCTTCCAGCGAGTCCTTCCCGCCACAGCATCTCAGAGTGGAGGATGCAGAGTATCGCCAGGGACTCGGACGAGAGCTCAGACGACGAGTTCTTCGATGCGCACGGTAGGCAGGCAGCGCCCTGCAGTCCTTGGGGCCTTCCTGGGCGAGGTGTGGAGGGGTCTGAAAGGGCTTAGGGTGTGGGTGTGGACTGATACAAGTGTTGCCTGTTACTGTTCTATATCCGGTCCCTACTCCTGCGCTGTCCCAGGTGGACAGCATGGTGTTTGGGGCGATGCACAGAGGATGAGATGAAGTCATCTTGTTCCCTTGAGTCTGGGGTCTCAGGCTTACCCTAACCTGATATCAGGATGTGGGCCTGGCAGATGGGGACTGCGCTCTTGAAACCCCAAATAAGGATACGCCATCAGACTACAGCTTTATTCCGTATGTGAACTTATTTCCATGGAAGCATAACTTCTTTTAATTTTCTAATTTTTTGTACTTACCTTATTTTTTCTTGATTAAATTAATACCACATCTAATGTAGGCACTTTAGGAAATGCAATAAGCAGAAAACATGTGAAGTGCCCATTTTCCCACTTGTCCCAAAATAAGCGCATGACCACACAGCAGATGCACCACCTGTGCCAGGAAGAGGCATGCATACAGTGCTCGCCTGCTTCGTGCCCCAGCCATTCCGCTCCAGGAAGCCGGAGGGGCCAGTGGGTGTAGGGGTTGGGGGCTTGGGTCCCTCTGCAAGCCAGTGGCTGAGCCAGCCCAAAATTCACACAGCAGGTCAGAGGCTCAGAAAGGGACGGGGGCGAGCCCATAGGCACTCAGCAGACACAGGCAGCACCAGATCTCATGTCATCACTGTGGCTTGGAGGGGCACAGGAGCCAAATAAGGTGGCATTTTGGTTAACTGGCCAGCTGCCATCAAGGGAAGGAACCTGGGGAGTCAGTGTCCAGGCAGAAGAAAGGTCCTGGTTTGGCCCTGGAACTGGAGGACCTGGAATGGTGGCTGGGGACTCCTGAGCTGGCCTCTGCACCAGGGGCCTTGCCCAGGATGGAGAAGGGGCCTCTTGGCGTCTCACCCCTCCCAGGTGGCTCTCTGACCCTGATGAGAGGAAAATACATATTTAACGTAGAAAATGCTGTAAAAGAGACAGCAAAGCAGGAAGTACCAGGGCAGCAGTGTTCTGGGGAAATGGGCCCAGGAGCCCATCCAGAGCTGGAGGAGGGCCAGTGAGTGCCAGAGTCAGACGGTAGCCATGAGCCTGGTGGTCCTGGGCAGAAGTTCTCAGAGGAGCGGAAGCAGGAGTCTTGGAGGTGGTGTTCATAGCAGCACTTCTGAAGCTGTGCTTTTGTGGAGGGACAGGGAGAGACCTGTTAGAGGATATGAAATTATATCTAGATGGGAGGAATGAGTTCTAGTTCTGTGACACTGCAGGATGACTAGAGTTAACAGTAATGTATTAGGCCAGGCGCAGTGGCTCACACCATAATCCCAGCACTTTGGGAGGCTGAGGCAAGTGGATTACTTGAGCCCAGGAGTTTGAGACCAGCCTGGGCAACATGGCAAAACCCTGTCAATACCAAACATAAAAAATTTTTTTTTAAACCACAGTAATATGTAATTTCAAATCGCTAGAAGATAGAAATTGAACATTCCCAACACAAAGAAATGATAAATATTTGACATGATGGATGTGCTAATTACCCTAATCTGATCACCATACACTGGTGTATTGAAACATCACTGTGTACCCCATGAATATGTACAATTATGATTATTTGTCAATTTAGCAAAACAGGAACTGGGTATGGTGGCTCAAGCCTGTTATCCTGACACTTTGGGATCGCTTAAGCCTGGGAGTTCAAGACCAGCTAGGGTAACATAGAGACACCTTGTCCCTACAAAAATAAAAATAAAAAAATTAGCCAAGTGTAGTGCGCATGCCTGTCGTTCCAACTACTCGGGAGGCTGAGATGGGAGGATCACTTGAGCCCAGGAGGTCGAGGCTGCAGTAAGCTATGACTGTGCCACTACACTCCAGCCTTGGCATCAAAGCAAGACCTCAAAAAATAAAATATATAAGAAATTTTAAAAATGGTAAAGATGGAATAAAGTAAATGTAGCATTTTTTATTTTTATTTATTTATTTTTGAAATGGAGTCTCGCTCTGTTGCCCAGGCTGAAGTGCAGTGGTGTGATCTCGGCTCACTGCAATCTCTGACTCCCAGATTCAAGTGATTCTCATGCCTCAGCCCCCTGAGAAGCTGGGACTACAGGCACATGCCACCATGCCTGGCCAATTTTTGTATCTTTAGTAGAGACAGGATTTTGCCATGTTGGCTAGGCTGGTCTTGAACTCCTGACCTCAGGTGATCCACCTGACTCGGCCTTCCAAAGTGTTGGGATTACAGATATGAACCACCACCCCCAGCCTAAATGTAGCTTTTTTTTTTTTTTGAGACAAGAGTTTTGCTCTGTCACCCAGGCTGGAATGCAACGGCACGATCTCAGCTCACTGCAACCTCCGCCTCCCAGGTTCAAGTGACTCTCCTGCCTCAGCCTCCTGAGTAGCTGGGACTACAGGTGCACACCACCATGCCTGGCTAATTTTTGTATTTTTAGTAGACATGCGATTTCACCATGTTGGTCAGGCTGATCTTGAACTCCTGACCTCGAGCAGTCCACCCGCCTCAGCCTCCTAGAGTCCTGGGATTACAGGGATAAGCCACTGCGCCCAGCCAATATAGCATTTTAAAAAAAAAAAAAAAACAGGAACATCAACTGATGAGTGGATAAACAAAAGTGGTGTGTCCATGCAATGGACTATGGTTCAGCCGTAAAAAGGAATGAAGCATCTGACATAGAGGATGCTATGGGGGTGGCCAGGGGCTAAGGAAGGCAAGACTGAGGACTCACTGCTCCCGAATATGGGGCTTCCATTTAGGGAAGTAAGATGTTCTGGAATTAGATAGTGGTGATGGTTGCACGGCATCATGAATATACTAAATGCCACTTTATAAATGGTGAATTTTGTTATGTGAATGTTACCACTATTTTTTTAATGGTCAGGAAGAAGCCCAAGGTGTGGGGCTGTGCGGCCGTCCTGTTGAGGAGGGGTCAGAGCAGAGCCAAACACAGGGGTACACAGGGGCACACAGGGGCGTCCCCACCTCGGGAAACCGGGCCTTCCCACTGTTCCCAGTCCCACCTGAGTTTCCTTCTCTCCTCTCCAGAGGACCTGTCTGACACAGAGGAAATGTTCCCCAAGGACATCACCAAGTGGAGTTCCAATGACCTCATGGACAAGATCGAGAGCCCAGAGCCGGAAGACACACAAGGTCAGCAGGTCTGGGGGTGCTGCAGAGCCTGGGGAGGGTGGCTGCAGGGCTTCAGCCCCCTCCTTTCTGACCCAGCTCCTGCACGGTGCTGGGCATACATGGGGATTGGGGGCCCCCAAGCTCCCCTCGTCATGGTTGCAGCCTCCGTCCGGTCGGCCAGGCTGGGCTGCCCCTTAGCTCACAGCACGGCTTCTGTGTTGTTGCAGATGGTCTGTACCGCCAGAGCGCCCCTGAGTTCAGGGTGGCCTCCAGTGTGGAGCAGCTGAACATCATAGAGGTGGGTGCCCGGGTGTCAGAGGGACAGGGGCACGGCTGCCAAGGGAGGGGCAGGGCACAGAGGAATAGTCTGAGGGGCTACAGAGGTGGAACTCTGGGCCTGGCAGCCTCACCTCCACACCTGCCTGGGTACTGTCCGGGGAGAGGCCTGGGCCTCCTTTTTTGCTGCCCTGCTAGGAAGGCGCCTGCCGCCCTCTGTCTCTGAGGTCCCCAAGAACCAGGGACTACAGACAACCCCTGAGAAAACCTTATCCAAGCTCCACCCATGGGAAAGTAAAATGAGAAACTTGTAAATTCCAGATCAAAAATAAGATCTTCACCTTGTGCCCAGCCTGTCTGCTGTCCCTGAAGATAAAAAGACGAAAAGGGAGGAAGCGACAGTCGTCTAGGCAGAAGTGATGTGGCCGTAGCCGACAAGATGGCCCCGCGGGAGGCAGGCGGAGCTCAGTGTGTCCAATAAAGCTGTCTTGGTAGAGCGCCTGTGTCCGCTTCGGGGGTTCTCTGTGGGAGTTCACGCCCCATCCTCCTCCACCTGCGGGCCGTCAGAGCTGTTTGCACTGGGACAGGAGCCAGGGCTGAGCTGGGCTGTCCCACCATCACCTGCGGTCACCGCACTGCTCTGGCCTCAAGCTGCCTAAGGTGGAGGCAGCACCACTTCTGTGGGGAACTCGGGCCCCTGGGGAGTCTGGGGGAGGAGGAGGGACATCCACACAGCCTCCCCCTCCTGTGGTTTTCTGCTTTGCAGTCTGACGCCGAGGTGGGCTTTCTAGAAGGGGTCATGGAATAAGGGGAGTTGATTCCAATTGCTGCTTAATGTCTAGATAAGCAAACGGAGCCCCCTCCCCACCTGCAGCACACACAGCTCTGACGCCCCCCCAGGGGAGGGGCAGAAGGGGCCTGAGGCTCTGGATCTGCCTTGGGGTGTGTGTTCAGAACCCAGCACTGATTCTGGGGCACCGCCATCCAAAGCCAAATCCATTTGCTTGCAAGAACCCCCAAACCGGAGCCCCTGCTCCTGGCCTTGCGGAGACACTAGTAGGGGGATGCCTCTATAGCTGCAGGGGGCTCAGCCCCCACTAGAGCCCAGGGGAGGGTGAGTCCCTGTCTCGGGCTGAGGCATGATGTCCCCTTGGAGAAAGCAGGCTGAGTGTAGTAGGGAGACTGTTCCAGGGGTCTCTGGGGGCCCCTGGGTCATCTCTAGGACTGAGCCCAGTCAGATAGGCCTATGCAGGATTCTTTCAGCCCCCAGTGCCAAGCCCTGCCCGTCTCCTGGTGACTCAGTACCACTGGACATCACCTTCCTGTCCTGGAGGCTGCATAAGACATTTCTTCCATAAACCCTTTGCCTCACTGGACTGCAAATAAAACCCTTGTCAAAGCCGGATAGGGCTCATGTTGTTCCCTCCTGCCCTGTGTTCTGGGCAGCTGGTGGCCCCCTCTGCCCTGGGCTGAGTGTGTTTGTGTCCAGGCCAACCAGTGGTGGCTAGTCCCCATGTGAGGACAAGTGTCGGTCCTGCGCTGGCCCCTGGGAAGAAGAGGGAAGCCCCGTGGCTCCCCCTGGGGTGAGGGCAGCCCAGCCTTTCTCCTCCAGCTCAGCAGCACCCACCAGGCTTCCTGCTGCTCAGTGGCTCCTGGCCCAGCCCATCCATTCCCTTGCCCTTCCTGGTGGCCACTTTCTTTTTTTCTTTTTTTTTTTTTTTTTTTTTTGGAGACAGGATCTCACTCTGTCACCCAGTTTGCAGTGCAGTGGCACGATCTCGGCTCACTGCAACCTCTGCCTCCTGGGTACAAATGATTTTCCTGCCTCAGCCTCCCGAGTAGCTGGGATTACAGATGTGCACAGCCATGCCTGGCTAATTTTTGTATTTTTGGTAGAGACAGGGTTTTGCTATGTTGGTCAGGCTGGTCTCAAACTCCTGGCCTCAAGTGATCTGCCTGCTTCGGCCTCCCAAAGTGCTGGGATTACAGGCTCAAGCCACTGCTCCCAGCCACCTGGTAGCCTCTTAAGTCCTGGGTCCAGCCCCTACCCTCCCCACCCACCCAACCTGTGTTGGCACCTGGGTCCTGGTGCTACCCCTACCCCATGGCCAGCTGTCCCCACCATAGGCCCTCTAGATGGCTTTGGCTCCTTGGTCTGTCTCCTCGGGTTCTTGGAGGCAGGACTCTCCCTTCAGCTCCCTTCCCTGCCCCCACACCCCAGACATCATAGGGACACAGCAAGTACTTATCAGTGGCCCCTCTTGGGCCCTGGCCCTGCTGCTATCCTCCAGTCACATACCAGAAGCCTGGGGCAGGGGAGGGTGACCTCTGGGGACAGGGCCACAGCCTGGCCTGGCAGGAGAGTGCTGAGTTGTGGCAGAGGCTTCAGGTTCCGGTCCAGCCTAGCACTGACACACCGTGTGATATTAGCCCAGTCCCCTAGCCTGGAGCAGTTTGTAGCCCTTACACAGGTGTGCAGGTCTAGGGTCTCACCTTGACCTCATAGGCAGGCCTGGCCTGCAGGAAGGTGGTGTCATTACCTCTCGAAATCTGATCGGCCTCCTCTCTAAGGTGCTAGGGCTCCATCCCCACCAGGACACCTCTCCTTTTGGAGACCCTGGTCTTAGAGAGAGGCCAGGAATGGCAGGGCCTTAGGGTGGGGGCCTGGGGAGGAGGCCCTGTGTAGCCTGGGGAGGAGGCCCTGTGTAGCCTGGGGAGGAGGCCCTGTGTAGCCTGGGGGAGAGCTCAGAGCTGCAGACAAAGGGGCTGGGGTTGCCACCCGCCCAGGCTGTGGATGCCCTGACCCCGGCCATTCTCAGGTGACCTCTGTAACTTTGAGCTGGTGGTGGCCCTGTCTGCTCACGCCAAGACAGACACATACAGGGCAGGCAGCCCCCAAGGCTAAGACCAGGCTGAGCCTCTGCCTCCCCTTAAAGCTGGAAGCCCCAGAAGCCACTGCCTGGGCTCCCTGAAGGAAGCAGAGCTCATGCTCTCAAAGGAGTGGACTCCCTCAATGGCCTCTGCACCCCTGGTCAGGGTGGCAGACAGGGGCAGGGCTGCAGGAGGAGGAGTGGACAGGCCCACCTCCCTGACTCCTCCTCCAGGCTCCAGTCCCAGCAAGGGTCCCAGGGGAGGGGTTAAGGCAGCCAAACCCCAGACCCCAGGACTGAATAACCAACTGGGGTTCTCAGAGGGAACAGTTGGGCTGTGTGCAACAGGCACACCCCCACCAAGGGTGACAGAGGGGCCTCAGCAAGGAGCTGGGTTCCCTGGGGAGCTGACACTGCCCCCCAACCCATGCAGGACGAGGTTAGCCAGCCGCTGGCTGCACCGCCCTCCAAGATCCACGTGCTGCTACTGGTGCTGCACGGAGGCACCATCCTGGACACGGGCGCCGGGGACCCCAGTTCCAAGAAGGGTGATGCCAACACCATCGCCAACGTGTTCGACACCGTCATGCGCGTGCACTACCCCAGCGCCCTGGGCCGCCTTGCCATCCGCCTGGTGCCCTGCCCGCCTGTCTGCTCTGACGCCTTTGCCCTGGTCTCCAAGTGAGTGGCACCTGCCCTTGACTGCAGCCTCCGGCTGTGCACTGTCGTCCTCCCACCCCTGGGCCTCAGGTGGCTCCCCAGTTTCAGGACTCCTGCCTCAATGTCCAGACCCACCAGCCAGCCCCTTCTACCTGGAGGTGCCCAAACATATACATGCAGGCTAAGCCTCAAGTCCCAGGAGGGCTGGGCCCATGGCTGAGCCTTCGTTTCCAAACGTGTAATGTGGGGAGATTGGCCTGCCTCTGAGACATGGGGTCTTACTCACCCTGGTCCCCCAAGCCTACCCAGGGCCTGGCCAGGAAGGGTTATCACTAGCGTGAGCTGAGTCCATGGCTGAGACTCGGGTCAGGGGAGAGGGGCCCTTTGGGCTGAGCTGGAGCCGCCTGCCCTCTCTTGACTGGCCCCTCTCCCCAGCCTTAGCCCCTACAGCCATGACGAAGGCTGTCTGTCCAGCAGTCAGGACCACATTCCCCTGGCTGCCCTCCCCCTGCTGGCCACCTCCTCCCCCCAGTACCAGGAGGCGGTTGCCACAGTGATTCAGCGAGCCAACCTTGCGTATGGGGACTTCATCAAGTCCCAGGAGGGCATGACCTTCAATGGGCAGGTGAGTCCCGGGGAGGTTGGGGAGGGGAGGAGGATGGAAGACCCTGTAGGGCGGGCTGGCCTGAAGGGGAAGGTGATGGCCTCCCCAGTCTGTAGTCCAGCGAGTGGGTGAACGGCTCAGGCCTCTGGCCCCTCTCCCCCAAGGTCTGCCTGATTGGGGACTGCGTCGGGGGCATCCTGGCATTTGATGCCCTATGCTACAGCAACCAGCCGGTGTCTGAGAGTCAGAGCAGCAGCCGCCGGGGCAGTGTGGTCAGCATGCAGGTACCCAAATGGGGGCCCAGACATTCCCCAAGGCCTGAAGCCTCCTGCATGCCCCCAGGGTCGCTGCCCTGCCTGTTCCTGCACCTGGCCCCAGGCTGTGCCCACCAAGCAGAATGCTGGCAGCACTTCCTGAGTCCAGCTGGCTTGGACTCTACCCAGTTAAGCTCCGTTCATTCAACAAACATTTTCCAAGCCCCTGAACCCCAGCCCTGCTGCCAGAGCTCACCTCCAGGGCAGGGGCTATGGAGGAGTTGGGGGTGCAGGTGAGCTGAGGAAGCCCAGCCCATTCTGGCTGAAGAGTCAGGGAAAGTGCCTGGGCCCTGAAAGAGCTGTAGCAGTTTTTCTCACAATCTCTCTCCCCTCACCTCTCCAAAAAAGGATGGGAAGGGCAGAGGTTGGCAGCACAGGTGCCCAGAGGCGGCAGGGCAGGTGCATGGGGGCAGGGGAACAGCTGCCACGTGGCCAAGCCTAGGAATGCGAGTGGTTTCATGAGCCTGAACCAGGGTCGGCACTGTGGGCAGTGGGGTCTGGTTCCTAGGAGGTGAGATGGGCGACCCCTCTCTGCTTCCCTGCCTCTGCTGCACAGTGGCAAATGGCCTGTAGACCAATGAGGTCCAGGGTGGCTTGTGGGTGGGGGGACAGAAGGGAACAGGGGCCCTCCCCTCTGGTTTGATGAGAGGCCGGCTGGACTGTGGCCACTGGGCCTGGGGTTAGGAGGGAGGAGGCAGCTTCCAGGATGCTGGAGAAGGGATCAGGCCAGCGGCCACCTGGCAGTGAGCCTCCATGGGGCCATTCCAGGACAACGACCTGCTGTCCCCGGGCATTCTGGTGAATGCAGCACACTGCTCCGGTGGTGGCGGTGGCGGTGGTGGCAACAGTGGTGGTGGTGGCAGTAGTGGTGGCTCCAGCTTGGAGAGCAGTCGGCACCTGAGCCGAAGCAACGTCGACATCCCCCGCAGCAATGGCACCGAGGACCCCAAAAGGCAGCTACCCCGCAAGAGAAGCGACTCGTCCACCTATGAGCTAGACACCATCCAGCAGCACCAGGCCTTCCTGTCCAGGTGGGCGGGGCTGGGGGGCTGGGGCTCGCCTCTGGGTGCAGGAAGAGGCTCCAAGAGGGAGGAGCGTCCCCCGCGATGGCCAACGGGAGGCCTGGGGTCTCTGCCTGAGGTTCCCCCAGCCTGAGACCTGGGATCCCACTCTGGGCCCAGGAGAAAGTGGCTTATTGGGTGCCTTGTCTCATATACACCAAGGGCCATCTCGGGCCTGAGGGAGCAATTTGTCTTGAGGGTGAGGGTGGGGAATGGCAGAGTTGGGGGCAGAATGGACCAGGGGCAGGTGGTCCAGGTCAGGGCTGTCCCGAAGCCAGTGGGCCCCCGAGAGAGGTTGGGTGCCACCAGCAGTGTCTTGGCAGATGATGGGAGCTACACTCACATACAGCTAAGTCTTATTTAGGTTAGGTCTGATGACTCTTGGGGGCTGTGGGACCCACCCTGTCCCTCGTGAGACTAGGGGAAGGCCAGCTGTGAGAGGGGCCGTGGTGTGACCTCGTGCGTCCCCCACTGCAGCCTCCATGCCAGCATGCTGAGGACTGAGCCCTGCTCACGCCGTTCCAGCAGCTCCACCATGCTGGACGGCACAGGTGCCCTGGGCAGGTTTGACTTTGAGATCACGGACCTCTTCCTCTTCGGGTGCCCGCTGGGGCTGGTCCTGGCCTTGAGGAAGACTGTCATCCCAGCCCTGGATGGTGAGAGCCCAGCAGGGGCGGTACATGCGCTGGGTGGGTGTGGGGGGTCTTAGTGGACCCCTGTGACGAGATCATGGCCACATCCCAGGCCTGTTTCTGCCCTCCTTCCTGTCTTCCCCACCAAGGGCCCCTTGCTATCCTCTGCTCCTGCTTCAGCAGCTCAGTCACTGGCTGTCCGTGACACCTGCTGTTTCATTTCATCTCCAGGATGCCTGTGGGAGCTGAGGGTCATCCCCTAGATGGGAAAGCTGAGGTCCAGGGAGAAAAGGCACCACCCCAGAGTCAGATGGAGACAGACCCAGCCTCCCAGGTCCAAGGTCCTCCCATAGGGAGAGATACAGAGGCAGGGCATCCCCAAAGCCTCCTGGGTATAGTGGGCTCCCTGCCCTGGAGGGGCCACAGCTGTGCGTCTGTCTACCCAAGTCAGGCAGGCCAGCGGCTGGGCATCACTGAAGCAGCAGTCCCTGCCGTGTGCCCTGGGATCAGCCTGCAAAGTCCCAGGAGCCACACAATCCTGAGAGTAGCCACACAGGGCCCATGTTACACCCCCAGATGACAGAGGGGGAAACTGAGGCTCAGAGAGGTTTAGATGCTTGCCAAGTGCTAGGTTAAAAATGCAGACCTGGCCGGGTGCAGTGGCTCATACCTGTAATCCCAGCACTTTGGGAGGCCGAGGCAGGCGGATCACCTGAGGTCGGGAGTTCGAGACCAGCCTGACCAACATGGAGAAACCCCGTCTCTACTAAAATTATAAAATTAGCTGGGTGTGGTGGCGCATATCTGTAATCCCAGCTACTCGGGAGGCTGAGGCAGGAGAATCACTTGAACCTGGGAGGTGGAGGTTATGGTGAGCCAAGATCGTGCCATTACACTCCAGCCTAGGCAACAAAAGTGAAACTCGGTCTCAAAAAAAAAAAAAGCAGATCTCTGGACTCAGTGCCCAGGACCCTTCCCCTTCCACAAACTGGTGACCAGCACTGCCAGGAAGAGAAATGGGTAGCTTTAAAGGGACCCCAACAACCAAGGCAGCTCACACTTGGTGTAAAGGGGTGCAGCCCCATGGAGGGCATCCCTGTGCCCCGTCCACTGCAGGCTCTGAACAGCCCCACAGAGTCCCACACAGGTGCATGGAGACTTAGGGACAGTGCCGTTGTGGTCACATTATGTGTCACTGTGAAAAACCAGAACCAACTTAAATGTCCATCTATTTGGAGGGGACTGGTTAAATCAATTCTGGCACAGTCACACAGTGGAGTACCTGCCTCCTCTGAAAAAGAGCAAGGAGAAACTATGCATGCTCACATGAAAGACGCCAGCATTTGTTGTGTTAAGCGGGAAGAAAAGGCAAAGTTCAGAAGGCATAGCACATGTTCCGGTTTATGTCCCTCTAAAAGTGAGATACAGCACTGATAATTAACACATCCTTACATTCACGTGATCTCCTTAACTCCATGATGTGGTTGGAACTGCCACCCCATTTGACAGATGAAGAAACATTTTCCCATACAGGCAGGGCAGGGCTGCCTTAGCCAGTACTCGGTGGGGCTCCTGCAAGATGAACTGGAGCTGCAGGGGGCCTGGGGTGGAAGGGGTTTCCACCATGTGCCCTTCATCATGTGCTCTTCTGTACTGCAAACCACTTTTTACCACAATCATTATAACTTTTGCAATGAAAAAAAAATTAAGAGGTTGGACGTGGGGGCTCACGCCTGTAATCCCAGCACTTTGGGAGGCCCAGGTGGGAGGATGCCTTGAGTCCAGGAGTTTGAGACCAGCCTGGGTAACATACTGAGACCCCATCTCTACAAAAAATAAAATAGCCAGGTGTGGTGGTGTATACCTGTGGTCCCAGCTACTCAGGAGGCTGAGGGGGGAGGATCACTTGAGCCCAGGAGACTGAGGCTACAGTGAACCAAGATCGCACCACTGCCCTCCAGACTGGGTGCCAGAGCAAGAGCCTGTCTGAAAAAAAGTGACAATGACCGAAACAGGTCCTAAATTGACAGAGACACACCCCCGTCTCTCCCAAACTTTCGGCAGACAACCCAGTTCCCAGTTCCCAAATTTCCCACTCCCCACCCCTGCTCCTCAGGGCCGGCCCCAGCTCTGCAGCCAACACCCCCACCCCCAGTTTTCCAGCTGCGGCCGGCCTGCCAGCAAGTCTACAACCTCTTCCACCCCGCGGACCCGTCAGCGTCACGCCTGGAGCCGCTGCTGGAACGGCGCTTCCACGCTCTGCCGCCTTTCAGTGTCCCCCGCTACCAACGCTACCCGCTGGGGGACGGCTGCTCCACACTGCTGGGTGAGAGGCACATTCCGCCCTGCTCCTCTGGGGGAAGGTGGGGTAGGCGTGGCTCCCTGGCTCCTAGGCCCTCCGTGCCACGTGGTTCTTCCCCAGGTGAGAGGGACAGCCTGTGCTGAATGCCTCTCGGAGGTGGACAGCTGTTGGGGGTGGGGGGCGGGGGGTGGTGCATCCCTCCGCACTGATCCCTGAGGCAGGAATGATGGTTCCCACCTTTCGGAGGGCACAGGTCAGGGCCTTGTTCCAGGGTCCCCGGAGCAGGGAAGGGGCAGAATGAGACCAGACTCCCCTCTCCACAGCTGAGCCTCCATCCCAGCAGAGACAGAGCTAAGGACCCACCAGGGACCCTCACTGAGTTGGGGGCCTGGTCGGCTGGGTCCCATCATGGCAGGTGGCTGGCCCCGAGACAGGATGCAGGAGACGGGTTGGGGCAGGGGAGGTCCAGGTGGGCTTGGCCCGACCCCTGCCCCGGCGTGTGTCCCAGCGTCTTGTCATGTCCTGGTCCTAAAAGAGCCCTGAGTCTCTGTGTTGGAGCGTGTCTGGATGGCCCATGCAAGTGTCTGTTCTTGTCCTCTGTTCTCTCCCCGTCTGCCTCCAGTCGAGACCGTGCAGAGAAACCCTGAGCTGGTCCTGGAGGGCGGCCCCCTGGCCCCTCTCCCCCACGGGGACAGCTTCCTGGAAACCAGTATGCCTGTTCCCGCGCCCACCTGGCAAGACGGGCCCCGCCCGGGCTCTGCCGAGTGTGTGTACCCTCCCCTGCTCGTGGTGACGTCTGCTTCGCTGGCTGACCCAGTCCTCAGGGACACCCCCCAACCCATGCCCTCCTTGGCCACTCAAGAGTTGGTGGGACCTGGGTGGTGAGGAACAGAGACTTGGGCAGGACGGCCCTGAGGAACTGGTATGGGTGCCTCCTCCCGCATATTGTGGGCCAGAGGCGGGGCAGACCCAAAGCAAAGGGGCGCAGCAGCTCAGAAACAGCAGAGGCTGTCTCAGGGCCACAGAGCACATCAGTGACAGTTCCAGGGCTCTGCCAGAAGCAGACAGGAGATGGGATGAGGCCTTGAGCCAGCCAGGCCCACCCCTCACTTGGGGAAGCTTCTGGTCCCAGTGAGGGGTTGGATTCCCCAGGGCCCACTCCTTCCCTCTCTGAGGTCACCCAGGCACCTCCTGTACCCCGTCCAGGTGTGGCTTGTCTGACTGATCCCCGTCCTCCCCGTTCTGTCCTGTCTTCAGCCTGGGCCTGGGTGAGCCTGGCTTGAGTCCCCAGCACCTGCCTTTGTCCCCAAACGCCCATCAGGGACTGCTGGCTGTGGCCTGTGTGAGGGACGTCCAGGGCTTGCCTCTCTCCGTGCTCTGCATGTGCAGGGCATCCCCAGGAAGCCACCTGTGGCACCTGTTGTCAGCACCCTGCAAACCTGGGTGGAGCCGCTGCTTTTGCTGTGGGCTGTGGGTCAGGTCAGGCCAGGCTGAGCTCTGGAGGCCCTGGAGCCGCTGGGGCTGCTGGACACGAGCTGAGGGGTGTGTGGGGGGCAGGAGGGTGACTGAGGTTGAGCCCAGCTGCCACGCCTCCCTGCCCTGTGTCTGTGTCCATTCTTCAGTCCACCCTGCCCCAGCCCTCCTCCTCACCTGCTGAAGCTCTGGGCCCCTCCCTCTCATGGCCCTGAGCAGGTGGCTCTGGCACAGCTGCTGCCCGGCCCCCAGCCTAGGCACACACTGGACCCTGACACACTGGCTCCCCAACTGCTCCGGGGCTGGGCAGGGCTGGGCAGGGCCTCTCTTACCTGGCCTCTGGTCCCTGTCCACCTGCAGCGGATGTGCTCCAGACCTACAATGCGGCCTTCCAAGAGCATGCCACCCCCTCCTCGCCCAGCACTGCCCCTGCCAGTCGTGGCTTCCGCCGAGCCAGTGAGATCAGCATCGCCAGCCAGGTGTCAGGCATGGCCGAGAGCTACACGGCATCCAGCATTGCCCAGAGTGAGTGTACCAGGCCCCTCACCCTCCTCACTCAGCCAGGGCCGTCGTGCCCATAGGGGACAGCTGATGACCAGGTCTCGGAGCATTTCTAGCTGCTGAAGCTGGGGAGGGATGCTGCTGGCACCCGGTGGGTAAAGGGAGGGAGGCTGCTGGGCACCTGCAGTGCCCGGACCAGCCCCACAGCAGAGACTGGTCAAGTCCAAAGACTCTGCAGTGTCCAGGCTGAGAAGCTTCGCCTTCTCTGGAGGATTCTGGAAGAAGGCGCATTAGGAAGGGCCCCACCTTCCTCATGCTTGGCTCCTGCATGAAGCTTCTTGGTGCTTCAAGCAGAGTCTGGGTTTCCTTCTCAGTCCCCGCCAGGTGGCTGCCCCCCCGTGCTGGGCCAGGGATTCTCACAGCTGCGGTCAGCGTGGCTATACAGGGGCTGAGGCTGGGATGGGGGTTTCTAGCAGTTGTGTTCATCCGTGAGGAGGGCCAAGGGGCCCACCCTTGATAGCCGCAGGCCTGGCACTGTCCCAGTGTCCTGCCTGGCCCCTGGTAGACGTGGCAGCGCAGTGGCCCCCCACGTGGCTGAGCCATCCATTGCTCTTGCTTCTCAGAGGCCCCCGATGCGCTCAGCCATACCCCCAGCGTCAGGCGTCTGTCCCTGCTCGCCCTGCCCCCACCCCGCCCTATCACCCCTGGCCCCCACCCTCCAGCCAGGCAGGCGAGTCCCAGCCTGGAGAGGGCCCCTGGCCTCCCTGAGCTGGACATCAGAGAAGGTACCACCCCACACGCTTTCCCCTCACTGGGGGGTCACTCTGCTGCTGAGCACCCCTCACCACCAGGCTCTGCCCACCTGGACCCCTGCTTCGGCCTAACAGGGAGCTGGGGGTTGGACTGGGAGGACTTGGCCATCCAGGGAGGAGGTGGGAGCTGGTAGCATTGTCTAGTGGGGTGGGGGGACCGGGGACCTGACAAAGCTGGAATGAGGCCAGATGAGGACCAAGGAAGCTCCGAGGAAAGCTGCGGGCAGAACCTAGGGAAGCCCGGACCTGTAAACCAGGCCCTGCTGCTGGGCCCCCCTGCGGACAGCCCAAGAGGCACTTTACAAGCTCATCTTGTTCAGGAAGGTTGCCCTCGCCAAGCCCCTAGTGGCAGAGCCGGATGCACCAGGACCATCCATCTGGAGGCCCAGGCTTCCCCACCCACACTGCTGTGCCTCAGGGCTCGTGGGGTGTCCCAGGTGCGAGGAGGGCAGCACCCTTGCCCTGG
>NW_012107585.1:8827575-8836097 GCF_000951045.1 Mandrillus leucophaeus | reverse complement strand
CACTCAGCCAGGGCCGTCGTGCCCATAGGGGACAGCTGATGACCAGGTCTCGGAGCATTTCTAGCTGCTGAAGCTGGGGAGGGATGCTGCTGGCACCCGGTGGGTAAAGGGAGGGAGGCTGCTGGGCACCTGCAGTGCCCGGACCAGCCCCACAGCAGAGACTGGTCAAGTCCAAAGACTCTGCAGTGTCCAGGCTGAGAAGCTTCGCCTTCTCTGGAGGATTCTGGAAGAAGGCGCATTAGGAAGGGCCCCACCTTCCTCATGCTTGGCTCCTGCATGAAGCTTCTTGGTGCTTCAAGCAGAGTCTGGGTTTCCTTCTCAGTCCCCGCCAGGTGGCTGCCCCCCCGTGCTGGGCCAGGGATTCTCACAGCTGCGGTCAGCGTGGCTATACAGGGGCTGAGGCTGGGATGGGGGTTTCTAGCAGTTGTGTTCATCCGTGAGGAGGGCCAAGGGGCCCACCCTTGATAGCCGCAGGCCTGGCACTGTCCCAGTGTCCTGCCTGGCCCCTGGTAGACGTGGCAGCGCAGTGGCCCCCCACGTGGCTGAGCCATCCATTGCTCTTGCTTCTCAGAGGCCCCCGATGCGCTCAGCCATACCCCCAGCGTCAGGCGTCTGTCCCTGCTCGCCCTGCCCCCACCCCGCCCTATCACCCCTGGCCCCCACCCTCCAGCCAGGCAGGCGAGTCCCAGCCTGGAGAGGGCCCCTGGCCTCCCTGAGCTGGACATCAGAGAAGGTACCACCCCACACGCTTTCCCCTCACTGGGGGGTCACTCTGCTGCTGAGCACCCCTCACCACCAGGCTCTGCCCACCTGGACCCCTGCTTCGGCCTAACAGGGAGCTGGGGGTTGGACTGGGAGGACTTGGCCATCCAGGGAGGAGGTGGGAGCTGGTAGCATTGTCTAGTGGGGTGGGGGGACCGGGGACCTGACAAAGCTGGAATGAGGCCAGATGAGGACCAAGGAAGCTCTGAGGAAAGCTGCGGGCAGAACCTAGGGAAGCCCGGACCTGTAAACCAGGCCCTGCTGCTGGGCCCCCCTGCGGACAGCCCAAGAGGCACTTTACAAGCTCGTCTTGTTCAGGAAGGTTGCCCTCGCCAAGCCCCTAGTGGCAGAGCCGGATGCACCAGGACCATCCATCTGGAGGCCCAGGCTTCCCCACCCACACTGCTGTGCCTCAGGGCTCGTGGGGTGTCCCAGGTGCGAGGAGGGCAGCACCCTTGCCCTGGAGGTCAGGAATTGTAACCCCACCTCTGTGCAGCCTTTCCCAGTCTTGAGGCCTAGGGGGAAGACGGGAGACCAGGAGTGGCCCAGAGAGGGCAGTGATGGGGTTGCTACAGGGCAGAGGGTCACCAGAGTCAGTAAGGGACCAGGGACAGCTGGTACCATCCCACAGATTCCAACTGGTCCCCCCATGCAACCACGGGAGCCCCTCAGCAGGGCTGGCACTCACCACTGGCCTGGGTCTGTGTGCTTCTGCCTGCACTCCCTCCCGCTTGCCTCACTCCCCCAGCCTGGGAGAAGATTCACTTTGGCTATAGCTGGTGGGGGGTCTGGGCTGGGCTGAGCAGGCCAGAGGGGCCGAGTGACCCTTTGGGCTATACAGCCCCAGCCCAATCACGGCCCCTCCTGGCAGTCGCTGCAAAGTGGTGGGGCCAGAAGCGGATTGACTATGCCCTGTACTGCCCTGATGCCCTCACGGCCTTCCCCACGGTGGCTCTGCCTCACCTCTTCCACGCCAGCTACTGGGAGTCAACAGACGTGGTCTCCTTCCTGCTGAGACAGGTACCCGGGGCCCCGGGCCTCCCAGGAGGGCCCTGAGTGACAACACCCATGACAGGGCCCCGTTTCACAGACGAGGAGACAGTGAGGACTCCCCTCCAACCCCATCAGATCACAGAGCAAGCAAGACGAAGGCACCTTTATGCTGGGGTGTGTTCAGGCTTTTAAGGATATTGGGATGGAGGGAACATATCTACACATTCGTCAGGTGAACGAACAGGGATCTGAGGACTACTGGGCAAATGGTAGTGGGTTGAAGAACGCACCCTACAACCCACAGGCTCCTCTTGCTCCCGGGCGCTGGGCCTCCTCCTCCTCCTACGGCAGGAAGCCCCAGGGTGCCATCTGCCCCATGGCCCTGCCCTGTCCCCTCTTCCCAGGTCATGAGGCATGACAACTCCAGCATCTTGGAGCTGGATGGCAAAGAGGTGTCGGTGTTCACCCCCTCCAAGCCAAGGGAGAAGTGGCAGCGCAAGCGGACCCACGTGAAGCTGCGGGTGAGGGTCCCCCGGGCGCCCAGGCCCCCACGCTGTCACCCTGTCACCAGCCTCCGTGTCCAGATGAGGAAACTGAGTTGCAGGGAAGCCTGCAGTCTTATGTACCTTCCAGGGCCATGAGGCTGGAGCTGTCAGCCCACTTCACAGACAGGGAAGGCAGCAAGGCTTCCTAGTTTTTTCCAAGGCCACACCATCGTGTCTGATCCAGACTTGGATGTGGGCTGTGCAGCTCATAGCTCAAGCCTGCCCCTCAGGCCCACAGAGCTTGAGCAGAACACAGGCACCTGGGGTGCCCTCTGACCCCCTGACCCGGGCTTGCTGCTCCCTCCACAGAACGTGACGGCCAACCACCGGATCAATGATGCCCTCGCCAATGAGGACGGCCCCCAGGTCCTGACGGGCAGGTTCATGTATGGGCCCCTGGACATGGTCACCCTGACTGGGGAGAAGGTAAGGACACGGCGGGTAGGGGTAACATGGAGGGACTTTGGGGAGCTCCCTGCTGCCCTCTGGCCGGGGTGCAGGGGGCGGGGAGGCCAGACACAGCCAGCCCGTGACCAGCCTGCTGGGCCCAGGTGGATGTGCACATCATGACCCAGCCACCCTCGGGCGAGTGGCTCTACCTGGATACGCTGGTGACCAACAACAGTGGGCGTGTCTCCTACACCATCCCTGAGTCGCACCGCCTGGGCGTGGGTGTCTACCCCATCAAGATGGTGGTCAGGTATATGCCTGCACTGGGTGGGCGGGGTGGGCAGGGCGATGCTCTGGGTGGTTCTGATGAGCACCCCACCACCTGCCAGGGGAGACCACACGTTTGCCGACAGCTACATCACTGTGCTGCCCAAGGGCACAGAGTTCGTGGTCTTCAGCATCGACGGCTCCTTTGCCGCTAGCGTGTCCATCATGGGCAGCGACCCCAAGGTGCGGGCCGGGGCCGTGGACGTGGTGCGGTGAGTGGCCCGGAGGGGCAGAAAAGGGCTGTAACAAGGTGTGTGGGCTCAGGGGCTCCTGCTAGCCAAGTGGAGGAGGACAGGGGAACCTCTGTGGGGGACGCTTGGCTCAGGCACTGGGCCTTGATGACCTCAGTTCAGAGCCCGGCACCCCCAATTATCAGCTGTGTCACCTTGGGCAAGCGATGTCATTTCTCAATGTCAGCTTTCAATTCCCGCATCTGGAAAGTGAGGCTGGTAAGCCAGGGACACCACAGCAGGGGCATCTGCCGCCCGGTGCAAGCACCTGAGGGCCTGCTGCGGCACCGTCATTGTCACCATTGTCATCGTCACTGTCTGAGCTCTATCAGATGTGCTTTCCAATGGCCCAAGTGGGCCCTGGCTGGGCAGGAGACAGGGAGGCCCAGGAGCGAGGAAGGGGTGGCCATGAGACACCCAGGCCTGCCCCTCACCCCCAGGCACTGGCAGGACCTGGGCTACCTCATCATCTACGTGACGGGCCGGCCCGACATGCAGAAGCAGCGGGTGGTGGCGTGGCTGGCCCAGCACAACTTCCCCCACGGTGTGGTGTCCTTCTGTGACGGCCTGGTGCATGACCCGCTGCGGCACAAGGCCAACTTCCTGAAGCTGCTCATCTCCGAGGTGGGGCCCGGGAGGTTGGGGGCAGGACGGGTGGCAGCAGAGGGACCATGGTGCCTGTGCCCATGCCAGTCTCCCCACAGCTGCACCTGCGTGTGCACGCGGCCTACGGCTCCACCAAGGACGTGGCGGTCTACAGCGCCATCAGCCTGTCCCCCATGCAGATCTACATCGTGGGCCGGCCTACCAAGAAGCTGCAGCAGCAGTGCCAGGTGAGCAGGCGCATTGTAAGGCGGGTGCAGGCGGGCAGCTCAGGGAGCCCCGGCCTGTGACAGCCGTCCTCACTGCCCCCGCAGTTCATCACGGACGGCTACGCAGCCCACCTGGCGCAGCTGAAGTACAGCCACCGGGCGCGGCCTGCTCGCAACACAGCCACCCGCATGGCGCTGCGCAAGGGCAGCTTCGGCCTGCCAGGCCAGGGCGACTTCCTGCGTTCCCGGAACCACCTGCTTCGCACCATCTCGGCCCAGCCCAGCGGGCCCAGCCACCGGCACGAGCGGACACAGAGCCAGGCAGATGGCGAGCAGCGGGGCCAGCGCAGCATGAGCATGGCGGCCGGCTGCTGGGGCCGCGCCATGACTGGCCGCCTGGAGCCGGGGGCGGCCACAGGCCCCAAGTAGGGCACCGTGAGTGCAGTGCGAGGTCTCCATGGTGCTAGGAGGCCTGGCCTGGGTACATGCAGAGACGTGGGCCCGGGAGCTTGTCCCAGGGCCTTGCAGAGGACACGGGCCACACCACACAGTGCTCCCTGCCCTGCCTCACGTCCTCGGGCCTGACGGGTCCAGCTTGTCATGGAAGCTGGCAGGGACCACCAGCCCCAGGATGGCAGAGGGACCAGGACTCCCCACTCAGACTGGCCTGGGAGGCTCTCCCAGACATTTTGCCCTGCGTGGATCTCCAAGTGTCCTGGTGCCAGGTGTGGGCCCAAGCCCAGCCTGTCACATCCCCATTCACTGGCCACCCTCACTCCCAGGTCCCCTCCCATTTGGTAGCAGCTCCAACGGGGTCCAGCCTGCATCTTGTTAACTCGAGTTTCTCAACTGTCCAACCTCACTGGTTTTGCACTGATTTTTGAGAGCGGAGACCCATTACCACCTCCTATGGCTACAGACCCGTTGGCATGCATGAAACTCAGTACCTGCTGACCCAGGACCTACAACCACACTGAAGGCTCCAGTGCGGCAGAGGCTCGTGCAAGCAGGAGAGAAAGGCCGTATCTTAATTTCTGCGCCCCGGACCCTGCCCACCTGTCCGCCTGCCCTGCCTGGAGCCCAGGCCAGTGTTGTTTCCAGCCTCAGGCCACGGGCTGGACGGGCCTGGCCGCCTCTTCCGCTCCCTGCCATCAGTCAAGGCCGCCCGCCCACGTTTCTACGCCTTTCTACTTCTCAATCTGATTTCTATGAGGTTTTTTTAAATGAGCAATCCTTGGCTGCTTCCTTTTCTTAACTCTTTCAGTACTGAGAGCAGCCCCTCCACACTGAAAACACCCAGCACTGTGACGGAGTCCAGCCTGGTTCTGGGTCCCGTGGGCCCTGCTCCTGCCCACTCAGCGAGGCATGGGCTCCTTGCCTCACCCGCCCCCGGCAATCCCACTGAATTTCTACTCTGGGGTGGGTGGGGCACACACTTCGGTTTTTTTAACGCCAATTCCGTTTTCATGCCGAATCTAAGAAGCCACAACTTGCTTTGTCAGCTTCAGGGCAGGCAGCCATGACTTCATTTCTCGCTTGAACAAGGACCATGCTGTCCTGCACGCTGGGTCTGACCGTCTGCCCTCTCTCCCCAGCACCAAGCGTACCTTGGCTGTGGCGCTCAATGGCCAGCTCCAGTGGCCCCTCTGCTGCTCCTCGGCTTTCCCTGAGGTGGGAGAGCCTGCCTGGCCTCAGCCTTTGTCCAGCGAACAGGCTACGTCCCCAAGAAGCTACGGCCGACCTGGGCCTGGCGTTGGGCCGCGTGGACTGGGCTGGGGAGGTGCACAGAGTGATGTTAACTTTTTCTTGTGTGTAGATATGTACAGCCAAAGGGTCGTGTAAATGTTCTGCAAAAGTGGGTCTATACAGAGTGAAAGCTATTTATTTTGTGCAGAGAAAAATGTCTGGAGGGATGGAACCTTCAGGGTTTATTCATATTTAAGATGTAGCTTTTTGTTGTTGTTTCAGGCATTATGTATAAAGCAACGATTATTTTATGGACCAAGTTTTCATGTAACTGTTGCAGTGAAAGTGCAATATCTGACACCCCTGCTCCCAGCGGGAAGTCGCTTGGCCCGACAATCACAGCCCCAGTCAGGGGCCCTGTGGCCAGTGCCTCCTCCACTCTCGGCCCCACCTCATCCTGTCTTGCCTGCTGCCTCGGTGACCAGCCATCCAGAGAAGCACCTGGAAGAGTCTCGGGCCCTCCTGCAATAAAGGCCGGGAGGCCCTGTGGGCATTGGGCTCAGCCTCTCCCTAGGGGGCAGCTCCCCCACAGCTCCTCGGCTCCTCGCTCCCCACCTGCCTGCCCAGCCGCCAGCCATGCCAAGGACAACAGCAATAGTCCCCTGGGGCTCTCCCAGCGGCCCTCAGCCATAGATGGCAAGGTGGGCAGCCCGCCCCCCATGGGAAGTCTCTTCTGTATCCAGGTCTGCTTTCCTCCTCCCTTCAGATTCCTTTTGGCACATTCTCCTCTTGAGGAAGCACCAGTCTTTCTGAAACTGAGAGAGGGAGGGCAACGTCCTTTAAAAATACCAAAAATGTTTACAGAGTTGGGTGCTGAGCTGCAGGGCTCAGGCCTGACCAGTCATAACCAAAGGGTGAGGCAGGCCTTGCTGACTGCCACCCCCCAGGCCTGTTAGAATAGAAGCCTTAGTCCCACTCCCACCACACCCCCAGGCCCCAGGCCCCACCACCTGCCTTCTCTTTGATTTCTAAAGAGGGATTCAGCAGAGACCCCCACCCCTCCCTGGCTCGGTCTGAGTCCCACTGCCCGCCCCATCACAGCCTTCACGTCTCAGCCCCTCCTGTCTGGTCTGTCCATGTGCCATCTGTCTCTCTGGGCCATGTGTGAGCAGCATCCCCACTCTCCCCACCCGTCCCTGCTGTCCCCGCATCATTGGGCCTGAGTGTGCTCTGTATACAACGTCATGTCTGTCACACCAATTAAAGAAGCGGGAAGGCTTCCTTCTGGGTCTCTTTACTGCACTGGCGACCGTGGGGCATGGTGGGATGGGGGCATGGAACAGTAACGCTAGTGACACTCACAGTGACGCCAACACATTCGTGCAGGGCTGACTCTGGGCCTAGCCTGATTCTAGCTCCTTCCTTGGCTGGAACTCAGTTTGCCCTCACAGACCCCCCGTGAAGCGGGTGCTGTGAGCCTCCCTGCTTCAGAATGGAGGACACAGCTGGGCAGTAGGAGCCAGGCCTCCCACACAGGCCACCCGGCCCCAGCACCTGGCTCTGCACTGCTGTGATCTGTGGAATGAACATGGCAGGGGAAGCTGTCTCTCTCCATGCCTCAGGGCATGGCATTTCAGAGCCAGCTCTCTGGGTTTGGGGTTCAGCTGGCATGGGGTCTGGTCCAGGCAAGATGAGGAGGGCTCAGGCGCTGGTGTGGCCTGTGCTCACTACCACCAGAGGACACCCCAGCTTTTCCCGAAAGCTCCCGGAGCCCTTGTTTTCCCCTGGCAGTCATGTAGCACCCTTCCCTCCCCCTCAGCACAAAAAGCCACAGAACAGAGAAAGTCTCTAACCAGAGAACCTTTAATAGCTTAGAAGTGTCGCTGTTTCAGATGGGGGTGCCGAGCAGGCTGGTGACCCCATCCTCCACCCCCTGCCCCTGAGAAGAGGCTGGGCTGGGCCAGAGGCCAATCCACGGGGAAAAGGCCACCAGCACTCATCAGGCTTCCCACTGGCACCCTGAAGCCTGCCCAGGCCGGGTCGCCAGCACCGTCCACAGGCCTTGGCCAGCCGGGGCCCTCAGGGAAGCAACCCAGCTCGCATCTGGAAGGCCAGGCCGTCCCCGCGGGTGGCTTGCTGGGGAAGAAAGCACACAGGAGGAGGAGATATCACAAACAGAGCTGGGGGTGGATGGCAGGCAGAGGGGCCACACCCACCTTGTTGATCTCTCTGTGTCGTTCTTTGGTTACGATTTCCTCTAGGACCTCACCATCTCCCTTAATTAGCCTGGGGGTGGGAGGGTCTCCATTCAGCAAGGAATAGGCAGCTCCCCTAATGCCAAAGGAGCAGAACCAGAAGCAGCCGGCAGAGGGGTCCCAGGCTCCTGCCCCGCAGCCTTGAGTGGGCAGACTCTGGGCCCTCACCCACTCTCCCTGATAAAGGCAGCCGAGCTGGGCTCCACCTTGCCAGCCTCAGCCCCGCCAACAACAGCCCTTTGAAAAGCCTCCTCCAGGCCCTTCCACCCCTACAACTGCTTACTCGCAGTGATGGTTTTTTGCCCACATCTGGCCTTTTTCAGGCAGCAGCACCCTCACCCGGCCGGGCTCCTCACATCTTCGGCCAACACTCCCAGACCCCGCGGTGTAAGTCAGGCCGAGGGCTCCCCACCTGGTGCGCCCTGTCTCGGGGTCCACCACCTTGCGGATTATGCTCTGCCGGGCATCCCACTCCTCCTTGGTCATGGGCTTCATGGCCTGGATTCGGGACTTCTGCTCATC
>NW_012107585.1:8822746-8826085 GCF_000951045.1 Mandrillus leucophaeus | reverse complement strand
CACCCACGCCCCCGGTGCCCTGGGAAGAAGGCGACCCTCGCGCGCGCCGCCCTCCTCCCCGGCTGGTGCTGTCTTCTCCGTACGACTGTGAGCTCCAGAGTGAGACGCCCACGAGCCCACCCAGTGACTCAGAGGTCGCAAACTCGTGTCCGTAGGGGCCAGAGAGATCTTGGCAGTGAGCGCGGGCATGGACCCAGGCCCATCCGGAGGGAAGCCGGGATTCTGCTCCAGCTGATCCGTGCAACGGGGGCATGGGGCTGGTGGCCCCACCTTCCCAGGGAGACCGAGCTCAAGACTGCAATATGGAAGCCCCCTGATTTTCAAATGTGTAACCCAAATCGTGGCTGTGCGCTTCATCCGATTTCAGGCCCCCAAGTAGCAACTCTTCCACAATAATGACAGCCGCAAACAAAAAGGGCTCTTGCAAAGCACTTTATATAGATACATCGGCGTATCTGACTCTCAAAACAGCTCTAGGAGGTAGGTGCTAAATGCGGAAACCAAGGCACCAAAAGGCAAAGGCTCATCCAGAGCCACACAGCTGGAAGTGGCAGCAGCAGAATGGGAACCCAGGCAGCCTGGCTCCTGGCCCTGCCATTCCCCCTCTGCCATCTAGAAGATGCTACTGGTGGCCCACTGAGCCACTGGGGGGGATGCCTGCTGCTGAGGGTTCACATCTGTGCTGTCTCTGGAAGCTTCCCTTGGCTACTGGAAGGTACCCTGCCCTGGAGATAAGTGCATGGGAAGTTACTCACCCCTCTCTGGCCTCCTCATCTGGGAGCCAACCGATGGTGTGGGCACACCGTGGTACTGTGGGCTCTGCCTGGAGCTCTTTGCGGGTCCTGCTGAGGCTGGACTTCCTCTGAAGCCACCTCCTTGCCCAGCTGCTCCCTCCCCTCCCCTGCTTCCCTCACTCCCTTGCCGAAGCCTCATTCCAGACTCTGCTTCCGACAAACCTGAACTAAGGCAGCCTGTTTGCCCAGAGGATGACCCAGAAGCTGGCACAACCTCGAGCCAAGAAATGCGGTAGGCTGCGGGGAGTTTATTTCTGCCCCCAGCCCAAGGCGACAGAGCCCTCACCTGCCCTGCCACCCCCATACTGGGCCCAAGCAGCCTCAGGTGAGCGCACACACATCCACCGTGGTTGGCTCCTCTCGGGTGAAGCCGTCACTGAAGCCCTCATCATCCACCAGGTCGGGCTCACAGCGGCACATGGGACAGAGGCGGTTGCGCACAGCAGAGGCTCGGAGCCAGACGACGAGGTTCCAACGCTCACCAGTGCCCAAAGGCCGGGCCCCATGTAGCTGGCCGCCACGGTGGAGAACACCCTGGCCCACCACGTGCTCCACCTCCAGGGGCTCCGTCAGGGCTGTGGGTGCCTGCAGATGGCACGGGCACGGCTCAGGCCTGGGCACTCACAGCTGCCCCAGGTCCTGCCGCATGGGTCGCACACTCACCTGGAAGAGGCCCCCAAAATACAGGGCGCCCCCTGTGAAGACCTTGCCCAAGGCCACATTGAGGGTGAGCTCGGCATTATCATAGTGGCAGCCCAGCTCGAGGTCCTGGCCCAGTGCGTATTTGACCACAAAGGCCCGGTGGCTGTCGAGCCGGCCCCCGCCACAGTCGGGGTACAGCAGGGCCATCAGCGGCTGCAGGAAGCGCTCCCGCAGTGGTGTCATCAGCGGCTCGTCCAGTCCGAGCTCGTGCAGCAGCACCTGGGAGGGGATTCCTGGGGTCAGCAAGGAAACTAGGGGGCTGCAACCCTGGGGTTCCACTCCGCCGTGATCCCACTGTGACCTTTCGCAGCCCAGGCAGGCAGCCCATCTGCAGCACCTCCAACACTGCCTCCTGACCTCAGCCACCCCCTCCTCTGCCACTGGCCAGGCCTCACCCACCCCGTAGTTGTTCATGGTGTTGGGCCTCCCCTTAGGCATGTCCGACTGCTCGAAGTGCTCCAGCTCTTCCAGCAGGGCCTGGCAGAAGGGTGCTGTGAACACAGGCACCCGGTAGATGCGCTTCTCCCCTGTGGAAGGAGGGATGGTCTGTTGGCCTGAATGTGGCTGTGGGCCGGCCAAGCCTGGGCTTCAGTCTTCCCATGAACCATGTTGAGTCTGGGCGTGTCTGTTCACTCCCCCAAGCCTCAGTTTCATCACCTGTGCCATGGGGATAAGGCCCTCGCTTTTCAGGGCTGTTGTGATGACTGAAGTAACATGAGGAGCAGGGGAGGCTGATTCCCATGCCCCCCTACTTATGCCCGGAACCATTCCCCAGACTCCACAAGTGTCCACAGGGCTGGCCCTGGGAGCTCCCATATGGGTCCTGAGGCCCATAGAGGGAAAGGAAGTAGCCCAGCGACACCCGGCAGCCCAGTGACGGCCAAGCTGGGATCACAGAGCCAACTTCAGGCTCTCTGCACCTCCTTTCACCTGATGAGCCACCGAGGTCTGTACCCCAACTCAGAAGTGGCTCTGGGAGCCTCTGTCCCCCAGCAGGAAGGCCAGGAGGGGCTGTTCTTTCTTGCTGGGCCCTGGAGGGGGAAGAAGCCAGGCTGAGAATGGAAACCTAAACATTTCTTGGCAGATGCACCAGTGCCCAGGGGTGCAGGGCTAGTGTGCCCCTGATGGGGCCACCTCGCAGCCTGGGCCCTGCCCCAGCCAACAGCCTCAGCACAATCTCAGCTGCCGGGGAGTGGAAGGCAATGAGGAGAGCACCCCCAGGCTGGGAGGAGGAGAGTTCCTTCCACGCATGCCCCCTAACAAAGCACAGCCTCCATGAGGGGAAACATATCTGTCTCCCACAGGAGCCCCCAGCCCAGGCTATCAGTGCCAGTAAGAGGAAACACTTTCCAAACACTAGGTACGGGCCTGTGTCAGGCACTCTATGTAGATTAACTCACTTGATCATCACGGTGCCTTAAGAGAGGGGGTTACTGTTGCTCCCATTTTACAGATGAGGAAACTGAGTCACAGAGGTTAAACAATACGCAAACCTCCCTTGCCCAGCATTTCCTGCTGGGTTTAGCCAATAAGTGAGCCCAGCAGGAAATCCAAAGGTAAGAGGAGAAATGGGGCATTTTTTGCCCTACTTGGAGTCTGGCATGGCTCCAGGCCTCTGCCCAGAGCCACAACTCCAGGTGGTAACTGCTCCCTCCCGTTGCCAGCCCTGGGGGGCGGGGCTTTGCCATTCCTTACTGGTCCCTTTACCCTGCCCACACCTGTCTCAGTGGTCCCTTTAAGATCTTGGATTGGCCGGGCGCGGTGGCTCAAGCCTGTAATCCCAGCACTTTGGGAGGCCGAGACGGGCAGATCACGAGGTCAGGAGATCAAGACCATCCTGGCT
>NW_012107585.1:8818991-8821161 GCF_000951045.1 Mandrillus leucophaeus | reverse complement strand
AAAAAAAAAAAAAAAAAAAAAAAAAGCTTGGGCAAGTGATCCTTCTTTAAGCCTCAGCTTCTCAATCCAAAATGAGGGTGGTGCTTGTGCTTATCTCGCAGAGGTGTTAAGAACGGCATGACTAGGCAACTCAGCATTTCCCCTTCTCTCTCCTGGTGCCAAGACCCAGGTGTGGAGGGATGAGTGGGGGGCAGGAAGGAGGAAAGTGAAGGCCTAAATGATCCTTCAGGGATCAGGGACTGAGGCTAGGGGACCCCTCAAGCTGCGGACACAAATCTAACAAGGAGGAGCTGTGCAGGGACAGGGGACTGGTACCTCTGCTAACAGCTGCTGGAAGTCCTTGGCGCTAACACAGCCTCGGCTGCGCAGGATCTGGGAGCAGAAAGAACACTGAGCATTACTGTATGCCCTTAGGAAGTCCCTTCACTCTCTAAGCCTCAGTTTCCCCTGCTTAAAATGGGGAGAGGAGCCCCGACCTCAAAGGATCATGGAAAGGATGAACTCCGGAACCTTGTCAAGCTGACGGCAGGGCTCCGGGCTGGTGTTGCTATAAGGTGGCAAGCTGAGCCCGGCCCTGTCCTAAGCCCTCTACATGCCTGTTCATTCCTTCCTCACCACCTCACAGAGAGATACTATTACCCCTTTACGGTGAGAAAACTGAGGCACAGAGAGGCCGTCATTCTTGTATTTAAGGATGCGGTGCGCGCCGAAGGGAAGCAAACGACCTTGGGGACGAACTTCCCTCCGCCACTGCCCCTCTCTGCCCACTGCTCCGTAGGGATAACAGCGGCCACTCACCGGGCCGTAGTCCCGGAGCAGCTGCTGCTCGCCTCGGAAACGCACGTGCAGCCCATAGCGCGCCACGTACAAGTTATCCGTGTAGAAGCAGGCGCAGCGGCAAAAGCGCCGCGGTGCCGCCACCGTCGCCATAGTGAAGCGCCCACGGCCCTGCCCGCTTCCGCAGGGGCACTTCCGGGTACGCCCCAACCGCGGGAGGCGCGGAACCAGCGGCCAAGGGGCCGCTGTAAGTTCCCAAGGGCGGAAAAGGACGAAGATGCACCTCGCCAGGAAACGGTCTGCGGAGAAAGATGCTCCTGGGACGGGTTGGGACCGGCGGCCCCCTCGTTCCGCCTCTCAATTTTCCCACCACGAGGCAGGGACTAATGGCTCCACTTTACAGACAGCTGAACTGGGTCCCGCCTTCACTGGACGGGGAGAGGGAGGGACTCGGAGCCCCAAGGCCTTTGACTTAAACGTCGGCCCCTCTTCTGCTCGGAGCCTGTGGAGAACCGGCCGAGCCCACGGGGAAGGCTGAGGACAGTTTAAAGAGCTCGGAGGTCCTACTAGTTCCCGCCGCTGCTTCAATCATCCAGACCTGTGCGTTTGAGTTTGGATTTAGCATCTACCCCGGGTCCCTGCCTGGCGCTTCCGGTCCCTCCGCCACAGTCTCTTGGAGTACCTCAGATTGCTCCAGTGAGTGTCTCCGCTAAAACGTTCCGCCTCGCGTTACTTCCGGTGGCGTTCCCAACGGACGCGGGAGGGCGGGGTCAGATGTGGGATGGCGACGGGGCGTGGTCTCACCGCGGCCAACAAATGACAAGTCCTGCAGACCGAGCCTCTTCCGTCCCCGCACCTTTGCTCAGTGATCTGCCAGCATTAAACCTTTGAGCTAGGTACTATTACATCGCCGTGTTACAGATGGGGAAACTGAGACCCAGAGAGGCACAGGGACCCACCACAGGTCACACATCCAGTAAGGGACAAATATGGCGTTTGAACCCAACAGCCTGCCCTCTGAGTTCCCCAGTTCACCACCACAGGGCTTCTGGGAGTGGTGGGAGTATGTGGGATTTGGGGTTTTCTCGTGCAGAGCTGCCCGGCCCGAGAAGGTGTTTAAAGTTTTACAGCCGTCTTGATTGCCCAGTGATAGCGAGAGGCCCTGCTATCTAGGAAAGGATCCATTTCCCCTGCTCAGTGGTCATTACCCGCCTAACTGCCCTTTTTCCCCAGGAGGCCCAGAGCAGGTCGGCTCCCCAGCCAGCCACCAGGCAGGCCTGGCACATGCAGTACCCCACCCCATCCTCACCCCCTCTCCCTTTGCAGCAGTTTGCAAGATGAGCGTGTACTATTTATCAGTTTATTTACTTATTTATTTTTTGAGATGGAATTT
>NW_012107585.1:8816365-8817591 GCF_000951045.1 Mandrillus leucophaeus | reverse complement strand
AAAAAAAAAAAAAAAAGATCTTGGATCAGCCTTGTTTCAGTGTGCCAGCTGTCCCACACTTGACACAAATACCTACTATTTGCTGGATGAGGGCACGAAGGTAGGTGTGAAGGAAGGAATGAAGATACCAGGCTCATGGCAGGTATTGAATGAATGCAGATGTCCTGTTCCTGGCAGGCTGGTCCCACTGACCCTTCCAGCTCCTGCTGCTTTGGTTTTTGGAGGCAGAGATGGTGGCTGGAGGGACCCCAGTATCCCACACCCAGGTTTCCCAGGCTGCCATCCCCTGGTCCTGCCAGGTCTCAGGGCTAGGACCTCACCTGATACTGTCTCCAGCCGCTGGAGAAGGCCCTTGAGGTCTGCGCCCGGGGACACACTGTACTCAGCCGCGGCCAGAAACTCGGGGGCCAGAGCTGCATCCTGGGGGCAGAACACACCAGCTATGGGACAGGCAGCCCCTCAGCCCTGGATGCTACCTCCTCTTTCCAGTACCGGCCTTCAAGCACTCTGGCTGGCTGGTACCTGCAGTGAGTCATAGACCTCAGGCCGTGCTGGGTGGTAGGAACTCGCGATGAGGGCTTTCCTAGCCGCTGACTCCGGCCCGAGCCGCTGCCGCCGCTCCACCTCCTGCTCCAGCTGGGGTGGCACAAGGCTGTTACCAGGTGGGGCCTCCCATCCTCCTGAGGCCACTGTACAGATGAAGAAACTGAAGCCCAGGAACGCCAGACAGGGCCCAGGCTGGAAGCCAAGTCTAGCCTACACCCCTGAATCTATCTGTGTCAATTGCAAGTTCCAGATTGTTAGCTGAAAGGGACTTCTAGAAGGAGACCCATCCTGTTTCAGGCTGCCCAACCTGAGCCTAGCTGGGATGAGAACCCCTAGATGTACCTCAACCATCTGGGCCCACACAGGGGAGGGAGACAGTCATGGCCAAGTCCTGCGTTCCAGAGGTTGCTGAGGACTCTCCTGGGAAGCTTCCCACCACTGACTCCAGGGGAAGGGGGAGGAGGGAGTGGGTCAGCAACCCTGGCAGCAGCCTGCGGGGTATGTGGGAAGGTGTGAGGAGCCCAGGGGTCTGGAAGCCACGGCTAGGATCGCATCCGCTCCTGCTGTAAAAGCTTGGGCAAGTGGCCGGGCGCGGTGGCTCACGCCTGTAATCCCAGCACTTTGGGAGGCCGAGGAGGGTGGATCACGAGGTCAGGAGATCGAGACCATCCTGGCTAACA
>NW_012107585.1:8811326-8811965 GCF_000951045.1 Mandrillus leucophaeus | reverse complement strand
GGGTTTCACCGTGTTAGCCAGGATGGTCTCAATCTCCTGACCTCGTGATCCAGCCGCCTCGGCCTTGGCCTCCCAAAGTTCTTGTATTGTAGTAGAAACGGGATTTCGCCATGTTGGCCAGGCTGGTCTGGAACTGAGACCACAGCGCCCGGCCTGCTAGTCAGTTTAGATTGGCCCTCTCCATGGACCCCCTCCCCCTTCCAGACACTCTGGGCTCAGTCACCACAGGGAGCAGCAGTGAGAAGAATATTTACCAGAAAGTACTGAATCAACGTGTGCTGCCAGCCAGCACTGACATGTTTGCTGACTGCTTAAGGTATTATTATCCCCATTTTACAGATAAGGAAACTGAGACTCAGTGGTATAGGAACCTATCTAGAGTCATAAACCTAGTGAATAGCAGAACCAGAATTAGAACGCTCTGGAATTAGAGTATTCTGATTCCAGAGTGGCACGTATATGTGTATGTGAATGTATGTACATGAATGTGTAATCAAATGTATATGTTTGTATATGTGTATATATACACATACTTTAAAAATTGACATAGAGGCCGGGCGCGGTGGCTCAAGCCTGTAATCCCAGCACTTTGGGAGGCCGAGACGGGCGGATCACGAGGTCAGGAGATCGAGACCATCC
>NW_012107585.1:8807546-8811006 GCF_000951045.1 Mandrillus leucophaeus | reverse complement strand
CACGCCTGTAATCCTAGCACTTTGGGAGGCTGAGGCCAGCAGATCACCTGAGGTCAGGAGTTCGAGACCAGCCTGACCAACATGGTGAAACTTCATCTCTACTAAAAATACAAAAATTAGCCAGGCATGGTGGCGTGCCCCTGTAATCCCTGGTACTCGGGAGGCTGAGGCAGGAGAGTCACTGGAGCCTAGGAGATGGAGGTTGCAGTGAGCCGAGATCACACCACTGCCCTCCAGCCTGGGTAACAGAGTGAGACTCCATCTCAAAAAAGTAAATAAATTAGCCGGGCATGGTGGCAGGCTCCTGTAATCCCAGCTGATCAGGAGGCTGAGGCAGGAGAATCGCTTGACCCTGGGAGGCGGAGGTTGCAGTGAGCTGAGTTAATGCCATTGCACTCCAGCCTGGGAGACAGAGTGAGACTCCATCGCAAAAGTAATAATAATAAAGCTTCTATAAACATCTGTGGACAGGTGTTTCTGTAGACGTAAATGTTTAATTCCTCTGGGTAAATATCACGAAGTGTGATTGCTTGATCATGTAGTAAGAATATAGTTAGTTTTATAAAAAAAACCTGCCGAACTGCCTTCCTCCCTGACTGTACTGTTTTGCATCCCCCGCAGTGATGAATGAGGGTTCCTGTTGCTCCTCGTCGTTGACAGAGTTTGGTGTTGTCAGTGCTCCAAATCTCAGCTATTCTAGGATGTGTGTATTGATACCACATTGCTGTTTTAATTTGCATTTCCTTGATGGCATATGGCATGGAGTGCTTTTTCTTTCTTTTTTTCTTTTTTTTTTTTTGAGACAGGGTGTGTCGCCCAGGCTGGAGTTCAGTGGTATGAACACAGCTCACTGCAGCCTCAACGTCCCAGGTTCAAGCAATCCTCCCACCTCAGCCTCCTGAGTAGCTGGGACTACAGGCATGTGCCACCATACCCAGCTAATTTTTTAAATTGTTTGTAGCAACTGGGTCTCCCAAAATGCTGGAATTACAGGCATAAGCCAGTTGCCTGGCCTTCTTTTTGTAATAATAGCTTTTTTGAGATATACTTGACATACCATACAATTCACCAAATTAAAGTGTACAATTCAAGAGTTTTTAGTATATTCACAGAGTTGTGCAACCATCACCACAATCAACTTTTAGAACATTCCTTACCCAAAAAGACACTGTATCCATTAGCAGTCACTCACACAATGGTTCTTAGTCCAAGTTTACCAGAGCCAGTCTCTATGACTAGGCTGGGGATTCAATGGGACCACTCAAGCCACTTGGCTGCCACACAGCAGGGGGCAAGGGTGGAAAGGATGCTGGGAAGGCAGTGACTGGTGCCCCACTCACCTGTGCCTCACCTGTTTCACCCTCCCCTTGTCACAAGGCTGACAGCCTCCTGCAGTGCACCTGGCATTGCAACTTACCTTCCCCGCCTCACCAAGCTCTCATTCTAAGATTGTTTCAAGTGCAAGGAGAGTGGGCCAGATATGTAAAAGGGATGCAGTGGCCAGGATTTGAGAAGCCCATCCTTGGCAGAGGTGACAAGCTATGCAAAGGTACAGAGAGGCCGGGTGCAGTGGCTGATGCTTGTAATCCCAGCACCGTGGGAGGCCAAGGCGGGTGGATCACCTGAGGTCAGGAGTTCGAGACCAGCCTGGTCAACATGGTGAAACCCTGTCTCTACTAAAAGTAGAAAAGTCAGCCGGGCGTGTTGGTGCATACCTGTAATCCCAGCTACTCGGGAGAATGAGGTGAGAAGATTGCTTGAACCTGGGAGGCGGAGGCTGCAGTGAGCCTGGATGTTAGAGCGAGACTCCGTCAAAAAAAAAAAAAAAGGTACAGAGGAATGAGAGACTGGAGAGCTTGCAAACTTGATCACTGGAAAGCAACATCCATGTGAAGAAATGGCATGAGATGAGGCCGACTTGTTTCTGTCCGTTTCACATTTCTGACAGCTCCTGTTGATTTTTGCTATACTATGCTAATAGTTACCTAAAGGTTCAGTCATCCCATCTCTCCTAAAAATAATCCTTGTTTTCCTTTACTGAAAGTTTATCACATGCCAGGGGCTGCCCTCACTGACCTTGTCACATTTTACCTTTAACTGATGCAGTCGATATCTTTATTACCCCATTTCTCTGATGAGAAAACAGGCTCATATAGGCAAAGTCACCTCTTTAAGGTCACACAGCATAAATGACAGAGCCCAGCTCTGAGCGACTCCTGCTTTTTGGACAGTCCATCCAAAATATCGTCTTCAAGTACAATTAGATATTTGCCTTTGTTTTTGCACAAATAGTAACATGGTTCAACTTTACTCTCTCCTTGGTTTTTACTTAATACATTTAGGAGGTCATTCCATACCTTTATATAACTCTATATCTTCTAATTTTTTTTCCTGCTACAAAGTATTCTGTTGAACAAGTGTTCTCTAATTATGTGGCCAGTTCCCTGTGGAAGGGTATTTAGGTTATTTCCAGACTTTTGCTCCTGTAGTAACTACCTTTAAGCTAGTACCTTAGCTCCCCTGCACAGGTGTATCTGTACAGAAAATTCCTTCTGGGTTAAAAAAAACAACAACATAGTGTTGTAAGTTCTGAACAAATTCCCCTCCAAAGAAGCTGTCCCACCAAATAGCAGAAGACATTTCCAATTCAGAGAGGGCTGGGCATGTGTGGCTCACACCTCGAATCCCAGCACTTTGGGAGGACGAGGAGGGCAGATCACTTGAGGTCAGGAGTTTGAGACGAGCCCGGCCAACATGACTAAACCCCATCTCTACTAGAAATACAAAAATTAGCCAGTCGTGGTGGTGGACACCTGTAATCCCAGCTACTCGGGAAGCTGAGGCAGGAGAATCACTCGAAGCTGGGAGGCGGCGGCTGCAGTGAGCTAACTTGCCACTGCACTCCATTCTGGAGTCTCTGTCTCAGGAAAAAAAGCCCCTGATCGGAGGATCCGGGGATGTGGGCAGTTCTCGCCTCACATGCTGTCCCTCTGGGCCGTAAGCCCACTCCCCACTTCCCATGGTTCAGGACCCATGGACCCTTTTCTGGTCCTTAGGTGGCCAAGCTGGTTCCCACCTCAGAGCCTTCGAACTTGCAGGCCTTAGCATAGGATGTTCTTCCCTCCCCATGGCTCACGCCTTCTCACCTTTCACTCACACAGTTTTATTTATTTTTTATTTATTTTTTAATTTATTTTTATTTTATTATTATTTTTTTTGAGACGGAGTCTCGCTCTGTAGCCCAGGCTGGAGTGCAGTGGCGCGATCTCTGCTCACTGCAAGCTCCCTCGCCTCCCGGGTCGATGCCATTCTCCTGCCTCAGCCTACCGAGAAGCTGGGACTACAGGCGCCCGCCACCACGCCCGGCTAATTTTTTTGTATTTTTAGTAGAGACGAGGTTTCACCATGTTAGCCAGGATGGTCTCGATCTCCTGACCTCGTGATCTGCCCGCCTCGGCCT
>NW_012107585.1:8806773-8807496 GCF_000951045.1 Mandrillus leucophaeus | reverse complement strand
GGATGGTCTCGATCTCCTGACCTCGTGATCTGCCCGCCTCGGCCTCCCAAAGTGCTGGGATTACAGGTGTGAGCCACCGCGCCCGGCCAGTTTTATTTATTTTACTGCACCCAGTACCTGAATGGGCTTATACACTTACTTGCTGATGTTCTGTCCCCTTCACGCCATGAAGGCTGGGAGTTTTCTGTCTTTTCACACACAGCTGTGTTCCCAGCACCTGGCAGTCGCTGAGGACATATCGCTGCCTCCCCTCTCCAATGCCCCGGATCCCCGATCTTGTACTAATTTTCTCCGTAAAATGTATTCCCTTCCAATATATCTCATTTGCTTGTATATGTTGTCTGACACCCTCACTAGAATGTCAGCTCCAGAAGGGCCAGGATCTTGTTTTGTTAATTGTTTAATTTCAGATGCTTAAAAGGGCATATGGCATGCCGCAGGCACTGAATAAATATCTGTTGGGTGAATAAATGAAAGAATGAGTGAATGAATGAGGACCATAACCCACCCTCCTGGACTGGCTAGCTGTTCCTCCAGGGAAAAAGACCAGTTAAAAAGCGGACCTCCTTCAGGTGAAACCATTTCCGCCCCCTCAGGATGGGCCTGTGGCTCCAGGTGAGGAGCGCGCAGTGTGGAGGGCCTGGCTGGTCAGATGTGGGAGGAGTTTGCCACAGGTGAGCAGGTGGCCAGCTTTGGCCCCGCCCCCAGGAGGCCCCGCCCCAC
>NW_012107585.1:8796866-8806225 GCF_000951045.1 Mandrillus leucophaeus | reverse complement strand
TCACCTGGTGCCAGGTAACAGGTAAGGGCAAGATACCCTGGACCCCTGGTTTTGGGACCTTTCCAGGCCAGGGTGCCAGGCCAGGCACGGGTTGGGGGGCGTCTGGGCACCCCTGCCTCGGTGGGAGTAGGCATCTCCGTTGAAGGTGGGAGTCTCCCTGGAGCCCTCCCGGCGCCCGCAGCCGCAGCTCCCAGCCCCCATCCCTGCAGCATCCTTTACGCGCCCGCAGGGCGAATGTTGCCATTTTTTTTAACCCCCCAGGCGCCGCTGCCTCTTGGAAAATATGGGAGGTGTAGGAGGATCCTGGGATGGCTGTTGTTCCCCCAGGACGGGGCTGGCGGGTCTTCTGAGGGCTCCTACTGTCCGTGTCGGGCTTCCCAGGAATCCTGAGCACCAAGGCTTTGGCAGAAGCCTGGGGATCTGGCCTGTGCCTGCTGACCTGGGCAAAGCCCTTTCCTCAGTCTCCCCAGCAGGCCAATGGGCTGCCGCTGCTCCCCACCATCCACCCTGGCAGTGAGGCCTGCAGGTTCCCAGGGGAGCCTCCTTTATTTCTGGGCCTCTGTAAAAAAAAAAAAAAAAAAAAAAAGCCTCCTCCCCCGGCCTGACATTAACTGAGACAGCTTTAAGCTGGGCTGACAGGATCCCCGCCTCTGCCCTACCCGCTGGAGATGGAGTGGCTTCCATTCCCCTTTTCCGAATGGGGCAGGGCCAGGTGACAAGAGAAGGCTTGGAGGGAGGGCACCTGGCACCTCTCTTTGCCTCCCCTAGAGCTGAGAGCACCTGAGATAGCTTCTCAAGTCCCAGAGTGAGGCTGGGCCCCACGTGGGCTGCGGGAGGTTCAGCAGGGATGAAATCAGGATGGACCCATGCAGACCCAGCCCGGTCCTACCCCAGAGCCAGAGACCCCCACAGTCACGCCCTCACACCCAGCGGGCCTCCGTCAGCCAGTGCTTTGCTGCGCAGCGAATGGAATGGGCTTGTCCAGGTCTGGGCCCATGCCGGGGTGAAAAGCTCACCATGTCAGGGGTGAACTGAGGCCACTGGGCCACCCAAGTTCTTTGGCCCCTTTTCTTGCAGTCCCTGAATAGCCTGGGCAGGCCCTCCCCCGAGTCTCTATCCTGGAGACCCTGGAGAACCTGGATGCGGGTCTCCATCCTGCCTTCGTCCTTTTTCTGCATGTCACTTAACCTCTTCTTTCTCCCTAGCTGTAAAACGAAGCTGATGACCACAGGGTCCTCCCAGGGAAGTGGGGAGGCCTGGCTGCGTTGGGAGGTGCCAGGCACATAGTAGGGCCCGGTGAAGGGTCTCTGTTGCAGCGTCATAATAACTTGTATCTATTGTCTCTTGGCCTTCTCTGCAAAGGGTCTCTGTTGCAGTGTCATAATAACTGCTATCTATCGTCTTCTGGCCTTCTCTGCAGCTGACGCCTAGAGATACCCCAACCAACATCTCCTATCCTGGGAAGAAAAGCCTTTGACAAGACCCCTGGTGGGGACAGGGCCACTTGCTTATCCTGTGCCATTCTTTAGTGCGCGGAGTCAGGGCGAGCCACCCGTGTCTTCCTGGGCCTTGTCCCGTTCTAGGCGGGGCCTGTTCTGGCCACCACCTTGTCCTTGTCCTTGTCCCTCGGGCCAAGCAGTTCACCCATGTGCTCACAATTTGCCCTCTAGCTCCACCTGGCCAAGCCCAGCGCATCCTCTGAGCCAGGCAGATGGAGAGCGGGGACGGGCCTCTAAGCAGCCTTGGCTGGTGGTCACACTTCTGCCCAGTAGCTTCAAAAATAACGGAGTAACTGTCCCCACCGAGGACTGTAACCCGACCCGGGGCTGGATTCCACTCTGCTGGGAGCCTGTGGTAGAAGGACTAGTGCTTGGGGGCAGGGACTCAGGTGCTAGCACTGCTCTGCCCCAGCCTGCTGGATGACCTGAGACAAGCCTCACCCCCTCCCTCAGTTTCCCCATCTGCAAAATGTGGCTTTGGTGGTCTGTGATATGGGTGTTTGAAATTTTGTTTACTCTGATGAAGATAAATAGGCTCCTGGAGGTGGGGGGCATGACTGGTACCCTGGGCTGTCAGGGGATGGGGAAGGAACTCCCCCAGAGGCTGGGAGTCAAGTTGGGAGAGTCAGCCAAGCCCCTGGGCTGCTGTCCAGCTTTTGAGTCTCTTGTGGATCTGCCTCCTTTTCCACTTCTGAGCCCCAGCCCCTTTCTGGGGACTGAGGGACCCCATGTGCCCACCACGAGGAAAGCAGCAGCTGAGGCGGCTGGCAGCACCTGGTGCAGACGGCAGTGGCTTGGCTGGGAGGCCTGGAATGGCACCGGGCCAGGAGCTTCCCTCCCTGGGCTCCGACTGGAGCTCACCCACTCGCTCGCTCCCCATGGCCTCTGCATTGCAGCAGACAAGAGCCTGCGTGGGCAGCACAGGCAGGGCTGGGGAGGGAGCGAGGACCTGGGCTGGGGGTGTCCAACCATCCTACCACTTCCCCCAGCCCTTGACCCTGCTCGGCCCTGACCATCTTTGGAGGGGCAGCTGCTGACTAAGCAACTGTCATCTCTGTGATGGGCTTCAGTGTGCCTGGACGTGCAGGGGTGAAAGCAGGGCCCAGGCTTGGGGGTCGTTATATCCCCCCACTCCATTCCCCCTCTGCATCTCAGACCCCTTCTCAGAATCAGTAGGGGTTGTGCCTACCTCCTGGAGAGGCTGTTTTGAAGGATTGGAGCTCTGGAGTTGAGAGTACAGATTTTGGAACTCAATGGCCAGGGTTCACATCCCAGCTTGGTCACTTCCTAGCTTGTGTGACCCAGGGCAGGTCACTTAACCTCTCTCTCTGTTCCTCAGTTTTCCTAACTGTAAAATGGGGATAATGATAGGACCTACTTCATAGAGTTGTGGTGAGTGCTGATGCATGTAAGTGCCTAGAGCCAGTGTCAGCTCACACCAGCTGCTGTCATTGCCAGCAATTAGCCTCAGCAGTCTTATCACCTCTGCCACACAGCCCAGCCCTCTGCTGGGAACCCTTTTCCTTAGATGAACACTTCCCAGTAGCATTTTCTTTCGCTCTGTCACCCAGGCTGGAGTGCAGTGGCGCGATCTCGGCTCACTGCAACCTCCACCTCCCTGTTTCAAGCGATTCTTCTGCCTCAGCCTCCTGAGTTGCTGGGATTACAGGCATGCGCCACCATGCTCAGCTAATTTTTGTATTTTTAGTAGAAACGGGATTTTGCCACGTTACCCAGGCTGGAGTCGAACTCGTGAGCTCAAGCAATCTGCCCATCTCGGCCTCCCAAGAGGTGTGAGCCACCGTGCCTGGCCCCTGGTAGGATTTTCTATATGAATGTTATCTTAGTTTAGGGGTGAAGAACACAGATTCTAGACTCGGACACCTGTGAGTCCACATCCCAGCTCTGCTATTCAGAAGCTGTGTAATCTTGGGCAATCTTCACTTCTCTGGTCCTCAGTTTCTCCATCTGTTAAGTGATGAGAGTGCACATCTCACAAAGTCGCTGTGAGGATTAAATAGGTGGAGCCACCTGAATTTGAAGCACATGGCGCAGGGCAGGGCTCACAGGAAGTGCAGTGTTACATCCCTGTCTGCTTGTAGTTATTAGACACTTGCTGTGTGCCAGGCATGCAGTGGACAGGTGGAGAGGCAGATGCTGGGATCCTGCACTCACTGCTTCAAGTCCTGGCTTGGGCCCTTGTTGGCTGAATGTCTGGATCAGATGATTTTGTCTCTCTGTGCCTCAGTTTCCTCAACTGTAAGTGGGACTATGGAAACCCTGACCTCGTGGGATTGTGTGAGGTTCCAATCATGGCATAGTGTGAGCAGTTTGTGTATCTGGGCGCCAGAGCTTTGGGGAAAGGATCTCTCTCAGGATGGCCCCTTCCCAGCCATGACACAGTCATCCCCGCTTTCTCCCAGCCCCTCGCCCCTCCTCTTGGGGGATCTAGAGCTCAGCCCATTTTGCAGATGGGAAAACAAAAGGCCCAGGGGAGGAAGGACTGGACCTGAGACAGGAGGTAGCACCCAGGGACACCCCCCAGCCCGGTCCTAACCCTACCCTGGACAAGCCCCACTCACAAACTCAGGCCTCTAGGCCCACTTCCCAGGTGTCCCTGCAGCTCTGGGAGAGTCCTGAGGGACCCAGTGCCAGGAGATGCCTTGGATAAAGCAGACATCAAGATTCAGAAAACCAAAGGGGCCTAGGGCTGGGCACGAGGGCCAACCTGGGCAGGAGGAAAAGGTTCTGGAAACTTCCAAACAGATGCCAAGGTTTCTGGATTGCTGTGCGGCCTGCAAGCCCCCCCCCCACAGCTGTGAAGTTCTTTCTTAGACCAAAACAGTTCATTTGGGATTGCAGCGATAGAAGGCCTGATGTGGAGAGGAGAAAAGTGGACAGATATTTATTAAGCACACACTGTGTATGGTTGATTACAATCAGCAGCAATTATGCACCAGGTACTCTGCCCAGAACTGACACCTTGAACCTCACACTCACATTTTGCGAATGAGGAAACAGGTTCAGAGAAATTAGTAGTGGTAGTAAAGACAGAGGCTGTTTATTAAACTCTGCTTATCTCAGCTTCGTTCTCATTATCGATGCAAAATGCTCCAGATGCTCCCCACCCTCTCTGACCTCATGGGGCCTTGCTGCCTTCCCAAGGGCTACTCCTGCCTCGGGGCTCTGGCACTGTTTCACCTGTGCCAAGTGCTTTTCCCCAGACAGCCACTTGGCAGACTTCTGTACCTCTTTCAAGTCTTGCTCAAGTGTTACCTACCCAACAAGGTCTTCTCTGGCCCCCTATTTAAAACTGATCTTTGGCCCGGCGCAGTGGCTCACGCCTGTGTTCCCAGCACTTTGGGATACCGAGGCAGGCGGATCACTTGAGGTCAGGTGTTTAAGAACAGCCTGGCCAACATGGTGAAACCCCTAAAAAAATACAAAAGTTAGCTGGGCATGGTGGTGGGGTACCTGTAGATCACACCACTGTACTCCAGCCTGGATGACAGAGCAAGACTCTGTCTCAAAAAAATAAATAAATAAAATAAAATTGATCTCTCTCTTCCCTCACCCCTATCCTGTTCACCCCCCTCTTTTTTCTGCCATAACCCTTATCTCTTTTTTTTTAACTAAAAAAAATTTTTAGGCCAGGCGCGGTGGCTCACACCTGTAATCCCAGCACTTTGGGAGGCCAAGGCGGGTGGGATCACCTGAGGTCAGGAGTTCAAGACCAGCCTGACCAACGTGAAGAAACCCCATCTCTACTAAAAATACAAAATTAGCCAGGCATGGTGGCGCATGCCTGTAATCCCAGCTACTCGGGAGGCTGAGGCAGGAGAATCGCTTGAACCTGGGAGGTGGAAGCTGCAGTGAGCTGAGGAGATCACGCCATTGCACTCCAGCCTGGGCAAAAAGAGCGAAACTCCGTCTCAAAAAAAAAAAAAAATTTTTTTTTTTTTTTTTTTTTTTTTTTTTGAGATAGGATCTTGCTGTCACCAAGGCTGGAGTGCAGTGGCATGATCATAGCTCACTGTAGCTTCCTGCTCTGGTGGCTGCTGTCCACCATGTGGCCAGGTACCCAGGCCCTGGAGCCAGAGCCTCGAACTCCCAGGCTGAAGCGATCCCCCCGTCTTGGCCTCCCAAGTAGCTTGGACTATAGGAGCATGCTACCACACTTATTTATTTATTTATTTATAAGACAGGGTCTCACCCTGTTGCCCAGGCTGCTCTCCAACTCCTAGCCTCAAGGGATCCTCCAACCTTGGCCTCACAATACACACATCCCAGTCTGTTCTTAAACTCCTGACCTCAGGTGATCCACCTACCTCAGCCTCCCAAAGTGCTGGGATTACAGGCGTGAGCCACCTCGCCTGACCCATTTCCTTATTATCTGTCTCCTGCATGAGTATGTCATCTCCAGGAGAGCAGGGATCTTTGTTACTTTTGTTCATGACACAAAAAACAAAGAACAGCGCCTGGCCACAGTGGGCACTTAATAAGTATCCCTTGAATGAGTGGAATCTTCGTAGTACCCCAGGAAGTTGATATTGCCATTTTACAGGTGAGAAAACGAAGGCTCAGAGATGTCAAGTGACTTTCTCAAGGTCACACAGCCAGCGAGTGGCAAACCCGAACCCCTTGTGCTGATGTTTGCTGTTGTCCCTACAGGCCTGGCCTCGCCCTGTGGACGATGATGGCCTTGCCCCCGTGAGCTACAACCTGGCCCTCAGCACCCGCCCACCTTCAGCCAGCAGGATGCGGCTGTGGAAGGCGGTGGTGGTGACTTTGGCCTTCATGAGTGTGGACATCTGCGTGACCACGGCCATCTATGTCTTCAGTCACCTGGACCGCAGCCTTCTGGAGGACATCCGCCACTTCAACATCTTTGACTCGGTGCTGGACCTCTGGGCAGCCTGCCTGTACCGCAGCTGCCTGCTGCTGGGGGCCACCATTGGTGTGGCCAAGAACAGTGCGCTGGGGCCCCGGCGGCTGCGGGCCTCGTGGCTGGTCATCACCCTCGTGTGCCTCTTCGTGGGCATCTACGCCATGGTGAAGCTGCTGCTCTTCTCAGAGGTGCGCAGGCCCATCCGGGACCCCTGGTTCTGGGCCCTGTTCGTGTGGACGTACATTTCACTTGGCGCATCCTTCCTGCTCTGGTGGCTGCTGTCCACCGTGCGACCAAGCACCCAGGCCCTGGAGCCAGGGGCGGCCACTGAGGCCGAGGGCTTCCCTGGGAGTGGCCTGCCACCGCCCGAGCAGGCGTCTGGGGCCACGCTGCAGAAGCTGCTCTCCTACACTAAGCCCGATGTGGCCTTCCTCGTGGCCGCCTCTTTCTTCCTCATCGTGGCAGCTCTGGGTAAGTAAGGACCTCGGGGACACGTGGCCACCAGAAAATCAAATTAGGTGAATATGACTGCCTTAGATTTTAAAGATTTTACTTACATGGTTCAGACATCAAACTGATTCGAAAAGGAAAACAGGCCAGGCATGGTGGCTCATATTGATAATCCTAGCACTTTGGGAGGCTGAGGTGGGAAGATCACTTGAGCCCAGGAGTTCAAGACCAGCCTGGGCAACATAGCAAGAACCCATTTCTATTTTATTTTATTTTATTTTATTTATTTATTTAATTAATTTTTTCGAAACGTAGTCTTGCTCTGTTGCCCAGACTGGAGTGCAGTGGCACAGTCTCAGGTCACTGCAACCTCTGCCTCCCAGCTTCAAGTGATTCTCCTGCCTCAGCCTCCCGAGTAGCTGGGACTACAGGCACGTGCCACCACGCCCAGCTAATTTTTGTATTTTTAGTAGAGGCGGGGTTTTGCCATGTTGGCCATGCTGATCTCGAACTTCTGACCTCAGGTGATCCTCTGGCCTTGGCCTCCCAAAGTGCTGGGATTATAGGTGTGAGCCACAGTGCCTGCCCCATTTCTATTTTATGTAATTTAAAATGAAAAAATAGGCCAGGCACGGTGGCTCACGCCTGTAATCCCAGCACTTTGGGAGGCCAAGGTGGGAAGATTGCCTGAGCCCAGGAGTTCAAGACCAGCCTGGGCAACATGACAAGACCCCATCTCAATTTATAAAAGGAAAAAGTAAAAGACAAGAGAAGAAAAAGGAAACTATGAGTTCCACACCTACCTGTTTTTTTCTTTTTAGACAGGGTCTCACTCTGTTGCCCAGGCTGTAGTGCAGTGGCATGATCACAGCTTATGGCAGTTTCAACCTCCCAGGCTCAAGTAATACCCCCACCTCCGTCTCCAGAATAGCTGGGACTACAGGCGTGTGCACCATACCCAGCTAATTAAAAAAAAAACTTGTAGAGATAGGATCTCACTATGTTGTCCAGGCTGATCTCGAATTCCTGGGCTCAAGTGATCCTCCCACCTTGGCCTCTCAAAGCACTGGGATTACAGGCACAAGCCACAATGCCTGACTGTGTTTCACTTCTAATTCTACCCTGATCATCCTGCCTAGGGCTAACTGCAGGAAAAGGATCCAGAAACTCCCAGGTGGCCAGGAAAACACTCTTTCTTAATCAGTTCTTGTGCATGTTCCCAGCTTTTCCTTATGCAGCTACAAGCACATCAAAAGAGCATGCGTCACTCCCCCACCTCTCACCCACATTGTTTTGTGTTTTGCTCTTTTCACTTAACAATGTGTTCTGGAATTTTCCCAACCAGTACCTCATTGTTTTATTTGGCTGCATAATATTCCATTTTATATACCATGGATTATTTAGTTGGTCTCCCATCATTTGACTCTTGGGTTATTTTGAGCCTTTTCCTCTGAACATGAATAATTTTTTTTTTTGAGACAGAGTCTTACTCTGTCACCCAGACTGGAACGCAGTGGTGCCATCTTGGCTCACCACAACCTCCATCTCCCGGGTTCAAGCGATTCTCTTGCCTCAGCCTCCCAAGTAGCTGGGATTACAGGCGCCTGCCACCACAACTGGCTAATTTTTATATTTTTAGTAGAGACATGGTTTCTCCGTGTTGGCCAGACTGGTCTCGAACTCCTGAGTTCAAGCGATCCACCTGCCTTGGCCTCCCAAAATACTAGGATTACAGGCATGAGCCACTGCGCCCGGCCTGCATGTGAATAATTCTGTTCATACACATTTCATATGAATGTGGATGGATCTGTAGAATAAATTCCTGGAGCTGGGATCATCAGAGAATAGACTAGAAAACATCGGAGTGGGCAGGCGTGGTGGCTCATGCCTGTAATCCTAGCACTTTGGGAGGTCAAGGCGGGCAGATCACAAAAAAAAAAAAAAGCAAACATCAGAGTGTGTTGCTTGTGGAAAGATGCAGCGTTGATTTGTGACACTGTTATTAATATTTTAGTTGTGTGCCTACGTGCAAGTGTGGCCTGGTTTGTGATGTGAAATGTATTTGTGCCTGTGAGTCTGGTCCAAACAGTTTGAAGGCACCACTCAGCAACACAGGTGGGAAGGTGGCACTGCAGGGTTGGAGCTCCACAGGTTCTGGGGGCAGCGAGGCCTGGGCACAAATCCCTGTCCTGCTCCCTACCCAGCTGCATGGCCCTGCGCAAGTTCTCCAGCCTTTCTGAGCCTCACTTCCTTCCTCTGTGCAACGAGGATTGTTAGAGTCCTTATTTGCTGATGTTTTAGATGCTGAAAAAAACAGGAGAGCTGGGTGCAGTGGCTCATGTCTAATCCCAGCACTTTGGGAGGCCAAGGCTACAGCATCACTTGAGCCCAGGAGTTTGAGACCACTCTGGGCAACATAGCAGGACCCTGACTCTAAAAAAAATTTTTTTTTAATTAGCTGGGCATGGTGGTACTTGCCTATAGTCCCAGCTACTCAGGAGGCTGAGGTGGGAGGATCCCTT
>NW_012107585.1:8794286-8795526 GCF_000951045.1 Mandrillus leucophaeus | reverse complement strand
CCATCTCAAAAAAAAAAAAAAAAAAAAAAAACTATGCATTTATGCTGGGCACAGTGGCTCATGCCTAAAATCCCAGTACTTTGGGAGTCTGAGGCAGGAGGATCACTTGAGGCCAGGAGTTCAAGACCAGCCTGGCCAACATAGCAAGACCCTGTTATGCATTCACCCTCCTGCCTCCCCTCCGAGGTCCTGAGCCGCTAAGGGGCAGGGGCCAGGTCTAACTCACCCTGGATCCCAGTAGCTGGCACAGAGACGGGCTCACTGAATGAATAAATGAATGACTGTCATGCCTGTGCAGACAGATAGCGCTCTGTGCCATGACCTTGTTTACCCTGCCTGCTGGGGCCCTGCTGTCAGCTGCTGTGTGGTCGAGGATGCAGACATCCTCAAATACTGCTGAGCACATTTTCCCTGCTTGCAGGATTGCATCAAGAGTCAGGGCGCAGACTCGCAGCTCAGCCCCCCAACTTCTTTGATAACTTTAGGCAAGTTATTCACCTGGCCAGTGCTCACTTGCCCATTCTGAAGTGAGGGCTTTGTTAGGGTATTGTGAGAGAGAAGTGAGAGGAGGCCTTGGTGCCTAGCACAAGTAAATACTTGATCAGTGTCAGGGCCAGATACAATGGCATACACGTGTGATCCCAACTACTTGGATGGCCAAGGAGGGAGGGTTGCTTTGGCTCAGGAGTTTGAGACTAGCCTGGGCAACACAGCAACACCTCATCTCAAAAAAAAAACAATTAGGTACTATGATAATTAATAATTATTTTTCAATCAACACGCATTCAGCAGTGCCCAGCTTTTCTGTACCCTCAGAATCTTCAAACAAACAAACAAAAATAAAAAAACCACCAATTGGGAAATGTTAGTTTTAAGGTTGAGTATCTCTTATTAAATTAAGGTTCTTTAGAGGCCAAGTGTGGTGGCTCACGCCTGTAATCCTAACACTTTGGAAGGCTGAGGTGGGCGGATCACTTGAAGTCAGGAGTTCAAGATTAGCTTGGCCAACGTGGTGAAACCCTGTCTCTACTAAAAATGCAAAATTAGCCAGGTGTGGTGGCGCATGCCTGTAATCCCAGCTACTCAGGAGGCTGAGGCAAGAGATGCGTTTGAACCTGGGAGGCAGAGGTTGCTGTGAGCGGAGATCGCGCCATTTACTCCCCAGCCTGGGCAACAAAAGCGAACCTCCATCCCAAAAACAAATGGAGTCCTTTTTTTCTTTCTTTCTTTTTTTTTTTTT
>NW_012107585.1:8788124-8789589 GCF_000951045.1 Mandrillus leucophaeus | reverse complement strand
GAGGCCAAGGCTACAGCATCACTTGAGCCCAGGAGTTTGAGACCACTCTGGGCAACATAGCAGGACCCTGACTCTAAAAAAAATTTTTTTTTAATTAGCTGGGCATGGTGGTACTTGCCTATAGTCCCAGCTACTCAGGAGGCTGAGGTGGGAGGATCCCTTGAGCTCAGGAGTTTGAGGTTGTAGTGAGCCATGATGACGCCACTGCACTCCAGCCTGGGCAACAGAGCAAGACCCTGTCTCTACAAAAAACAACAACAACAACAACAACAACAACAAAAAACAAAAAATAGAAGGACTAAGTACAGAGCTTGGCTTGTCATGGTAAGTGCTCAGGGTTGTTAGCTATTATGAGTTTTAAAAATTTTAGGCCGGGCATTGTGGCTCACACCTGTAATCCCAACATTTTGGGAGGCCCAGGTGGGTGGATCACTTGAGGTCAGGAGTTCAAGACAAGCCTGGCAACATGGTGAAACCCCATCTCTACTAAAAATATAAAACTTAGCCAGATGTGTTGGCATATACCTGTAATTCCAGCTACTGGGGAGGCTGAGGCAGGAGAATCGCTTGAACCTGGGAGGCAGAGGTTGCAGTGAGCCAAGGTCACACAACTGCACTCCAGCCTGGGTGACAGGTGAGACTCCGTCTCAAAAAAGTAATAATAAAAAAATAATAAAATAAAAATGTTAATTGACAGAGACAGAGCCTGGAGAGGTGACAATGCAGTAACAATGCCAGAATGTTCTGAAAGAGGACAGGCAAACCCAGAGCTGGCCCTGACTCTGCAGCCCTATTCTCCTATGATCCATCTCTGCCCTCTCAGTCCCATCCCCTCAACAGCTGTGTGAGGTTAGGCAAGTTATTTAACCCCTCTAAGTCTTAGCCTCCTCTTCTGTGACATGGGCATAGTAGTACCCTCCTACTGGGATTGGAAGGGTCAGTGAATCCACATGGGTGAGATACCTCAGACAGCTCCTGGCACGTAGACAGCTCCCAGTAAATGCTAGCAGCTGTGGGGACTGGGATGACCGCTTCCTGTTCAACCAGACAGTTTCTCCTGCTCATGCTGGGAAGCCCAAAAGTCCCCTCCTTAGGAAGCCACCTTAGATTCTGCCGACTGTGGCAACTTTGTCTGCACCTCAGTTATAGCTTTTATGACATAAAAATCATGCATTCAGGCCGGGCGCGGTGGCTCACGTCTGTAATCCCAGCACTCTGGGGAGCCGAGGCCTGCAGATCACCTGAGGTTAGGAGTTCGAGACCAGCCTGGACAATATGGCAAAACCCTGTCACTACTAAAAATACAAAAATTAGCTGGGTGTGGTGGCAGCTGCCTGTAATCCCAGCTGCTCAGAAGGCTGAGGCTGGAGGATCTCTTGAACCCAGGAGGTGGAGGCTGCAGTGAGCTGAGATTGTGCCACAGCACTCCAGCCTGGACAACAAAGTGAGACTCCATCTCAAAAAA
>NW_012107585.1:8768760-8786599 GCF_000951045.1 Mandrillus leucophaeus | reverse complement strand
GGCTGGGTGCGGTGGCTCACACCTGTAATCCCAGCATTTTGGGAGGCCGAGGCGGGCAGATCACTTGAGGTCAGGAGTCCGAGACCAGCCTGGGCAACATGATGAAACCCTGTCTCTAATAAAAATATAAAATTTAGGCCGGGCGCAGTGGCTCACACCTATAATCCCAGCACTTTGAGAGGCCAAGGTAGGTAGACCACAAGGTCAGGAGTTCAAGATCAGCCTGGCCAACATGGTGAAACTCCGTCTCTACTAAAAATACAAAAATTAGCCGGGCACAGTGGCAGGCATCTGTAATCCCAGCTACTCAGGAGGCTGAGGCAGGAGAGTCACTTGAACCCGGGTGGCAGAGGTGGCAGCAAGCCAAAATTATGCCAATACACTCCAGCCTGGGTGACAGAGTGAGACTCCGTCTCAAAAAAAGAAAAAAAAAAAATATATATATATATATACACACACACATATATAAAATTTAGCCGGGCGTTGTGGCAGTCACCTGTAATCCCAACTACTTGGGAGGCTGAGGCATGAGAATCACTTGAACCTGGGAGGTGGAGGTTACAGTGAGCTGAGGTCATGCCACTACACTCCAGCCTGGGTAACAGACTGAGACTCCATCTCAGAAAAAAAAAAGGTGTCTCTAGTAAGAGCACTCCAGGCAGAAGGACCAGCCCATGCAAAGGTCCTGAGGCAGGAAGGTGTCCAGTTGTTCAAGAGCAGACACCAGTTAGCTAGAGCAGAGGGAGTGAGATGGAGCGGGGAGAAGACAAAGGTCTCTGCTAGCAGCTCAGTCATGCAGGTCCTTTGGGGTATTGTAAAGACTTTGGCTTTTACCATCTCACTGGATGAGAAGGGGGCTTTGGACTGTTTTGAGCCGAGGGACAAGAAGATCTGAGTTAGTTCCAACAGGATCCTGCCGTCTGCTGTGTGAACAGGCTGATGTGAGCAAAGTTGAGAGCAGGCTACTGAGATAGTCCCAATGAGGTGAATGACTTGGACCAGGGTCGGGGCAGTAGAGGCAGTGAAAGTGGTCGGGTTCTGGAAATGGTCTGTTTGCTGGTACATTGGAGAGTTTCGCGTAATTCTTGTGCAGGTTCAGCAGGACAGTTTGCCGGCATGCACAGCCCCTGGTACCCAGTAGGGCGATTATTAGCATTGGTGCTTGCTGGAACCAAAATGCTGTCACAGCTCACCGTTGCCCTCTTCTTTTCTGTGGGTAAACTGAGGCAGAAATTCAGGCTGGGCAGAACTCTGCAGCCTTGGCTGGAGACCCCGTCTGGCCAAGGACTGTGGGGACACAGGCCCTCTAGGCTGCCACCTCATGGTCCCAGCAGAGGGCACCAGAACTGCACAGTCACTATCCACATGTCTGAGCCAGGTCAGACAGTGCGAGCCAGACCTGCCCGGGGTTCATTCCCTAACCTTTATTGAGCACCTACTGTATACCCAGCCCCAAACCTGGCTCTGCTCATGGAAAGAACTTCAGTGGAAACAGGTCCTGGGATGAACAAGGGCCTGGCCTGGTGACACCACTATTTCCATAAGAGGAGAGTGGGCATTCCAGATTATTGCCGGGGGAGTCTCGTTTCTGCTGCTATCACAAAATACCACAGACTGGGTCATTTAGAAACAAGAGAAACTGATTTCTCACTGTTCTGAAGGCTGGGAAGTCCCAGATCAAGGTGCCAGCAGGCTTGGTGTTGTGAAGGCCACTCTCTGCTTCCAAGATGGTCCCTCCTTGCTGTGTCCTCCGGAGGGGAAGACTGCCGTGTCCTCACACTGCAGAAGGTGGAAGGGCGAGAGACGGCAAACCAGGCTCACAAGTCCTTTGAAAAAGGCCCTCATCCCATCCTGGAGAGCTCGGTCCTTGTGACTTACTCACCATCACATTGTGATTGTGTTTCAATGTATACATTCTGGGAGATGCATTCAGACCACAGCAGGAAGGGAAAAGAAAGAGCCCCCAGATTGGAAGCCAGTTTAGGTTTGAGTCCCACCCTTTCCCCTTGCTGTGTGACCCGGAGTAAATTTCTCAGCCTCTCTGAGTCTCCCATTCCACCCCAGCATTGTTGTGAAAACACAGTAAGGCAAGTGGGTAGGAAAGCACCCAGCAAGGTGTCAAGTGCCCCACCAGGAGGGGTGGGGTGGCAATTTCCGGCATTGCCTGGAACCAGAATAGCAACATCTTGTGAGGTTCTAGAATTTGGATTCTGAACCCAGTGAGAAGAATGAAATCAACTTTGGTGTCAATCAGCCACTGATTGCCATGTGGCCTGGGCGAGTCTTCTGATTCAACTTCACTTTCAGCCGGGTACTGTGACTCAGGCCTGTAACCCCAGCACTTTGGGAAGCTGAGGTGGGTGGATCGCTTGAGCCCAGGAGTTAGAGACCAGCCTGGGCAGCCTAGCGAAACCTCGTCTCTACAAAAAAGTACAAAAAATTTAGCTAGGCCTGGTGGCGCGTGCCTGTAGTCCCAGCTACTTAGGAGTCTGAGGTGGGAGGATCCACTGAGCCCAGGAGGTTGAGGCTGCACTCCAGCCTGGGCAACAAGAGCGAAACCCTGTCTCAAAAAGTTAAAAAAAAAAAAAAAAGAAAATATTTTACAAAAATAAAAATAAAAACAAATTAAATTAACTTTTCTCATTTGCAAAATGCGGGGTGATCCCAGGGCCTGCCCCAAAGGGAATGAAACAAAGGTCAGGAGGGGGGGCCCATACCTACAATCCCAGTACTTTGGGAGGCCGAGGTGGGAGGATTGCCTCGACCCAGGAGGTTGAGACCAGCTTGGGCAACATAGTAAGACCCCCATCTCTACAAAAATAAATAAATTAATTAATTAAATTAGCCTGGCATGGTGGCACATGCCTGTATTCCCTACTCAGGAGGCTGAGACAGGAGGATCATGTGAGCCCAGGAGTTTGATGCTGCAGTGAGCTATGATTGCACCACTGCATTCCAGCCTGGGGGACAGAGCGAGACCCTGTCTCAAAAAAGAAGAGAATGAAGCATCCCGCGGGAGCCCTGGCTCGATGCCTGGTAGCCACTACAAATAAGAACCAGCAGGCTGTGTGGATGCAAGGCCCAGTGCTCCCCTGTTCTCTGAGGCCCCACGATGGGCAGCAAGAGTTTGCCGAGGGAGGAAAGCCCACTGGTGGAGCGGGCGGATGGGTTGGTGTGTGGACTTCTGGAGCCTCAGGAGGAAGGGTGCGGGTTCCCCTGGCTGCAGATGTCCCTGAGGCTGCCCTGCCTCCCCCAGGAGAGACCTTCCTGCCCTACTACACGGGCCGAGCCATTGACGGCATCGTCATCCAGAAAAGCATGGATCAGTTCAGCACGGCTGTCACCATCGTGTGCCTGCTGGCCATTGGCAGGTAGCCGGCTCAGCCCCCACGCCCCGCCCCACCCCGCACACCCGCCTGCACCAGGGAGGGAAGGGAGGGCCTATTCCTAAGGAAGACGGGCCAGGGAGGCCCTGGAAATGCCCCTGGTGGGCCTGTCCCTCAGCTGGTCATCCTGGGAACTGGCTTCCACACTGACTTAGAGTACCCTAGAACCACACCCTGTGGTCCCTGAAAAGGGCTTCAGTCCTCAGGGTTCCCCGCTCACCCTCCCTGGCTGTTTTCCAAGCAGGAATCTAGTCCCAGACAGAACCAGCTTTGTCTGAGCTGTTCTGGAAGGGAGAGGGTCTGGCTGGCACATTTGGGTCTCTTGCCCCACCACTGTCCCCTTTGCCCTCACCTTCGGGGGGCTCCCACTGGGAATGAGGGGGACCCCACAGGGGTGCCAGCCCTGGAGCGGGGCTGCGGTGGGGCTCCCAGGCCTGCCGGCAGCGGGAGGGGGCAGCCGGGTGTGGTCATTGGTCTGGAAGGACGTCGTACTATAACATCTCTTATCTGCAATTAGCTCATTTGCCGCAGGTATTCGGGGCGGCATTTTTACCCTCATATTTGCCAGACTGAACATTCGCCTTCGAAACTGTCTCTTCCGCTCACTGGTGTCCCAGGAGACAAGCTTCTTTGATGAGAATCGCACAGGTTGGTCCTCCCAGTGCCCTAGGTGTCCTGGGGGCTGGGCCCCACCCCAGTGGGCTTGCCTGGCTCTGAGGAATGAAATGGGCGTGTGGGTGGTCTCGGCCCTCTGCCTTCGCCTCCTGCTGTTAGTTCGGGCTGGGAACACCCTGGGCTTGGCCTGTGTCCTGGGGGCTGGCTTGCTCACTGAGGTTTTGGTGTGGGCTGCGGCCTCTGTGGGGCCCTGGCCAGGCCACCCGAGGTCCCTGCAGGGGCCAAGGCCTTGCTTTCCATTGCCCCGTGGAAACCACCAGGGCCAGGACTAGCCACCCCTGTGGCCGGCAGAGACTCCGCTCCTATGGGGGTCAGCGGGTGAGGGCCAGGGACCACAACAGGAAAGACGATGGAATATCCACCAAGATCCAAGCTGAGACACACCAGCCTGGGTCCAAGCCCTGGTGCCTCCACTTGTGAACTTCACCTCTCTGAGCCTCTGTTTTCTTGTCTGTAAAATGGGAACACGGATAGTAGCCACCCATGGGGTCCTTACACAGCTCTTAGCACAGTGTCCAACTTAGGTAAGAAGTGTCTGTGCTTTTCTGCCTGCCACCAGCCAGGTTATTTCTCTAGAAGGGAAGGGGAGCTACCCCCCCTGCCAGTGACAGGGAGGAGACATGGCTTTGAAGTCTGGCTCAGTCACAGACAGGCCATGTGACTACGGGGGCCTTCCTGTTCTGAGCCCCAGCCTCCTCCGCTGTACAGCGGGATGTCATGAAGCTTAAGCAAGATGCTGGTTACTGGGATTGGCTCAGAGTAGCCCTCGAGGAGTATCTGCTCTTCTCTCCCACCTCCCAACCCCGCCCACAGGTAGGGAGGCCCAGCTTCCCAGTGTCTGTCTCAGTGGCCCCTTAGCATCCCCCACCGCCACCCCCAAAGCCCGGGTTGCTGTGGCAGGAGCTGAGCTGCCTGTGTTCCAGGGGACCTCATCTCCCGCCTGACCTCGGACACCACCATGGTCAGCGACCTGGTCTCCCAGAACATCAATGTCTTTCTGCGGAACACGGTCAAGGTCACGGGCGTGGTGGTCTTCATGTTCAGCCTCTCATGGCAGCTCTCCTTGGTCACCTTCATGGGCTTCCCCATCATCATGATGGTGTCCAACGTCTACGGCAAGTACTACAAGGTAGGCCCGCCCCGACCCTGCTGGGGGCTGTGCACCCTGGCAGCCCCCAAACATCCCCAAATAGCCCCTTAGGGGCTCAGGGGGCCACTAAGGGCTAGTGAAGGACTGGTCTCAAGGCTGTGTTTGCATTCATTCATTCATTTGTTTGCTCATTCAGTAAATAATGATTGAGCATCTGCTATGTCCCAGGCACTGGGACACATCAGTGAAACAGCCAAGGCCCTTGCCTTCCTGGAATTTGTATTCTAGTGGCAGAGACAGATACTAGGTACCAACAGCACAAAGAATAAGAATCCACAATACAGTAAAAGATGGTCAGTGCTAAGGAGAAATATGAAGTGAGGAGCAGAGGGATTGGGAGCATTGGGGGTAGTTGCAATTTTAAATTTTACTTGCTGGCTGGGCCCGGTGGGTCATGCCTGTAATCCCAGAACTTTGGGAGACACAGGCATGAGGACCACTTGAACCTAGGAGTTCGAGACAAGGTTGGGCAATATAGCAAGACCCCATCTCTAAAAAAAAAAATTTTTTTTTGTAATTAGCTGAGTTTGGTGGCACATGCCTGTGGTCCCAGCTACCTGGGAGGCTGAGGTGGAGGATTGCCTAAGCCCAGGAGGTCGAGGCTGTAGTGAGCTATGATTGTGCCACTATACTCTAGCCTGGGTAACAGAACAGGACCCTGTCTCTAAAATGAATGAATAAATACAAGTTAAATAAGTCTTGCTGAGAAGGGTCTGAAGGAGGCGGGCGTCTTGGGAGGTATGTGCTGAGCAGAGGGCACAGCCAGTGGAAAGGCCCTGGGTTGGAACGTGCCTGGCGTGTATGTGGGGATAGTGTGGGCCTGCCGTGATGCCATCATGGGCAGGCTGCTGGCCCCTCTGGCCACCCCACAGCGCTGCTTCTGCTTCGGAGCTAGGCCCGTGAGCCAGGTTTGGCCTCACCCTCCTTCAGCTTCCCAAATGGGTGGGTGCCCCCGAGCCCTAAGGGACAGACAGGCTGGGTTCAGACAGGCAGGGCTGTGACCCCGTGACAGGTGCAGGCAACCCCCTCACAGTCACCTAGGCCCACGCGGGGTACTTCTGAGCAGGGGCTCGGATGCATGACGGCCTCCAGGTGGTGCCGGGTAAGTAACTGTCGCAGCTCCATTGGAGTCTTTGGTGTTGGTGACCTGAGACCAGGGTAGCAAAGGAAGCCGTCTCCCACCCAGCCCCCGGTGAGGCCACTCCCCACAGCCTTCTCCAGCCACACCGGAGGGACCTCTTCCTGAAGTTCCAGGTCACGAACCTCCCCGCTGTCCTCACTGAGATGAGAAAGTAAATCTATTCTTTAGAGTCTGAGCCGTTTCCGGCATGCTGCTCCCCACCTCTTGCTTCCAGTCTTCCCACCAGCCCCTGGTACAGAGCAGGAAACCCTGGAGCTCCCCCTCAGCCCCCACCTCTGTGTGCACTGCAGGCCCTGCCTTTGAGCTCAGCTAAGGGAGGCCTCAGGAAGGCTCTGTGTGGGTTTTCCACCCCATGCCTGAATGTGTTGTGTATAGTCAGTGAGTCATCTCCACAAGCCACACACACTGCCCGTGGCCAGACATGACTCAGGCACCCTGCATGCTTCCTGTGGCCAGGGTGTGACACATGGCCATGGGACATGCCAGTGCATGCTCCTGTCCTGGCCTCTAGGGCAGCCTTCCTGGCTGGCTTGAGGATCAGCATAGTGACTCCTGCAAAGTGTGAACAACTCCACCCAGGGGCCTCTTCCAGGACTCTGGTGAACAGCAGCCTGATGGCCGCACACTTGGGACCACTTTTCAGCTCTGCATGTGGTGACATGCACATGGTGTGGGCAGATTTCACAACCCATGGCCCCTGCCACCATCTAGAACTTGGCTGGGAGTTCTGGAATCTCTTTGTCAACCCTCAGGCTCTAACATAATTTATGTTGATGATGTAAATGGTGCCCCTTTAATAGTTTGTGTTTCTTGTATAGTGTACAACCTGAACAACCGTCCAAGGCATCCCCTGCTCTTCCAGCACAGAGTCAGGTGTTGAGGCCCCTTTTCTGAAAGGATTACCAAAAACTGTCCAGTCATGAATAACCTCTTTTGAATACTGGGGATGACTTAATGATCAGCACCCCCCATCCTTCAGGAACTGAAACCATCGCCCCAAAAGCCTCTCTGGAGTTGACTATCTGAGTGTGTCCAATTGAGCCAGAAAGAGATGGGGGAGAAAGGGCTAGATTTTGTCTTTTTGTCCCAGGAACCTCTTGCATATAGCTGGTGCCAGCGAAGGGTGGGAAAAAACAGAGAGGCCTGGGGGCTCCAGTACATAGTGAGGCTATTTTGGGGTCTTCTTCTTGTCCCCCTCCTGTCCATAGAGGCTCTCCAAAGAGGTCCAGAATGCCCTGGCCAGAGCGAGCAACACGGCCGAGGAGACCATCAGCGCCATGAAGACTGTCCGGAGCTTCGCCAACGAGGAGGAGGAGGCAGAGGTGTACCTGCGGAAGCTGCAGCAGGTGTACAAGCTGAACAGGAAGGAGGCGGCCGCCTACATGTACTACGTCTGGGGCAGCGGGGTATGTGCCCCTGGCCAGGCAGCTCTGGCTGTGGAGGGAAGGGATGCAAAGATGGGGGAAGCCCTCGATCTAGGACTTCAGCCCTGCATGTTGGTGTCAAGCTGGTAGAAATCTTTCTTTCTTTCTTTTCTTTCTTTTCTTTTCTTTCTTTCTTTCTTTTCTCTTTCTTTCTTTCTTTTTCTTTCTTTCTTTCTTTTTCTTTCTTTCTTTCTTTTTTTTTTTCTTTCTGTCTCTCTCTCTCTTCTTTCTTTTCTTTCTTTCTTTCTTTCTTGACAGAGCCTCGCTCTGTCACCCAGGCTGGAGTGCAGTGGCGCCATCTCAGCTCACTGCAACCTCCGCCTCCTGGGTTCAAGCGATTCTCCTGCCTCAGCCTCTTGCATAGCTGGGACCACAGGCACCCGCCACCATGCCTGGCCAATTTTTGTATTTTTGGTACAGACAGGGTTTCACTGTGTTGGCCAGGCTGGTCTCGAACTCCTGAGCTCAGGTTATCCACCCGCGTCAGCCTCCCAAAGTGCTGGGATTACAGGCATGAGCCACTGTGCCTGGCTGAGAATCTTTCCAGGATGCAAGGCCACCCCTCTCTCCCCCTCACCTGGCGTGGGGTGGCAGGGTGGGAGCTTTCTTTTCCCAGCTGGGGAAACATCCTTGCTGAGGTGGGGAGTCAGCAGGTCCCTAGGCCACTTTCGGGCAGGTCTCATGTCACAGCCACACACACTCCTGACAGTGTCTGGCACACTCCCGGGAGCGAGTCACAGCCCCTCCTTGGAGGATGGGGAGCACTTGGATCATGTCACTGTCCCACTGGCCACACATGGGAGGTGGGCAGGTCAGGGCATAGCTGGCGAGGAATGAGGAGGGTTTGGAGTGAGAGGGAGGAGGGAGTCGGTGGTCTACAGGGGAGCCAGGGGACAGAGGATATCTGGGTCCTCCTGGGCTGCCACCTCCTGAAAGTACCAGCCAAGGAGGAGAGGAGGGGCTGGGGCCAGCTCAGCCGGCCGAGCCTCTTAGCAATCTGTCTGCCGGCAGGGGGTGCCTTTGCAGCTTCCACCAAGGCACGGTGGTCCAGACAGCAGCCTAGTTCTGGCTGGGCATGAGGAGGACAGATGGAGTCCCTGATTGGGTGTGGGCTGCCATGGGTACTCAGACTCCACTCCCTTCCCAGATGCCCCCCAGGCACAGAAGGAAGGCACGGGCACCCCCAGCACAGCCCCTTCTTCACGGAACCCCGCTGGGGGAGGAAACACAGAGTTCGCTGTGTGACCTTAGCCAGGGCACTTGCCCTCTCTGAGTCATGCTCTTCCCCATGAGGAGGATGAATAGCTCCCGTGTGGCCAAGCTGAGGAGCCTGGGGGTGGCATGTGTGTGCCAGGGCTCACAAAGAAAGCCTTGTTCTGTGGCCAAACCCACAGCCTGCTCCAGCTGGAGGCCTCTGTAGGGAAATGCCCGGGGCAGGGGCGGGCCTGAGTGACAGGCCTTGGAAGGCACCCCTGCCAATGGCTGGCATTTCAGTTTGTGGCTGAGTCTGCCCTCACCTCCCCCTGCAGCCTGGGATGGGGCAGGGAATGGGGGATAGTGGGGGATCTAAAGTCCCCCCGACCCATATCCCCTCTCCCTCTGCCCCAGCTCACACTGCTGGTGGTCCAGGTCAGCATCCTCTACTACGGGGGCCACCTTGTCATCTCGGGCCAGATGACCAGCGGCAACCTCATCGCCTTCATCATCTACGAGTTTGTCCTGGGAGATTGTATGGAGGTGAGGGGCCAGTGCTTCCAGGGATCCAGAGAGAAGGGAGGGGTGTGGGGAAGAGGGATCTTAACGGGGTGGTGGGGCTCCGGGGGCTCTGAGCAATGTGGTATTTCTCCCTAAGGTAAGTAGGGGAGACAGCACGATCATGTCAAGAATGATGATACTAGGCAGGGCGTGGTGGCTCACGCCTAGAATCCCAGAACTTTGGGAGGCGGAGGCAGGTGGATCACTTGAGGTCAGGAGTTCGAGACTGGACTCAAGTGATCTTCCCACCTTAGCCACTTGAGTAGCTGGGGTTATAGGCACCCGCCACCACACCCAACATGCCACCACACCCAGCTAATTTTTTTTTTTGAGACAGAGTCTTGCTCTGTCCCCCAGGCTGGAGTATAGTGGTACAATCTCAGCTCACTGCAACCTCTGCCTCCGGTTTCAAGCTGTTCTCCTGCCTCACCCTCCCCAGTAGCTGGGACTACAGGCACGCACCACCATGCCCAGCTAATTTTTGTACTCTTAGTAGAGAGGGGGTTTCACCATGTTGGCCAGGCTGATCTCGAACTTCTGACCTCAAATGATCCGCCTGCCTCGGCCTCCCAAAGTGCTGGGATTACAGGCCCCGTGCCCGACCAGCTCTGGGGTTTTGAGTGTTTACTACCAGCTGTTGTCTTCACAGCAACAGGACACAGGTGCTGATATCACCCCCATATCACCAGTGAGGACATTCAGCACCTAAGAGCCTGAACTCAGGAGACAGACGGGCCTGGATTCAAATCCTGGCTCTGCCACTTCTAGGCTGTGTGACCTGGGCCAAGTTACTTGAGCCCTCTGTGCCTGAGTTTCCTCATCAGTAAAAAAACAGATAATGTTAGAACCTGCCTCCTAACATACAGGGCATGCTTGGCCGGGTACAGTGGCCCACACCTGTAATCCCAGCACTTGGGAGGCTGAGGCAGGCGGATTCCTTGAGCTCAGAAGTTTGAGAGCAGCCTGGGCAACACGGCGCAACCCCATTTCTGCTGAAAATACAAAAAATTAACTGGGCGTGGTGGTGGCTCATGCCTGTGGTCCCAGCTATTCGGGAGGCTGAGGTTGGAGAATCGCTTGAACTCAGGAGGCAGAAGTTGCAGTGAGCAAGATCGCACCACTGCACTCCAGCCTGGGCAACAGAGTGAGACCCTCCTCTCAAAAACATAAATACATAAAAGCAGAATGCTCAAGAAAATGGGCCATTACTGTGATTTACATTCATATTCTATGTATTTTTACCCAAGGAGAATATATTTATAGTACACATTAAGACCCATTTTGAAAATTGAAATCAAGCCAGGTCTGGTGGCTCATGCCTGTAATCCCAGCACTTTGGGAGGGTGAGGTGGGAGGATCACTTAAGGTCAGGAGTTTGAGACCAGCCTGGCCAACATGGTGAAACCCTGTCTCTACTAAAAATACAAATACTAGCTGGGCGTGGTGGCGAGCACCTGTAATCCCAGCTACTCTGGAGGCTGAGGCAGGAGAATCGCTTGACTTGGGAGGTGGAGGGTGCAGTGAGCCAAGATTGCACCAGTGCACTCCAGCCTGGGCGACAGAGTGAGACTCCATCTCAAAAAAAAAAAAAGCTGTGTTATGGCAATTGAGAGACCAAGGCTGGATTCCCGCTGTGCCACACCCCTGCCGGTTCCTGTGCCTCCATCTGCTCCTGTCGGGATGATAGCACCTACTCGGCTGGATGGCTGGGAGAGTGCTGGTGACGCTGCTGTCCTCACCTCCCCTAACTGTCGTTATCTAATGCAACAGTGAGTGGTCACTGGCCTCCTGCACCTCCCCACCAGAACTCTTTGCTTTCTCTGTACCCGCCTCATCTCTCTACTAGCAGGGGTGGGTCCTAGGAGTCGGGTGTCAGTGGGACAGGAACGCGTGTCTCCTCTCCCCAGTCCGTGGGCTCCGTCTACAGTGGCCTGATGCAGGGAGTAGGGGCTGCTGAGAAGGTGTTCGAGTTCATCGACCGGCAGCCAACCATGGTGCACGATGGCAGCTTGGCCCCCGACCACCTGGAGGGCCGGGTGGACTTTGAGAACGTGACCTTCACCTACCGCACTCGGCCCCACACCCAGGTCCTGCAGGTGAGGGCACGGCTTGAGGCCTGCCAGAATCAGCCTTTCCGTCACCCCATTTCTCACGTACCTCCTATACTCCAGGCTGTGGCAGTGCAGCTGGGAATATGTCAGGCAAGATCCTTGCCCTCCAGGAGTTTTGGGCTCCAGTTGGGGAAGACAGATACTTAACAGAATGATTCCAGATAACAAGTGCTAGAAAGAAAATAGATCAGGGGGCTGTGGTAGGGATGGTCCATGGGAATGGTGATAACAGTCAAGAAGGGGTTCTCGGAGGAGGTGACATTTGAGGTGAGACCTCATCAGAGGGCTCCCTGCAGAGAGAACATTCCAGACAGAGGAAACAGCAAATCTAAAGGTGCTTCCAAGTCCTAGTGTCCTAGAAAGGAGAACGTTTAGGGGCCAGCAGTGTCCAAGCGAGGCAGAGGCACATGGGGTGGGCTGGGAAGGGCACCCACCTGTGTTGAAGGCCAGGGCATCCAGTCCTGGGACCTGAGCCAATGACCCCACACTGTGCCTGTGTGTTCTTTGCAGAATGTCTCCTTCAGCCTGTGCCCCGGCAAGGTGACGGCCCTGGTGGGGCCCTCGGGCAGCGGGAAGAGCTCCTGCGTCAACATCCTAGAGAACTTCTACCCCCTGGAGGGAGGCCGCGTGCTGCTGGACGGCAAGCCCATCAGCGCCTACGACCACAAGTACTTGCACCGTGTGGTATGTGGATGGGCCTGGGCCACACTCCTCTGCCCTTTCTGCGTCTGTCTTTCTCGTGAGCTGTAACAGGTGCAGAAGAGGGCACTAAAGATAAATGGACAGTTCAAAGAATTATCACCAATTACAGCGCCCTCCTAGAGAAACAGAACATTCTTGGCCGGGCGCAGTGGCTCACACCTGTAATCCCAGCACTTTGGGAAGCTGAGGCTGGAGGATTCCTTGAGGCCAGCCTGGACAACATAGTGAGACTCCGTCTCTATTAAAAAAGAAAAAAAGGGCAGGTGTGATGGCCTACACCTGTAATCCCAGCACTTTGGGAGGCCGAGGCAGGTGGATTGCTTGAGCTCGAGAGTTCAAGACCAGCCTGGCCAACATGGCGAAACCCCATCTCTACTAAAAATAGAAAAATTAGCCGGGTGTGGTGGCACATGCCTATAATCTCAGCTACTCGGGAGGTTGAGGCACGAGAGTCACTTGAACCCAGGAGGTAGAGGTTGCAATGAGCTGAGATTGGGCCACTGCACTGCAGTCTGGGCAACAGAATGAGACTCTGTCTCAAGGAAAAAAAAAAAAAGAAATAGAACATTCTGGCACTCCAGAAGCCTCCTCCTCCCCCTGTCATGTGTCCCTTCTCTTCCCCCAAGAAGTAATGTCTTGACTTTTAGAGTCTTCATGTTCTTGCTTTTCCCTGGTTCTGCCATCTCTGTGTGCACCCTCAAACAGCAGAGCTCTGTGCTGCCTGCTTGGAACTTCATCTGGGTAGAATTCTGATTGGTGTGTGGATTAGCTTGTGTCTTGTGTCTCCTACTCGACCTTGTGAGTCATCCAGGTTGAGGCTGGGGACAGAGTTCGTTCATTTTCATTGCTGGGTGGTAGCCCACTGTACAAATGTCTATCACAATTATTTATGCATGCTGGATATTTGGGTTGCTTCCCTTTTTTTTTTTTTTTTTTTTTTTTGAGATGGAGTCTTGCTCTGTTGCCCAAGCTGGAGTGCAGTGGTGCAGTCTCAGCTCACTACAGCCTCTGCACTCCCGGGTTCAAGCTATTCTCCTATCTCAGCCTCCCTACTATCTGGGATTATAGGAGTGCGCCACCATGCCTGACTAATTTTTGTATTTTTAATACAGACAGGGTTTCACCATGTTTCCCAGGCTGGTCTCAAACCCTTGAACTTAGGTGATCAGCCTGCCTTGGCCTCCCAAAGTGCTGGGATTGCAGGCATGAGCCACCACACCTGGCTGGGTTGTTTCCCTTTATATTTTATTTTATTTTATTTTATTTTATTTATTTAGTTATTATTTATTTATTTATTTATTTTTTTTTTTTGAGATGGAGTCTCGCTCTGTCACCCAGGCTGGAGTGCAGTGGCATGATCTCGGCTCACTGCAAGCTCTGCCTCCCGGGTTCAAGCCATTCTCCTGCCTCAGCCTCCTGAGTAGCTGGGACCACAGGTGCCCGCCATAACGCCTGGCTAATTTTTTGTATTTTTAGTGGAGACGGGGTTTCGCCATGTTAGCCAGGATGGTCTCAATCTCCTGACCTCGTGATCCACACTCCTCGGCCTCCCAAAGTGCTGAGATTACAGGCATGAGCCACCACGCCTGGCCTATTTTTATTTTTTTGAGACAGGGTCTCCCTCTGTTGCCCAGGCTGGAGTGCAGTGGCACAGTCACAACTCACTGCAGCCTCAGAGTCCTGTGCTCAAGCCATCCTCCCACCTCAACCTCCCAAGTAGCTGGGACTGCAGGCACATGCCACCATGCCCAGCTAATTTTATTTTTTTTGTAGACATATGGTCTCACCATGTTGCCCAGGCTGATCTCAAACACCTGGCCTCAAGTGATCCTCCTGCCTTAGCCTCCCAAAGTGCTGGGATGACAGGTGTGAGCCTCCGTACCTGGCCTGTTTTTCAGTTTTGTTTTGTTTTGTTTTGTTTTACCATTACCAAAAATACCAATGTGGGATATGGACAATTTTGTCTATGTTTTCTGGTGTACATGAGTATGTTCTCCCAAGGTATAATCCTAAGAGTAGAAAGCTTGGTGATAGTGGATGTACATCCCCAGCTGCAGTAGTTTCTGCCACAACAGCTATCCCCAGGTGGTTATACCAATTTATATTCTACATTTTACATTCTACCAGCAGTGAAGGAGAGTGTCAGCTGTTCCACATTTAGGTCATCTCCAGTACTCAAAATAGGCTATTCATGACTGTACAGTTTTTAGTAATCCTTTCAGGAAAGGAACCGTAACACCTGTCCCTGTGCTGGCCTAAGAGCAGGGATGCCCTGGATGGTTGCTCAGGTTGTGCACTGTCCAAGAAATATAAACTATTAAGGAAGCACCATTTACATCATCAATATAAATTATGTGAAAGCCTGGGTGTTGGCACAGAGATTCCAGAACTCCTAGCCAAGGTCTAGATGGTGGTGAGGGCCATGGGTTATGAAATCTGCCCACACCATGTGCATGTAACCAGAGGTAGATTGTTGTGAAGTGGTGCCAAGTGGGGGGCCACCAGGCTGCTGCTCACCCAAGTTTTAGAAGAGGCCCCTGGGTAGAGCTGTTCACACTTTGCAATAGGTACCACACTTCAATTCTCAGACACCTAGCATTATCAGTCCTGAATTTTTGCTAACTGGTGAGAATGTAGTGGTAGCTTATTGTGGTTTTTTGCGTTTTCCTGATTACCGAAGATATTAAACACCTTTTCATATATTTATTGGCCATTTGGTTTTCCTTCTTCATGAATAGCCTCTCTTAATTATTTATTTATGTACTTTTGCTTTCTTTTCTTTTTTTTTTTTAAGATGGAGTCTCGTTCTGTGGCCCAGGCTGGAGTGCTGTGGCGTGATCTCGGCTCACTGCAACCTCTTCCTCCTGGGTTCAAGCAATTCTCCTGCCTTAGCCTCCCAAGTAGCTGGGACTACAGGCACATACCACCACACTTGGCTAATTTTTTGTATTTTTAGTAGAGACAAGGTTTTACCATGTTGGCCAGGCTGGTCTCGAACTCCTGACCTCAAGTGATACGCACACCTCAGCCTCCCAAAGTGCTGGGAGTAAGCTATGGTGCCTGGCCTATTTATGTACTTTTTGTTTGAGATAGGACCTCGCCCTGTCACCCAGGCTGGAATTTGGTGGTGTGATCATGATTCACTGTAGCCACGACCTCCTGGGCTCCAGCAATCCTCCCACATCAGCACATCAGCCTCCTGAGGGACTATAGGTGCACACCACCACATCTGGTCAACTTTTTTTTTTTTTTCCAAGATGGAGTTTTGCTCTTGTTGCCTAGGCCAGAGTACAATGGCACGCTCTCCACTCACCACAACCTCTGCCTCATGGGTTCAAGCGATTCTCCTGCCGCATCCTCCCGAGTAGCTGGGATTACAGGCATGCGCCACCACACCTGGCTAATTTTGTGTTTTTAGTAGAGACGGGGTTTCTCCATGTTGGTCGGGCTAGTCTGGAACTCTTGACCTCAGATGATCTTCCCACCTTGGCCTCCCAAAGTGCTAGGATTATGGGCATGAGCCACTGTGGACACCTGGCCAATTTTTTAATTATTGAGACGGGCTCTCACTATGTTGCCCAGGCTGATCTCAAACTCCTGGGCTCAAGCCATCCTCCCACCTTAGCCTCCCAAAGTGCTGGGGTTACAGGTGTGAACCACCATGCCTGGCCTCTAAATTTAAATTTAAAAATGTTAATTTCCGTAAACAGAAAACAATAAAATGCTACAAGCAAATCATATTCTCATAGTTATAATGAATCTTGTAACTAAGACATGAGTGTCCCCCTCTACCTTACCTTTTGAGTTCCAACATATGGAGGTAACCAGTGTTAACAGTTTAGTAAATACCCTTTTCAGTGTGTTTCCTATCTTTATAGAAATATATCCGTATGTGAAGGCACATGCTGATAATTTTTTTAAACAAAAATAGAATCATGCTGTGTATATGTACCTATTGCAATTCAGTTTTAAGGATGCGCTGTCACTATTTAACCAATCCCCACTTACGGACACCTAGATTGTTTCTATTTTAATTTAATTAATTAACTAGTTATTTTTTGCTACTTACCGTGTTGCAATGATATCTTCCATACTATGTTTTTTTTCATTTTGTAGATATGGGGTCTTGCTGTGTTGCCCAAGCTGGTCTTGAACCCCTAGACTAAAGAAGTTCTCCTGCCTCTGCCTCCCTAAGTGCTGGGATTACAGGCATAAGCCACCAAGCCTGGCCATACTATTATTTTTGCAGGCCCAGGTTCCTGAAACTGGAATCTAGAGATGATAGCTCCTTTAAATTGTTCTCTTAGAGGGGAGGGGACCACCGCCTGGGCAGTCTGTGACCTGGAGCCCTGCTGTGGCCTCTTGCTTCCTGAGATGGGCAAACTCATTCAGAGCAACATTCTATACTCTATTCCTCTTTCTTTTTTTCCAGGACAGGGATGGCCAGTGAGCTTTCTCTTGGAGGTCAGGGAACTTGGCTTATCCCAGAGCAGCAAATGTAGCAGGCCCCGTTTGCTGATTAGGGGAGGGTGAGGGCTTGTGGGTACAGGCAGGAGTCGCTGTTGGGGAAGAAGAGAAGCAGCTCAGTGTAGTCACTGGGCCCTGATCAGGTTTCAGGCCTGAGACTGCTGGCGTCTCCAGGCCCCAGGCAGCAAGGCTGCTGGGGACAGCTGGATGAACACATTCCTGGACTTTCATGCCCCGTGCTTCCTCCTCCCCAGATCTCCCTGGTGAGCCAGGAGCCCGTGCTGTTCGCCCGCTCCATCACAGACAACATCTCCTATGGCCTGCCCACTGTGCCCTTCGAGATGGTGGTGGAGGCCGCACAGAAGGCCAACGCCCACGGCTTCATCATGGAACTGCAGGACGGCTACAGCACAGGTGTGGAGCTGGGGGTGGCCCCTCTCCTGGGCCCACAGGGTCACCCTCAGGGACATAACCTTCTTGAGGGTTAAAGACTGCCCTCTGCTACCTGCTCTCTTTTTGTGAAGATGGGGTCCCGCTACGTTACCCAGGCTAGACTCGACCTCCTGGGCTCAAGCAATCTTCTTGCAATCCCCAAAGGGCTGGGATTACAGGCATGAGCCACTGTGCTCTGACTCACCAAAGTATGTACTAACTAAATTATTACAGAAGCCCATACACTGGAATATTATGCTGCTGGGAAAAAGAGGAAGTAGAAGGAGGAGGAGGAGGTGGAGGCAGAGGAGGAGGCAGCTCTCCATATATCAGTATAGAAAGGTCACTGAGATATGATGCTAAGTGAAAAGAGCCAGGTGCAGAGTATAACGAGCTGTTGATTTTTCCTATTAAAGGATCAGGGAGATAAAAATAACATGTTCATATTTGCATAAAGAAACTCGATAAGGACGTGTAAGCAACTAATGAAAGAAGTTTTGGTGGGAGCAGGAGGGAACTGAAGAAAGGACTTAAACTTTTCATTATTTATAGTTTTTTGTTTTTTTTTTTTTTTTTTGAGATGGAGTCTTGCTCTG
>NW_012107585.1:8765454-8767475 GCF_000951045.1 Mandrillus leucophaeus | reverse complement strand
TATTTTTAAATAATGTTTTAGAATTAAATAGAGGTGGTAGTTATGCAACACTGTGAATGCACTAAATGTCACTGGATTATTCACTTTTTTTTTGAGATGGAGTCCCGCTCTGTCACTCAGGCTGGAGTGCAGTAGCGCGATCTCAGCTCACGGCAACCTCTGCCTCCTGGGTTCAAGTGATTCTCTTGCCTCAGCCTCCCGAGTAGCTGAGATTACAAGCATGTGCCACCACACCCGGCTAATTTTTTGTATTTTTAGTAGAGACAGGGTTTCGCCATGTTAGCCAGGTGGTCTCGATCTCCTGACCTTGTGATCTGCCTGCCTCAGCCTCCCAAAGTGCTGGGATTACAAGCGTGAGCTACTGCGCCCAGCCCGGATTATTCACTTTACAATGGTTATGTTTATGTTATGTCAGTTTTATCTCAATGAAAGCAAAATGAAATAATAAAGAGCTGGTGGCATGTCCAGGTGCAGTGGCTCACGCCTGTAATCCCAGCACTTTGGAGGCCAAGGCAAGAGGATCGCTTGAGACCAGGGGTTTGAGAACAGCTTGGGCAGTGTAGTGAGACCCCACCTCTATAGAAAAATATTTTAAGTTAACCAGGTGTGGTGGCATGCACCTGTATTCTCAGTTACTCAGAAGGCTGAGGCTGGAGGATTGCTTGAACCAAGAAGTTTGAGGCTACAGTAAGCAATGATTCACTACTGCACTCTAGCATGGGTGAGAGAGTGAGACCCTGTCTCTAAAATAATAATAATTTATTGACTCCATTTCCTGTTGATGGACATTTGAGTCTATTTGTTTTATTTTTTGCAATAATAGTGCTGTGAGTCATGCGTGACCTGTGTCTCTATTGTTGTGCATGGGAGGAAGTTGGTCCATGGGGAAAATTGGTCCAGGTGGGCTTGCTGGGCCATAGGCCGCACATCTGTGGTGAATACACGCAACCTTTGCACTGCACAGACTCAGACCCAGGGTGATGGCTGCAGCTCTTCAAGCCATGGGACTTGCTCCAACTCCCCTTCTCCAGGAGGATGGGTGAGGGCCTGTCTCCCCGCAGCCTCACCTGCACTGTGTACTGTCAGATGTTTGGGTTTCTGCCAAATGAATGGGTGAAAATTGGTAACTTGGTATCAATTCGCATGTAGGCTTAATCTGCATGCCCCTGATGAGTTGGGTGAGGGGAACATCATTTCATGAGCTTTCAAGCTGTGGGTTCCAGCCGGCGCTTTGCACAGCTGCAGGGCAGGGCCCCTCACTCTTCCCCAGGGCCGCCCGGCCTCACCTGCTGCTAAATTGTCTCTGTGTCTCCGCCATACAGAGACAGGGGAGAAGGGCGCCCAGCTGTCAGGTGGCCAGAAGCAGCGGGTGGCCATGGCCCGGGCTCTGGTTCGGAACCCCCCGGTCCTCATCCTGGATGAAGCCACCAGCGCTTTGGATGCCGAGAGCGAGTATCTGGTGAGTCACAGGGCGGAGGGCAATGCCGGGGCAGGAGCGGCTCCAGGCGGCCAGAGCCCCCATCACCCTGCAGATGGGTGCTGAGAAGAGACGGGCCCCAGAAGCTCTCCCAGGCTGTCAGCCTCCTGGGCTGGTGAATTCCTGGTGTTGAGAGTGGGGAACCAGGAGCCACTCTGGGCCCAGCCTTCAGGCTCCAGGCAGAGCTGTATGGTGTGGGGCGAGAGAAGGAATCAGAATGGGGAGACCTGGGTCGTGAGCGGTGGCTCACGCCTGTAATCCCAGCACTTTGGGAAGCCAAAGCAGGTGGATCACCTGAGGTCAGGAGTTGGAGACCAGGCTGGCCAACATGGTGAAACTCCGTCTCTACTAGAAATACAAAAACTAGCCAGGCGTGGTAGCACATACCTGTAATCCCAGCTACTTGGGAGGCTGAGGCAGGAGAATTGCTTGAACCTGGGAGGTGGAGGTTGCAGTGAGCCGAGATCGTGCCACTGCACTCCAGCCTGGGCGACAGAGCCAGACTCCATCTGGCTCAAACAAACAAACACAAACAAAACAGGCA
>NW_012107585.1:8755322-8765165 GCF_000951045.1 Mandrillus leucophaeus | reverse complement strand
GAGGCGGGCGGATCACCTGAGGTCAGGAGTTCAAGACCAGCCGGGACAACATGGTGAAACCCCATCTCTACTAAAAATACAAAAGTCAGCCAGGTGTGGTGGTGGGTGCCTGTAATCCTAGCTACTTGGGAGACTGAGACAGGAGAATAGCTGGAACCTGGGAAGCAGAGGTTGCAGTGAGCCAAGATTGTACCATTGCACTGCAGCCTTGGCAACGGAGTGAGACTCCGTCTCAAAAAACAAACAAACTAACAAAAACAAAAAACAGAATGGGGAGACCTGGACTAGCAGCTCCGTCCTGCAGTTTATAACCATGTGACCTCAAGCTAGTGCTTCCCCTCTGAGTTTCATTCTCACTGGTCATGTGGGCCCAGTCATGTATTTGTAGATGGCTAGCAATCTCAGTCTATCCACAGATTGATGCACTTATTACACAGAGAGTTCCTGAGCTCTTTCCAGGCACCAGGCACCGTTCTGGGGTTATCGTGGTAGGCTGACCAGACCAAGACCCTTGTCCCCACGGTGTTTCCATTCCAGTGGGGAAGGCAGATAAGAAACAAGGAATGCCAGGCGTGGTGGCTCACGCCTGTAATCCCAGCACTTCGGGAGGCCGAGGCCAGCAGATCACAAGGTCAGGTGTTCGAGACCAGCCTGGTCAACATGGTGAAACCCCATCTCTACTAAAAATACAAAAATTAGCTGGGTGTGGTGGCAGGCACCTGTAATCCCAGCTACTTGGGAGGCTGAGGAAGGAAAATGGCTTGAACCCAGGAGGTGGAGTTTGCGGTGAGCCGAGATCACACCACTGCACTCCAGCCTGGGCGACAGAGCAAGACTTCGTCTCAAAAAAAAAAAGGAAACAAGCATGCATTCACCCCGTGGCCTGTGCTACGAAGCAAATGAAACAGTCTTGGGGCACCAGGAGACTGGGAGGGGACACCGTTGTCAAAGATGAGCACAGCTGGCCGCCAGCAGAAGTCATAGAAACAGATTTTATGCAGTGACTCCTGACAGTGGGAAAGGAGCCGTGTGCCATCCCAGTTTGGTGGTGACGGGCATTTTAAAGGGAGAATGAGGGGGTAGGGAGCGGAGCAGGAAGAGGCCCCCAGGAAAAATAAAAGAAAGCCCAGGGGACAGCCAGGAGGCCACCTGTGTCTAGCTGTCCATTTCAAGGGCATGGTTTTCAGGTCCTTAAGAGAGACACTTCTGAGATACAGGAGATCACATACACATCTCAGAGGGACAGAGGAAGGAGTCACAGTTGTAAGCCCTTTTTAGTAAACACTCCAAGAAAAAGAGGTTGGGGCCAGTCAGCGGGTATTGACTAAAACACAGCAAATTCTCCTTGCCAAGCTGAGCTTTCTCACACAGGCACTTGAATGGGGGCTGTGGTCATTCCAGGGATACGGCTTTCTGCTGCTAGAAGCCATACTAGAGTTTGGTTACTTGGCACAGCGGTTTGGATGGAGTCACCATGTGCCAAGAGTTCTGTGGTTCTCACCGTTAGAACCAAGGCCATCAGGTGCCATCTGAGCTGAGACATGAAAGAAAAGAAGTCAGTGGTGGAGAGTTCTGGAGGTAAGAACGTGCCAGGAGGAAGGGTCAGCAGGTGCAAAGGCCTGGAGTGGGGAATGAGCTTGGCAAGTTCAAAGCCTTAAGGTCAGTGTGGCTGGTGGGTGGGGATTGAACGGAGAGGGGTGAGGACAAAGTCGCAGGGAGGCAAACTCCTCGGCCTCTAGTACGGAGTTTGGATTGTTTGTAAAAATTAATAGGCTTTATTTTTGTTGTTGTTGGTTTTGTTTGTTTTGAGACAGGGCCTCACTCCGTCACCCAGGCTGGCGTGCAGTGGCACAATCACAGTTCTCCCGGGCTCAAGTGATGCTCCCACCTCCCAGCCTCCTGAGTAGCTGGGACTACAGCAGCACGCCACCACACACAGCTAAATTTTTGTATTTTTTGTAGAGATGGGGTTTCGCCATGTTGCCCAGGCTGGTCTCAAACTCCTGAGCTCAAGGGATCCACCTGCCTTGGCCTCCCAAAGTGCTGGGATTAAAGGTGTGAGCCACTGCTTCCAGTGGCTTTATTTTTTAGAGCGGTTTTAGGTTTAAAAAAAATTAAACGGAGGCTGGGTGTGGTGGCTCACACCTATAATCCTGGCACTTTAGGAGGCCAATGCGGGAGGATGGCTTGGGGCCAGGAGTTCAAGACCAGCCTGGGTAACATAGTGGGACACCTGTCTCTACAAAAGAATACAAAAATTAGCTGGGCATGATGGTGCATGCCTGTGGTCCCAGCTACTTGGAAGGCTGAGGCAGGAGGATTCCTTGAGGCCAGGAGGTTGAGGATGCAGTGAGCCGTGATCACGCCATTGCACTCCAGCCTGGGCCACAGAGAGAGACCCTGTCTCAAAAAGAAAAGAAAAAGGAGGGAGGCTGGTCACTTGAGGTCAGGAGTTCGAGACCAGCTTGGCCAACATAGCGAAACCCCACCTCTACTAAAAATACAAAACAAAATTAGCTGGGCATGATGGTGTGTACCTGTAATCCCCCAGCTACTTGGGAGGCTGAGGCATGAGAATCAATTGAACCCACGAGGCAGAGGTAGCAGTGAGCTGAGATCGCACCACTGCACTCCAGTCTGGGTGACAGCAAGACTTAGTCAAAAAAAAAAAAAAAAAAAAGGGGGGGGAAGGGAGGGGCCAGAAGACTACAGGGCCAGAGTAGGGCTGATCCCTCATTCACCAGGTGCCTCCCTGTGTCTGGCCCTGGGCTGTCTGCCTTTAAGAAAAATCCAGGAAGCTGGCCATCCTTTATGAACTGAGCCTCAAAGAGGTTAAGCTTCAGCCCATAGGCGGTGGCATGGAGCGCGGTTGCGGGTGGGGCGTCTGTGCCATGCAAGCCAGGTCCCCACTGTCCCCGCAGATCCAGCAGGCCATCCACGGCAACCTGCAGAAGCACACGGTACTCATCATCGCGCACCGGCTGAGCACTGTGGAGCACGCGCACCTCATTGTGGTGCTGGACAAGGGCCGCGTAGTGCAGCAGGGCACCCACCAGCAGCTGCTGGCCCAGGGTGGCCTCTATGCCAAGCTGGTGCAGCGGCAGATGCTGGGGCTTGAGCCCGCCGTGGACTTCACAGCTGGCCACAAGGAGCCTGCAGCTGACGGCAGTCACAAGGCCTGATGGGGGGCCCCTGCTTCTCCCGGTGGGGCAGAGGCCCCGGTGCCTGCCTGGCAGATGTGCCCATGGAGGCCCCCGGTGGCCCCCAGCTGCCCTCCAAGCCCAGGCCTCCAGCACTGGAGGGCGACCTGCCATGTCCCATGGATCACCGCTTCCTGCATCTTGCCCCTGGTCCCCGCCCCATTCCCAGGGCACTCCCTACCCCTGCTGCCCTGAGCCAATGCCTTCACGGACCTCCCCAGCCTCCTAAGCAAAGGTAGAGCTGCCTTTTTAAACCTAGATCTTACCAGGGTTTTTACTGCTTGGTTTGAGGCACCCCAGTCAACTCCTAGATTTCAAACACCTTTTTCTAATTGGGAGTAATGGCGGGCACATTCACCAAGATGTTCTAGAAACTTCTGAGCCAGGAGTGAATGGCCCTTACTTAGTAGCCTGGGGGATGTCTAGAGACTAGGCCTCTCCTCTTTACCCCTCCAGAGAAGGGGCTTCCCTGTCCCAGAGGGAGACACAGGGAACGGGATTTTCCGTCTCTCCCTCTTGCCAGCTCTGTGAGTCCGGCCAGGGCGGGTGGGGAGCGTGGAGGGCATCTGTCTACCATCGCCCGCTGCCAATCTAAGCCAGTCTCACTGTGAACCACACTAAACCTCGACTGGGGGAGTGAGGGGCTGGCCAGGTCTGGCGGGGCCTCAGGGGTGCCCCCAGCCTGGCACCCGGCGCTTTCGCCCCTCGTCCACCCACCCCTGGCTGGCAGCCTCCCTCCCCACACCTGCCCCTGCGCTCTGCTGTCTGGAGGCCATGTGGATGTTCATGAGATGTGTTCTCTTCTCTCTTTGGTGGATGGGATGGTGGCAAAGCCCAGGGTCTGACTTTGCCAGAGGTTGCAACATGTTGGGAGAACCCAGTCAATAAAGTGTACTACCTCTTACCCCAACCTCTGACTTCTCCTTGGGCCAACTGCCTCATTGCCCAGTTAGGTTTTTCTACCAGACCACAGCTCTCCTCTCAGCCCTCTCTGGTGGAGTTGCAGAGAGACTTTGGGTGGTCCAGGGCCTCCTCCTGTGTCTGGGAGCCCCATCTGCACTCCTCCCATCCCAGGGTCTCTGGTGCAGACATTCCTGTCTGCCTGTCTCCACGGGGATTGTGCAGGGGAATAGAGATGTTGCCTCGAAATCCCAGGGGCCTCTGTTCTTCCCGTGACAGCTGAACTGAGGCCCAGCAAATGCCACCTGTTCTTTTCCATCGGGGTCCAGGCACCCAACACCCACCCCGATCCATGCAGCAAAGAAATATTACCCGGCAGGACAGCTCAATCAGCAGGGAGGTTTGGGCCCGGACACGGGAAGACCCCTGCGGTGGTTATTGTTACTTGCTGAATTGTGAAGAAGTCTGGGTCGCGGGGGGAGGGCTCTGTGCCAACTGGTAGAGTAGTATTTCAATTTATTTTTTCTTTTTTTTTGAGACAGAGCCTTGCTCTGTCACGCAGGCTGGAGTGCAGTGGCACAATCTTGGCTTACTACAACCTCCACCTCCCAAGTTCAAGCGATTCTCCTGCCTCAGCCTCCTGAGTAACTGGGACTACAGGCACCCATCACCACACCTGGCTCATTTTTGTATTTTTAGTAAATACAAAATACATTTTTGGTAAATACAAAATACATTTAGTAAATACGAAATATTGTATTTAGTAAATACAAATATGTATTTAGTAAATACAAAATACATTTTTGTATTTTCACTTTGTTGGCCAGGCTGGTCTCGAACTCAGATGACCTGCCCACCTCGGCCTCCCAAAGTGCTGGGATTATAGGCGTGAGTCACCATGCCCGGCCAGCCTTGCCTTTCTCTTATAAAAGCACTTGTCATTGGATTTAGAGGCCACCTGGGGAGTCCGGGCTAATCTCCTCTAGAGGTCCTTAACTCAATTGCATCTGCAAAGACCCTTTTTTCCAAATATGGTCACTTTACAGATTCAGGGGTTTGACAAGGGAAGCTTTTGGGGCCACCACTCAGCCTGCTACAGAGGGGAACTTGTAACCTTGGTTGAAGGTAACCTCAGGACTTCCTTTTCGATTTTAGGAAGCAGAGGGGGTTATTTTCAGAGACTTAGCATATCTTCAGATGTTTCCAGAGAAGTTGGAAATTCCAATTTTCATGTGAGATCAGCTGTTTTTTATGTATTGGCTCAAATTATTTTGACACAACCAAGGACAACACGGCACAGGTGTAGGGGTGCTCTCCAGCCTGCGGGTCTCTAGTTTACAGCGTCAGTGTTGGATATTCCTGTTCTGCAAAGTCCCTCCCAAGCAGCTGGCCCCAGCCCAGCCCCGTTCCAGTCTGAGCTCCTCTCCCATCTGCCCGTCTCTTCTCATCCCTCCACTTTCAGGCTGAGAATTCCAAATTATTCTCCCTCTCCTATGGAGTCAGCTCCAGCGCCTTGATTTGTAAACCCACACCCAAAAGTGTGCCATAGGCAGACAAAAGAACCTTCCAGAGACTGAACTAGCTTCTTTTTAGGAGATACGTAGGAGTTTTAGAAAAGTAATGTTTAGGCCAGGTGCGGTGGCTCATGCCTGTAATCCCAGCACTTTGGGAGGCCGAGGTGGGTGGATCACGAGGTCAGGAGTTCAAGACCAGCCTGGCCAACATGGTGAAACCCTGTCTCTACTAAAAATACAAAAATTAGCTAGGCGTGGTGGCGCACTCCTGTAGTCCCAGCTACTCGGGAGGCTGAGGCAGGAGAATTGCTTGAATCCAGGAGGCAGAGGTTTCAGTGAGCTGAGATCGCCGTCACTACACTCCATCATGGGTGACAGAGCGATTCTGTCTCAAAAAAAAAAAAAGTTTAATTTTGAAATAATTTTAGATTTACAGAAAAGTCACAAGACAATACAGAAAGTTCCCTATGGCCCGCCCCTCACAGTTTCCTCTTGTCTTAAACTCCCACGGTACTGGGGTATGTTTGTCACAACTAGGAAACCAACACAGCATGTCACTATCAGTGAAACTGCAAGCTGTATTTGTGTGTCACTAGTTTTCTCACTAATGTCCTCTTTCTGTTCCAGGGTCCCACATTACATTTAAGATAGGAGTGATTTTTTGTTGTTGTTTGTTGGTTTGTTTGTTTTAGAGGCAGGTTCTTGCTCTATTGCCCAGACTGGAATGCCCAGACTGTCACGGCTCACTATAGCCCCAACCTTCTGGGCTCAAGTGATCCTCCCACCTCAGCCTTCAGAGTAGCTGGGGCTACAGGTGAACATCACCATGCCCAGCTAATTCTTTTTTTTTTTTTTTTTTTGTAGAGACAGGGCCTTGCTCTGTTGAACAGGCTGGTCTCAAACTCCTGGCCTCAAACAATCCTCCCACCTTGGCCTCACAAAGTGTTGAGCTTATAGGCGTGAGCCACCACACCCGGCCAGAGATCTAATGTTTTCTTTTGTTTGTTTTATTGTGGTGGGGTGTTTTGTTTTGTTTTTGAGACAGGATCTCTCTCTGTCATCCAGGCTGGCGTGCAGTGGCACAATCTTAGCTCACTGCAACCTCTGCCTCCCTGGTTCAAGCAATTATCCTGCCTCAGCCTTTTGAGTAGCTGGTACTACAGGCGCCTGCTACCATACCCAGCTAATTTTTTTGTATTTTTAGTACAGACAGTGTTTCACCATGTTGGCCAGGCTGGTCTTGAACTCCTGGCTTCAAGTAACCCACCTGCCTCAGCCTCCCAAAGTGCTGAGATTTAGGTGTGAGCCACTGTGCCCATCCTAATGTTTTTAAAATTGTTTTTACTGCAGCAACATGCAGATGATATAAAACTTATCATTCGTGACATCTAGTACATTTATGATGTTGTGTAACCATCATCATTATCCAGTTCCAGGACATTTTCATCACCCTAACACAAAACCCTATACCCATTAACAGCCACTCCCCAATTCTTCCTCCACACAGCCCCTGGCTGCCAGCAATCTAAAATCTGGCTCTACAGATTGGCCCCTCTGGCCTTTTCATGTACATGGAACCCCATACTATGTGGCCTTTCGTGTCTGGCTTCTCTCATCATGTGTGCAAGGTCCAACCATGCTGTGGCATGAATCAGCACTTTATTCCTTTTTATGGCTGAATAATATCCTATTGCATGGCTAGGCCACATTTTGTTTATCCGTTCATCCGTTGGTAGATATCCGGGCTGTTTCCACGTTTGGGCTATTGTGAATAGTGCTGCTGGGAACATTCATGTTTTGTTGTTGTTGACGGGAGTCTCACTCTGTCGCCCAGGCTGGAGTGCAGTGGTGCGATCTCAGCTCATTGCAAGCTCCGCCTCCCAGGTTCACGCTATTCTCCTGCCTCAGCCTCCCGAGTAGCTGGGATTACAGGTGTGAGCCACTGCACCTGGCCCAACATTCATGTTTTTTTGTGGGAGTTTGCTTTTGCCTCTCTTGGGTAGATGCCTGGGAGTGGAATTGCTGGGTCCCGTGAGAACTCTATGCTCAACGTTTTGAGGAACTGCCAGACTGTCTTCCACAGCAGCTGCACCATTTTGCATTCCCACCAACAATCCACAAGGGTTGCAATTTCCCCCACGTCCTCACCAACACTTGTTATTTTCTGGTTTTGATTTTGTTTTTAATTATCACCATCCAGGGCTGGGAATGGTGGCTCGCACCTGTAATCCCAGCACTTTGGGAGGCTGAGGCAGGCAGATTGCTTGAGCCCAGGAGTTCAAGACCAGCCTGGGCAACGTGGTGAAACCTCATCTGTACTAAAAAATCCAAAAACTAGCCGGGCATGGTAGCACACACCTGTGGTCTCAGCTGTTAATGAGGCTGAAGTGGGAGGATTGCTGGAACCCGGGAGGTGGAGGTTGTGGTGAGCTGATATCATGCCACTGCACTGCAGCCTGGGTGACAGAGTGAGACCCTGTTTCAAAAACAAACAATAAAAAATTGTCACCATCCTGGTGGGTGTGGAGGGTTATGACTTTTAAAGCTGACTTTTTTCTGTTACAATTAATTTAGCAAACGTCACTGTCCTCCTTCTGTCCCACACAGTGTGCTAGGTAAACCAGGAGAAAGTCATTGCAGTCGAGGGCTTTGGGGACAGCACAGTTGGCCAGAGAGACAGACAAGGAAACAAGCAGGGATGGTGCCCGAACTTAGTTTACTCTGTCATTGTTTCTTTCCCACATTAGATTTTGTCTTGGTCACTGCTGTATTCCCCAGTGCCTAGAACAGTGGCTGACACATAGTATGTACTCAGTAAACAGCCATTAAAGAAATGTTTGAGCTGGCCGGGCGCGGTGGCTCAAGCCTGTAATCCCAGCACTTTCAGAGGCTGAGACGGGCGGCGGATCACGAGGTCAGGAGATCGAGACCATCCTGGCTAACCCGGTGAAACCCCGTCTCTACTAAAAAATACAAAAAACTAGCTGGGCGAGGTGGCGGGCGCCTGTAGTCCCAGCTACTTGGGAGGCTGGGGCAGGACAATGGTGTGAACCTGGGGAGGCGGAGCTTGCAGTGAGCTGAGATCCGGCCACTGCACTCCAGTCTGGGCGACAGAGCGAGACTCCGTCTCAAAAAAAAAAAAAAAAGAAATGTTTGAGCTGAGCATAGAGGTCCATGCCTGTAATTCCAGCTACTCAGGAGGCTTAAGTGGGAGGATCGCTTGAGTCCACGAGTTTGAGGCTGCTGTGAGCTATGATCGTGCCACTGCACTGCAGCCTGGGCAACAGAGCGTGACTCTGTCTCTACAAAACTTGAAAAAGAAAGGGATGACTGAACTCTTGGACACACCATAACACAGTGTGAAAACAATGAATACAGTCCAATCACCTCAGTTAACAGACAGGGAAACTGAGGCCCAGAGAAAAGAAATGACTGTGGGGTTATAAATGTATTCAGCAGAATGGCTGAGGCTGGAACCCAGGTCCCCACACTCCCTGCTGTTGCCTTTGTCTGGAGAGTGTATTTCAGTTTCCAACTTGCCAGGGCTAAAGACAACCCCGATCCCAGGAAGACAGCAGCCCAAGTCAATGGCTGAGGCAGCTGCTGGGCCATGAGAGGTCCCTGAGGTGCCTTGGGGTCCTAGGAGCCCACAGGGACCCTGGTTATGACTTCAGGATGAAGATGTGCACGAAGAAGCTTGCGGGGCAGAGCCCCTTCCCCATGCCCCCTGCTGTCTGCTGCAGCTCCCCTGTCAACTGGACTGGTCTGTGTCAACTTTACCCCATGTCGGCAGGTTCAAAAGCCACGCCTGAGAAAACAGAAACAGCACAGAGGAGGGCTAAGCCCAATGACCCTGGCTCTTCAGGGTTTTGTTCCAGACCTATTGGGGTCATAAATCCCTTTGGAAATTTATGAAAATTCTAGAAACTCTCCCTAGAAAAATACCCATACACATAAAGCATTGTATGCAATTTGTGGGAAACATGGTATTTTACAATTCCTCTGTAAGGGGGCCCTGAGTTAAGGACCATTGCTCCACTGGGATTAACAATTAAGAATTTAAGAATTAACCAATAAGAAGTATTGGTGTGGCCGGGCGCGGTGGCTCACGCCTGTAATCCCAGCACTTTGGGAGGCCGAGGCAGGTGGATCACGAGGTCAGGAGATTGAGACCACGGTGAAACCCCGTCTCTACTAAAAATACAAAAAAACTAGCCGGGCGAGGTGGC
>NW_012107585.1:8748821-8754285 GCF_000951045.1 Mandrillus leucophaeus | reverse complement strand
GGCACAGTGGCTCACACCTGTAATCCCAGCTCTTTGGGAGGCTGAGGCGAGTGGAACACTTGAGGCCAGGAGTTCGAGACCATCTTGGCCAGCACAGCATAACCGGTCTCTACTAAAAATACAAAAATTAGCTGGGCATGGTGGCACATGCCTGTAGTCCCAGCTACTCGGTAGGCTGAGGCAGGAGAATCACTTGAACCCGGGAGGCGGAAGTTGCAGTGAGCCAAGATGGTGCCACTGCGCTCCAGCCTGGACAACAGAGTGAGACTCCATCTCAAAAAAATAAAGTCCATATTTCTAAAAAAAAAAAAAAAGACTCAAAGCAAAGAGCGGAAATCATTAGCAATGGCTAGTCCTGAGCGGTGGGTTCCATGTGTTTGTTTTATGGTTCTATGTACATTTCTGAATACTAGAATTTTCTTCAGGGGTGGGGGAGGGAACACTAAACAAACTAAACAAACCCTGGCATGATAAGTGCTGCTGTGTCCCAGGAAGACTTCCTGGGAGAAATGGAAAGCAGCTGTTCTGACTTCTGTTGACTGAAAATAGTTGTTAAGCCACCCAACAGCAAGCCAGTGCATCCGGCTGAGAACCTGGCCCAGACCTGAGGGGCCGGCCGGGCATCTCCACCTCCTCCCTCCCTGGCTCCCTCTATTCCCTGAGCCCAGCCTGGAACAGGGGCCTGGCATTCTAGACAGTTCCACAGAGAAGAAACTCTGGACACAGCCTTTGCTGCTGACCATTTGTTTCTGGCTCCAGGTAAGGAGCTGCTATTTCAAATAATAATATGGAAATTTTTTAAATTTTTTGTTATGGCAGAGGGAGGTCAGAAGGAGGTTAATTCTTTAATGTTTGCTTTTTGTTTTGTTTTGAGACGGAGTCTCACTCTGTGTCCCAGGGTAGAGTGCTGTGGTGCGATCTCAGCTCACTGCAAACCCCGCCTCCCACGTTCAAGCGATTCTCCTGCCTCAGCCTCCCGAGTAGCTGGGATTGCAGGCACGTGCCACCGCACCCAGCTGACTTTTGTATTTTTAATAGAGATGGGGTTTCATCATGTTGGCCAGGCTGGTCTCAAACTCCTGACCTCAGGTAATCCACCTGTCTCGCTCTCCCAAAGTTTACAGGCATGAGCCACTGTCCCCGGCCAATATTTGCTTTTTAAATTGTGGTAAAATACACATAATATAACATTAACCATTGCATTTATTTATTATTGTTATTTTTTAGAGACAGGGTCTTGGGTCTTGCTCTGTTGCCTAGCCCGGAGTGCAGTGGTGCCATCATAGTTCGCTTCAGCTTTGAACTTCTGGGCTCAAGTGATCCTCCTGCCTCAGGCTCCTAAATAGCTGGGACCACAGGCCTGTGCCACCATGCCTGGCTAATTTTTAGATTTTCTGTAGAGACAGGGTTGTCGTTATGTTGCCCAGTCTGGTCTTACACTCCTAGTTTCAAGCGATCCTTCTGCTTCAGCCTCCCAAAGTGCTGGGATTACAGATGTGTCCCATCACACCCAACAAACCATTTTAAATCGCATGATCCAAAGGCATTAGGCAGACTCCCAGTGTTTCCTTTGACATTTAGCTAGCGTATTTATTATCTCCTTTGATCTGAACGACCAGCCTGCAGATATCGGAACCGAGATGGATTGATGATGATGATGATGATGATAACTATTCAGGTATAAAACATTTTCAGTGCAGCAAACACGGGTCTATGCACCTTACGTGATTTTTTTGTCTTTTGAAGACAGAGGTCTCACTCTGTTGCCCAGGCTGGAGTGCAGTGGTACGATGTTACCTCACTGCAACATCTGCCTCCCAGATTCCAGTGAGCTTCCCACCTCACCCTCCCAAGTAGCTGGGACTACAGGCATGTGCCATCATGCCTGGCTAATTTTTTTTTTTGTATTTTTTGTAGAAACGGGGTTTCACCATGTCACCCAGGCTGGTCTCAAACTCCTGACCTCAAGTGATCCTCCCAGCTTGGCCTCCCAAAGTACTGAGATTACAAACGTGAGCCACTGTGCCTGGCCCACTTTATGTGACTTTAATGCCTTCAGTCCTCACAACACATCTATGAAGCAGCTACTACGGTTAATGCCGGTTTTTTTTTTTTTTCAAGAAAGAAAAATGAGGTTAAATAACCTGCAAAAATTAAGTGGCACAGCACTGGAAACTGAACACAGGCAGCCTGAACTCTGACTGGAGCCCCTAACCTTTGCCCTAGACTAGATAAGCAGGTTTATATGCTTATCTCATCTCCACCCAAATTATTTTCCACCTTTGCCTTTTTTTTTTTTTTCTTTTGCAGTTGTCAGTAAGGGCTGCCTGTTGCACCTCAGGAGCTGGGGATAGTAAAGGAGATACCTGTGCCGAGTCACTAACAGGAAAGGACTGAGAAAGAAACATCGCCAATGGTTTCCCTTTCCTGGTTTTTATTCTTTCCTCAGAGAGGAGGAGGTTGACCATTTAAACAGGTGAGTTGGCCGGGCGTGGTGGCTCATGCCTGTAATCCCAGCACTTTGGGAGGCTGAGACAGGCAGATTACTCGAGATCAGGAATTTGAGACCAGCCTGGCCAACATGGTGAAAACTTGTCTCTACTAAAAATACAAAAATCAGCTGGGTGTGGAGGCTGAGGCAGGAGAATCACTTGAACCCGGGAGGCAGAGGCTGCAGTGAGCCGAGATTGTGCCTCTGAGCTCCAGCCTGGACTACAGAGTGATAAAATAAATAAATAAACAGGTGAGTCACCCTGGGGGAGGTCATAACAGCGACCTAAGGTGACAGTGACAGTGCCTCACATTGTTACAGCTCTTTACCTTTATTACCTGAGATCAGTCATTCAGCAAGCATTTATTGAGAACCTCCGCTTACCAGGCACTGTGCTAGGCTGTGGGTCACGGTGGAGACTAATAGGCCTGAGATCACCTACATCCTACTGGGTAATAAACCCCAGATGGTGAAAAGATGGTGGCAGACAAGAGAGTGATTTGGGAGAGGGACACTGTTTGAGCCGGGGTGGTCTGGGGAGGTGATATGGGAGCTGAGCCCTGAATGACGAGGAGGTACCAGCTTTGGGTATCTAGAGGAAAGAATGATCCTGACCACAGTCTGGCACTTCTTCAAAAAGCTGAACATGGCCTGGGCACAGTGGCCCACAGTTGTAATCCCAGCACTTTGGGAGGCTGAGGCGGGAGGATTGGTTGAAGCCAGGAGTTTGAGGACAGCCTGGGCAACATAGTGGGACCCCATCGCTACAAAAATTAAAAAATTAGCCAGGCGTGGAGCACATACTGGTGGTCCCAGCTACTTGCATGGCTGAGGCAGGAGGATCCTTTGAGGTCAAGGAGGTTGAGGCTGCAACGAACCGTGATGGTGCCACTGCACTCCTGGATGACAGTGAGACCTCATCTCTAAAAATAATAAAATAAAGCCAAAAAGTACAAACAATCCAATGTATGAATGGATAAACTGCAAACTGCAGTATGCGCATACCGTGGGGCATGATTCAGCTGTAGAAAGGAATGAAGTACTGGTACGTGCTACAACATAGATGGTCCTTGGAAGCATTATGCAAATGAAAGATACCAGGCAGGGAAGGTCACATATCATATGATTCTTTTTACATGATATATTCAGAATAAGCAAATCTACAGGGACAGAAAGCAGATTAGAGGTTACCAGGGCATGGGGAGGGAGGAATGGGGAGTGACTGCTTGCTGGCTACAAGGTGTTTTTATGGGGTGATGAGAAAGTTTGGAAGCTGGAGAGACCTGGTGTTTGCACAATATTGCGAATACATTTGATACCAATGCATTTGTATACTTTAAAATTGGTAAGTGGCCAGGTGCAATAGCTCATGCCTGTAATCCCAGCACTTTAGGAGGCTGAGGTGGGAGGGTTGCTTGAGTCCAGGAGTTCAAGACCAGCCTGGGCAACGTAGGGAGACCCCATCTCTACAAAAAATAAAATATGAGTTGTGCAAGGTGGTCCATGCTTATAGTCCCAGCTACTTCACAGACTGATGGGAAATGACTGCTGGGTCCAGGAGTTTGAGGCTGGAGTGAGCCGTGATTGCACCACTGCACTCCAGCCTGGGCGACAGAGTGAGACTGTCTCAAAAATAAAAAGGAAAAAAAGGTTAAGTGCATGTTATGTGAATTTCACCTCATTAAGGAAAAAAAAGATAAGTAGGGGAGGAGATGGATCCCACAAAGGATTGTGAAGTACAAAGACCTTGAGGCAGCAAGAGGCGGGACATCTGCCAAGCAGGACACAGCCAGGGGACAGAGTGGGGGGCACCCAAGTGAGGAAGGAGGAGGGGACAGGAAGGCAAAAGCTCCTGGGGCCATGGTGAGGTGGTTGACTTTTATTTAATGAAAACCGGGGCCACTGAAGGGTTCTGATCAGGGCGTGACCTGATTGATCCTCTGGGCTCAGTGTGGAGAAGGTACTGGATGAGGACCAAGAGAGGTGACTCCCCCCACACCCCAGGCAGCCAGGCCTGGGCTCACCCCACTCTGTAGATAAGGAAATGCTGCCTGCAGAGGCTGCAGCCATGCTCTCATTGCTTTCTGCAACCCTTATTCAGCATGTCCTGCTGTTATTTATAGCTGAAGGAACCTCGTGAGTGGAGGATGCATTGAGAAATGCTTCAAGGGATTTTCTGCTCTGCATACAGCGAAAAACACTGGTCAGCAAGGGCCCTGGGGCAGCAGCACAGAGCCACACAGACATACAATAGAGGCCCTTTACCTCCTCCGGACCCAGGTCTGTGCTGGGCACGCCCTGGCTGGGAAGAACTAATTCAGGGCAGCTACACAAGCCCTGCCCGAGGCCCTGTGTTGACAAGGCCTGGTCAGCTGCCAAATACAATTCCCTGACCTCTGGTCCTTAATGATCTGGCTTTTCTGGACAATCAATGGCCTAAAGAAAGGGAAGATTCTTTTCAAACTGGAGCCTGGCTGGAGGCCATGAGACGGTAGTGGTGACTGATGTGTGCTGGCTCTGGTTGAGGACTGGCTTCTCTGGAACAGGAAGATGGCTGCTTTGGGGACATCTGGATTGGACATCCTTCATGCACCACAGCCTCCAGGCAGTCTCCCCGGATTTCTCACTACCATAACTGGTCTCCTCCATCTTCATTTATTTGGCCTGTATAGGCTTTTCTATCATGTTGTTTGCTCTTCAAACATTCTAGGAATTTCTTTTTCTTTTCTTTTTTTTTCTTTGAGATAGAGTCTCGCTCTTCTGCCCAGGCTGGAGTGCAATGGCGCAATCTCGGCTCACTGCAAGCTCTGCCTCCCGGGTTCTGGCCATTCTCCTGCCTCAGCCTCCCAAGTAGCTGGGACTACAGGTGCCCACCACCACGCCCCGCTAATTTTTTGTACTTTTTAGTAGAGACAGGGTTTCACTGTTAGCCAGGATGGTCTCAATCTCCTGACCTCGTGATCCACCCGCCTC
>NW_012107585.1:8743798-8747385 GCF_000951045.1 Mandrillus leucophaeus | reverse complement strand
AAAAAAAAAAAAAAAAAAAAAATATCTAACATAGCTGACCCCATCTTGCTTCTAACCTCCAAGCTGTCCTTGTTCATTCCTGAGCATAGGCCAAAGTAACTTTGGGAGGAATTTAGTTTAATCTTAAAACAAGGATGAAAATAGCCCTTCCCAAAACAATCCCCTCCTTGCTTGGGGATCAAAACTGCCCTTGTAAAACTAACAAATTAGCCCCAAGGGTAGAACTCATGACTCAGAGCCTGGCACTGTGGCTCATGCGTATAATCCCAGCACTTTGGGAAGCTGAGGCAGGTGGATCACTTGAGGTTGGGAGTTTGAGACCAGCCTGGCCAATATGGTGAAACCCTGTCCCTACTAAAAATACAAAAATTATCCAGGTGTGGTGGTGTGCACTTGTAATCCCAGTTACTCGGGAGACTGAGACATAAGAATCACTTGAACCCAGAAGGTAGAGGTTGCAGTGAGCGGAGATAGCGTCAGTGCACTCCAGCCTGGGCGACAGAGCGAGACCCTGTCTAAAAAAAAAAAAGAAATTATGGTTCAGGAATTGTGTAGCCAGAAGTCACAAGATTCATAACCTCCCCAATTGCTCCTAGAGATAACATCACTATCGTCAAGCCTGAGATTGGTGTTCGTGGTGTTTCTTAGACCCTACATTCTGATGGACCAATTGGCGCCACCCAGACTGGTAAACTGGCTCAACTGGTCTTGTGATCCCACCCAGGAGCTGAGGATGACAAGAAGACAGCTTCAACCTCCTGTGATTTCATTCCTGACCCAACCAGTCAGCATTCCTGGTTCCTTAGCTCTCTACCCACCATATTATACTTAAAAAACCCTGGTCTCCAAACTTTTGGGGAAACTGATTTGAATAGTAAACTCCCATCTTCTGCTTGATTGGCAGTGTGTTTACTAAACATCTTCTCTATGGCAATACCTCTGTCTTGGTAAATCAGCTCTGTCTGAGCAAGGGGCAAGAAAAATCCGTTGCGTCATTACAATCCCACATTTACATTACATTATTTATTTTTGAGACAGGATCCCATTCTGTCACCCAGGCTGAAGTGCAGTGGCACGATCTCAGCTCACTGCAACCTCCCCCTCCCAGGTTCAAGCAATTCTCCTGCCTCAGCCTCCCAAGTAGCCAGGATTACCGGTGTGCACCACCATGCCCAGCTAATTTTTGTATTTTTGGTAAAGACAGGGTTTCATTGTGTTGGCAATTCTCCTGCCTCAGCCTCCCGAGTAGCTGGGACTACAAGCATGCACCATCAGACCTGGCTATTTTTGTATTTTTAGTAGAGACAGGGTTTCTCCGTGTTGGCCAGGCAGGTCTCAAACTCCTGACCTCAGGTGATCCGCCTGCCTTGGCCTCCCAAAGTGCTGGGATTACAGGCATGAGCCACGGCACCCAGCCCAGACTGTGTCCTTTGGAAGAAAGTAGCTATGTACCATCCACACCTGAAGCATGAGGAGTCATGGAGACCTTTACAACGATAGATCAGTTCCTATCACTTCTCTGCTTCAAATCCTCTGACAGCTTTTCTCTTCCCTAAGAGTAAAGCTGACCTCCCAGGTCCTGGTGGCCTGGCCCTACTCCCACCCCTAGCCTGGTCTCCTGCCACTTCCTCATCACCCACCACACTCCAACCACAATGGCCTTCTTTCTTTCCTTTTTTTTTTTTTTCTGAGATGGAGTTTCACTCTTGTCACCCAGGCTGGAGTGCAGTGGCGTGATCTCGGCTCACTGCAACCTCCACCTCCTGGGTTCAAGTGATTTTCCTGCCTCAACTTCCCGAGTAGCTGGGATTACAGGTATGTGCCACCATGCCCGGCTAATTTTTGTATTTTTGGTAGAGATGGGGTTTTGCCATGTTGGCCAGGCTGGTCTCAAACTCCTGACCTCAGGTGATCTGCCCGCCTCAGCCTCCCAAAGCTGGGATTACAGGCGTGAGCCACTGTGCATGGCCGCAATGACCTTCTTTCTTTACATCAAACATGCCAACCTTGTCCCCACCTCTGGGCCTGTGCACAGCTCTTCGCTCTGCCTGGAGCCCCCTTCCCTAATATTCTCATGGCCAGCTCCCTCTCATCATCCAGGTCTCTCTCTACTCAAGTGTCTCCACTCGTGGGGGAAATCCTGAGCCCCTTAGGAGTTTTCACCAATGTCAATTTGTTTTTGTTTTTTTTGAGACAGAGTCTTGCTCTGACCCCTAGGCTGGACTGCAGTGGTGCCATCTCGGCTCACTGCAACTTCTGCCTCCAGGGATTCTCCTGCCTCAGCCTCTGGAGTAGCTGGGACTGCAGACGCCCGCCACCATGCCTGGCTAATTTTTGTATTTTTAGTAGAGATGAGGTTTTACCATGTTGGCCAGGCTGATCTCAAACTCCTGGGCTCACATGATCCTCCTGCCTTGGCCTCCCAAAATGCTGTGATTACAGGCAGGAGCCACCATGCCCAGTCCACTCTGTCTTCTAAACTCCACCTTTGTGACTGCTCCTTGGTAATTTGGCATCAACCATGGTAGGATTTTTTACACCACAGGAAGTAGTAAGTACTACAAATTAATACTCTTTCCCAGGTAGTCTTTTGTATTTTTTTATTTTAATTTTTTAAATCTTAGAGACAGAGTGTTGCTATGTTGGGCAGGCTGGTCTCAAACTTCTGACCTCAAGTGATCCACCCACCTCAGCATCCCAAAGTGCTGGGATTACAGGCATGAGCCACCACACCCAGCCCAGATTCTTTTTCTTCCCCTAGGAAAAAAAAGGCCTTCTTTGGCCAGGCGCGGTGGCTCACGCCTGTTATCCCAGCACTTTGGGAGGCCAAGGTGGGTGGATTATCTGAGGTCAGGAGTTCGAGACCAGCCTGGTCTCTACTAAAAATACAAAAACTAGCCATGAGTGATGGCACACACCTGCAATCCCAGCTACTTAGGAGGCTGAGGCAGAATTGCTTGAACCTGGGAGGCGGAGGTTGCAGTGAGCCGAGATTGTGCCACTGCACACCAGCCTGGCTGACAGAGCGAGACTCTGTCTCAAAAAAAAAAAAAAAAGCCTTCTGATTACTTCATTTTCTGAATCCCCCTGGAGTAAGTCATTCTTATTCACGGTGTTGGTGAACTTCCTATGACCCGTCTCAAGTTGGTTGCTGGACTAGGTGCTTTTTTAGCCTCGGTTCTGTCTCTGTTTTACATAGAACATACACAAGTCACTTAACCTTGTTATGTACAGAATATCAATATCATGAATATACTGAGAGAAATAAAGGTGAAAGCATTCACGAAAATAAATACCTGGGAAATACCTTTTCCCAAGTATTTCCAGAGGTAGCTGATTGCTAAATACTTATTTGGATAACCACTGAGGAATATTGCTGACCCCAACCTCAGGGGACAGTAAAGAAGCTTTCCTTCAGGCCGGGCACAGTGGCTCACACCTGTAATCCCAGCATGCTGGGAGGCTGAGGTGGGCGGATCACCTGAGGTTGGGAGTTTGAGACCAGCCTGACCAACATGGAGAAACCCCATCTCTACTAAAAATACAAAATTAGCCGGGCGTGGTGCTGCATGCCTGTAATCCCAGCT
>NW_012107585.1:8736198-8742608 GCF_000951045.1 Mandrillus leucophaeus | reverse complement strand
GAGTAGCTGGGATTACAGGTATGTGCCACCATGCCCGGCTAATTTTTGTATTTTTGGTAGAGATGGGGTTTTGCCATGTTGGCCAGGCTGGTCTCAAACTCCTGACCTCAGGTGATCTGCCCGCCTCAGCCTCCCAAAGCTGGGATTACAGGCGTGAGCCACTGTGCATGGCCGCAATGACCTTCTTTCTTTACATCAAACATGCCAACCTTGTCCCCACCTCTGGGCCTGTGCACAGCTCTTCGCTCTGCCTGGAGCCCCCTTCCCTAATATTCTCATGGCCAGCTCCCTCTCATCATCCAGGTCTCTCTCTACTCAAGTGTCTCCACTCGTGGGGGAAATCCTGAGCCCCTTAGGAGTTTTCACCAATGTCAATTTGTTTTTGTTTTTTTTGAGACAGAGTCTTGCTCTGACCCCTAGGCTGGACTGCAGTGGTGCCATCTCGGCTCACTGCAACTTCTGCCTCCAGGGATTCTCCTGCCTCAGCCTCTGGAGTAGCTGGGACTGCAGACGCCCGCCACCATGCCTGGCTAATTTTTGTATTTTTAGTAGAGATGAGGTTTTACCATGTTGGCCAGGCTGATCTCAAACTCCTGGGCTCACATGATCCTCCTGCCTTGGCCTCCCAAAATGCTGTGATTACAGGCAGGAGCCACCATGCCCAGTCCACTCTGTCTTCTAAACTCCACCTTTGTGACTGCTCCTTGGTAATTTGGCATCAACCATGGTAGGATTTTTTACACCACAGGAAGTAGTAAGTACTACAAATTAATACTCTTTCCCAGGTAGTCTTTTGTATTTTTTTATTTTAATTTTTTAAATCTTAGAGACAGAGTGTTGCTATGTTGGGCAGGCTGGTCTCAAACTTCTGACCTCAAGTGATCCACCCACCTCAGCATCCCAAAGTGCTGGGATTACAGGCATGAGCCACCACACCCAGCCCAGATTCTTTTTCTTCCCCTAGGAAAAAAAAGGCCTTCTTTGGCCAGGCGCGGTGGCTCACGCCTGTTATCCCAGCACTTTGGGAGGCCAAGGTGGGTGGATTATCTGAGGTCAGGAGTTCGAGACCAGCCTGGTCTCTACTAAAAATACAAAAACTAGCCATGAGTGATGGCACACACCTGCAATCCCAGCTACTTAGGAGGCTGAGGCAGAATTGCTTGAACCTGGGAGGCGGAGGTTGCAGTGAGCCGAGATTGTGCCACTGCACACCAGCCTGGCTGACAGAGCGAGACTCTGTCTCAAAAAAAAAAAAAAAAGCCTTCTGATTACTTCATTTTCTGAATCCCCCTGGAGTAAGTCATTCTTATTCACGGTGTTGGTGAACTTCCTATGACCCGTCTCAAGTTGGTTGCTGGACTAGGTGCTTTTTTAGCCTCGGTTCTGTCTCTGTTTTACATAGAACATACACAAGTCACTTAACCTTGTTATGTACAGAATATCAATATCATGAATATACTGAGAGAAATAAAGGTGAAAGCATTCACGAAAATAAATACCTGGGAAATACCTTTTCCCAAGTATTTCCAGAGGTAGCTGATTGCTAAATATTTATTTGGATAACCACTGAGGAATATTGCTGACCCCAACCTCAGGGGACAGTAAAGAAGCTTTCCTTCAGGCCGGGCACAGTGGCTCACACCTGTAATCCCAGCATGCTGGGAGGCTGAGGTGGGCGGATCACCTGAGGTTGGGAGTTTGAGACCAGCCTGACCAACATGGAGAAACCCCATCTCTACTAAAAATACAAAATTAGCCGGGCGTGGTGCTGCATGCCTGTAATCCCAGCTACTCGGGAGGCTGAGGCAGGAGAATCGCTTGAACCTGGGAGGCAGAGGTTGCAATGAGCCAAGGTCTTGCCACTGCACTCCAGCCTGGGCAACAAGAGCGAAATTCTGTCTCAAAAAAAAAAAAGAAGAAGAAGTTTTCCTTGACGCTGCACAAACCAGAAAAAGGAAAAGGAAGAAGGAGAATAAATAATTCCTGAAAGATTATTGCCACTGGCCTGCCTGCCCATGGATACACATCAGCCGGGGGCACAGGGAAGTAAAGCCGGGAACTCGATCTGAGGCTGCCCTGACTGGCGGTGCCCAAGAGTGTGGCAGAAGCAGGTACCTGCCTTCTCCAGAGGAGAGCTCCTTCCTTCTAGGCCTCAGAGAATTCCCCACAAATAACTGTTCCAGGGCAGTAACTAACACACATGGTCCATAGGGAAACAAGGCCATATGAACAGGAACCAGAAGAAACAGGCAGCAGAAACAGACTCACGCAGACCTCAGACGCTGAAATTATCCAACGCAGATTCTAAAACAGTTATGCTCAACAATTTAAAAAAGTAATCATCAGGGCTGGGTGCAGAGGTTCATGCCTGTAATCCCAGTGCTTTAGGAGGCCAAGGCAGAAAGATTGCTTGAGGCCAGGAGTTCAAGAACAGCCAGGGCAACATGGCAAGACCCCCATACTACAAAAGATTTTTTAAAAAATTAACTGGGCATGGTGGCATATACCTGCAGTCCCAGTTACACAGGAGGCTGTGGCAGGAGGATCCCTTGAGCCCAAGATTTCCAGGGTACAGTGGCTATGATTGTACCACTGCACTCCAGCCTGGTGACAGAGAGAGGCCCTGTCTCTAGAATAAACAACAACAAAATCATCAAGCTTGAAAACATTTACAGGGAATATAAGGCTATAAAAAATAACATAACCGATCTCTTTTATTTTTTTGAGAGGGAGTCTTGTTCTGCCCCCCAGACTGGAGTGCAGTGGCTCACTGCAAACTCCGCCTCCTGGATTCAAGTGATTCTCCTGCCTCAGCCTCCTGAGTTGCCGGGATTACAGGCACGCACCACTGTGCCTCGTTAATTTTTTTTGTATTTTAGTAGAGACAGGGTTTCACCATATTGGCCAGGCTTGTCTTGAACTCCTGGGCTCAAGTGATTGGCCCTCCTCGGCCTCCCAAAGTGCTGGGATTACAGGTGTGAGCCACTGCGCCCAGCCATAACATATTTCAAAAAGAACAAAATAGAACGTTTAGAAACTTAAAAAATAAATAAGGAATAAACTCAATTATTGTATGTGACAGAAGATTGTTCATGGTGGAAGAATTAGTGAGATATCAGAAGTTATGGCTGGGCAGTGGCTCACGCCTCTAATCCCACCACTTTGGGAGGCCGACGAGGGCCAATCACTTGAACCCAGGAGTTCGAGACAAGTCTGGCCAATATGGTGAAACCCTGTCTCTACTAAAATACAACAACAAAAATTAGCCAGGCGTGGTGGTGTATGCCTGTGGCCCCAGCTACTCAGAGGCTGAGGCAGGAGAATCGCTTGAACCTGGGAGGTAAGGGTTGCAGTGAGCCGACATCGCGCCACTGCACTCCAGCCTGGGGGACAGAGTGAGACACTGTCTCAAAAACGAAAAAAAACAAAAAACAAAAAAAACAAACAAACACACACACACACACACACACAGAAGTTAATCCAGAATGTAACACAGAGAGACAAAAAGATAGAAAATACTAAAGGGAGAAGAGGAGAGTTGGGAGGTTCTTTGGGAAATGTTGTCATATGTTTGTTTGGAGTTGCAGACAGGCAAGAGAGCGTGGTATAGAACTCTCTGAATCGCTAACGGCCGAGAATGGTCCAGAACCGACGAAAGACAACCTGCAGGTTTGAAGAGGCCAACATTTGCTGAATGAATGAATGAATAAGTGGGGGGAGATGCCTTGATCAGCGTGCCTGCCGCCTCTCTTCCCCTCGCATGGGGGCTGCCATGGCCTGAGAGCCCCTTCCTTGCCCTCCCAGGCTCTACACAGTGGGAGCCCATCCATGCCAATGAAAGCCCGTCTGCCGGCTGCCAGCTCTTCCTGCCAGATGTCCTTCACCCACTGCTCGGCCTTTGTTGTCTTGCCCCCACCTCCCTAGTTATCTGCGTGGTTTAAAATAGGCCAGGGGAGGAATGTTGCCCAGCTACTCAGTGGAGGCAAGCCTGCCACCTCAGACAGCTTCCAAAATGTGCCCCTTGGGGAAGAGGTATATGTCAACCTGGTTAGCAGTCTTTCTCTCCTGGAACAAAAGGAAACACTTCAAATTCAGAAAAACAATCCAAACACCCTTCCAACTGAGAGGGCAGGAGAGAAGAGGGTTAGAAAGGGCGCCTGGTGTTTTCCTCTCATCTGTTGAACCTCAACCAGGCTTCAGGGCAACCACATACCACTAACCGGCTGCCAAGGCCTGGCTGATCAAGGCGGCATGATCTGCCACATGCATGTTTTTCTGTCAATATAAAGCCTTGTTTTTGTAGTGGAGTGGAGATAGGAATTAGTCCCATTTTTCAGATGGGAAAATTGAGGTCCCAGAAGCAAAGTCCTATCGTTTGCTCCTCCTCTTAATGACCGCAACCCAAGTTATTTGGACTAGGTCGTTGTCTTTTTTTTGAGACAGGGTCTTGCTCTGTCACCCAGGCTGGAGTGCAGTGATGCAATCTTGTCTCACTGCACACTCTGCTTCCCAGGCTCAAGTGATCCTCCCATCTCAGCCTCTTGAGTAGCTGGGATTACAGGCGCAAGCCACCATGCCTGGCTAATTTTTTTGTATTTGTAGTAGAGATGGAGTCTCATCACGTTGCCCAGGCTGAAACAACTGGATTTTATTCTCGTAATAAAATCCAACTGTGTCACTATAATGAAAACACCTGTATATGATCTGGTTTTATTACCTGAAATTATCTTGGTTATATAACTTGTTTACTTGACTGGCATCTATTTGCTCTTCAGAGGAATGAATATAAACTTCATGGGTGCAAAGGTGTTGCCTGTTTGGTTTCACTGCTGTATTCTCAGTGTTTTCAGCTCAAAGCGATCTGTCTACCTTGGCCTCCCAAAGTGCTGGGATTACAGGTGTGAGCCACCACACCCAGCCCTAGGTAGTTTCTTCTTGTTAAAACTGCATATCAGGCCAGGCGCAGTGACTCACACCTGTAATCTCAGCCATTTTGGGAGACCAAGGCGAGGTAGGAGGATCGCTTGAGGTTATAGTGAGCTATGACGGTGCCGCTGCTCTACAGCCTGGGCAACAGAGCCAGACCCTGTCTCTAAAAAAAGAAAAAGACTCTACATTATCACCTACCACCATGAATCAAGTTCCTTCTGTAAGCCTGGGCAACATAACAAGACCCCATTTCTACAAAAAATTTTTTTAAATATGAGCCAGGTGTCGGTGGCACGTTCCTGTGGTTTCAGCTAATTGGGATGCTGAGGTGGGAGAGTCGCTTCAGCCCAGGAAGTTGAGGCTGCAGTGAGCTGTGATCTCACCACTGCACTCCAGCCCGTGCAACAGCGTGAGACCCTGTCTCAGAAAAAAAAAAAAAATGTTCCTATTTACACAAATTGTGCTCTCAGCTTCTGTAGAGAAGACCCTCTGGTTTTCCTGACCCTCGAGTTTACAGCTGATTGGCAGAGACAGGTCAAATGCAGGTGGCAAAGGTTTCAGGCAGCTTATTAAAAAGAATACAAACAAGCAGATGTCGATAGATAGCAAATGATGGGCCGGGCACGGTGGCTCACGCCTGTAATCCCAGCACTTTGGGAGGCCGAGAAGGGCGGATCACGAGGTCAGGAGATCGAGACCATCCTGGCTAACACAGTGAAACCCTGTCTCTACTAAGAAAATACAAAAAACTAGCCGGGCGAGGTGACGGGCGCCTGTAGTCCCAGCCACTCGGGAGGCTGAGGCAGGAGAATGGCGAGGACCCGGGAGGCGGAGCTTGCAGTGAGCTGAGATCCAGCCACTGTACTCCAGCCCAGGCGACAGAGCGAGACTCCGTCTCAAAAAAAAAAAAAAAAAAAAGATAGCAAATGATGGCCCAATGGCGGGGGAGTGGCACCGTTAGCACAAACAACACTGGCCTTCCACGACCCCTTCCCTACAAAGAGCCAAAGGGGCCTTTAAAAAAAAATGGCTTTATTGAGATATAGAGGGACCAGAAATTGTGAATTGTCATTTCCCTGCTTAAAACTCTTCATTGGGCCCAGCGCAGTGGCTCACGCCTGTAATCCCAGCACTTTGGGAGGCGGAGGCAGGTGGATCACGAGTTCAGGAGTTCGAGACCAACCTGGCCAATGTGGTGAAACCCTGTCTCTACTAAAAATACAAAAAATTAGCCGGGCGTGGCTCATGCCTCTAATTCCAGCTACTCGGGAGGCTGAGGCAGGAGAACTACTTGAACCCGGGAGGTGGAGGTTGCAGTGAATGGAGATCGCTTCACTGCACTCTAGCCTCAGTGACAGTGTGAGACTCTGTCCCAAAAAAAAAAAAAAAAAAGTATCTGGGCGTGGTGGCAGGCGCCTGTAGTCCCAGCTACTTGGGAGGCTGAGGCAGGAGAATGGCGTGAACCTGGGAGGCGGAGCTGG
>NW_012107585.1:8734164-8734778 GCF_000951045.1 Mandrillus leucophaeus | reverse complement strand
AAGTTCTGGGGTACATGTGCAGAACATGCAGGTTTGTTACATAGGTATACACGTGCCATGGTGGTTTGCTGCACCCATCAACCCATCATCTACATGAGGTGTTTCTCCTAATGCTGTCACTCCCTTAACCCCCAACCCCCTGACAGGCCCTGGTGTGTGATGTTCCCCTCTTGGTGTCCTTGTGTTCTCATTGTTCAACTCCCACTTGTGAGTGAGAACATGTGGTGTTTGGTTTTCTGTTCTTGTGTTAGTTTGCTGAGAATGATGGTTTCCAGCTTCATCCATGTCCCTGTAAGGAACATGAACTCATCCTTTTTTATGGCTGCATAGTATTCCATGGCTTAATTTTTTGTGTTTTTAGTATAGATGAGGTTTCACTGTGTTGACCAGGCTGGTCTTGAATTCCTGACCTTGTGATCTGCCCGCCTCAGCCTCCCAAACCTGAGCCACCATACCTAGCCCCTCGTGGACACTTTAAAAATACAGCAGAGGCTGGGCGCGGTGGCTCACGCCTAAATTCCAGCACTTTGGGAGGCCAAGGTGGGTGGATCACTTGAGGTCAGGAGTTTGAGACCAGCCTGGCCAACATGGTGAAACCCTGTCTCTACTAAAAA
>NW_012107585.1:8733198-8734072 GCF_000951045.1 Mandrillus leucophaeus | reverse complement strand
GGCGTGAACCTGGGAGGCGGAGCTGGCAGTGAGCCAAGATGGTACCACCGCACTCCAGCCTGGGCACAGAGCCAGACTCCATCTCAAAACAAAAAAACCAAAAACCAAAAAAACTCTCCATTGGCCGGGTGTGGTGACTCAGGCCTGTAATCCCAGCACTTGGGAGGCCGAGGCAGCTGGATCACCTGAGGTCAGCCTGGCCAACATGGCGAAACCCAGTCTGTACTAAAAATACAAAAATTAGCCGGGTGTGGTGGTGGGCACCTGTCATCCCAGCTGCTCAAGAGACTGAGGCAGGAAAATCGCTTGAACCCAGGAGGCAGAGGTTGCTGTGAGCCGAGGTTGCGCCACTGCACTGCAGCTTGGGCAACGAGAGTGAAACTGCGTCTCAAAAAACAAAACAAACAAAAAAACCCCAAAAAAACCCTCTCCATTGTTTCCTACTGTTCTCATAATAAAATCCAATTGTGTCACTATAGTAAAAAAGGCTGTATATGATCTGATTGTATTATTACCTGGAGTTATCCTAGTTATATAGCTAGTTTATGTGACTGGCATCTATTTTCTCTTTATTGGAATGTAAACTTCATGGGGGCGAAGGTGTTGCTTGTTTGCTTCACTGCTGTATTCTCAGTGTTTAGAACTGTGACTAGGTTACAGCAGATGCTCAATAAATTTATGAAAAGATGAATAAATGAAAGCATGCAGGTGAGTTTTTTTGAAAGAGGGAGACTTAAACGATGGCATGGAGCTGACACAGTATTTCTTAGAGTATGTATTTTTTTTTTTTTAGATGGAGTCTCACTCTGTTGCCCAGGCTGGAGTGCAGTGGCACGATCTCAGCTCACTGCAAGCTCCACCTCCCGGGTTCACG
>NW_012107585.1:8727054-8732108 GCF_000951045.1 Mandrillus leucophaeus | reverse complement strand
GGAGGCCAAGGTGGGTGGATCACTTGAGGTCAGGAGTTTGAGACCAGCCTGGCCAACATGGTGAAACCCTGTCTCTACTAAAAATACAAAATTAGGCCTGGTGCAGTGGCTCACACCTGCAATCCTAGCACTTTGGGAGGCTGAGGAGGGCAGACTGCTGGAGCTCAGGAGTTCAAGACCAGCCTGGGCAACACGGTGAAACCCTGTCTTTACTAAAATACAAAATAAATTAGCTGGGTGTGGCAGAGTGCGCCTGCAGTCCCAGTTACTCGGGAGGCTGAGGCAGGAGAATTGCTTGAACCCAGGAGGCGGAGGTTGCAGTGAGCCGAGATTGCGCCACTGCAGCCTGGGCAACAGAGCAAGACTCTGTCTCTAGGGAAAAAAAGAAAAAAAATTAGCCAGGTGTGGTGGCACATGCCTGTAACCCCAGCAACCTGGGAGACAGAGGCAGAAGAATCATTTGAACTTGGGAGGTGGAAGTTGCAGTGAGCTGAGATTGAGTCACACTACACTCTAGCCTGGGCCACAAGAGCGAAACTCCATCTGAAAAAAAAAACCACACACACACACACACACACACACACACACACACACAACAGCAGGGGCCTGGTGTGGTGGTTCATGCCTGTAATCCCAGCATTTTGGGAGGCCGAGGCAGGCAGATCACTTGAGGTCAGGAGTTCGAGACCAACTGGGCGAAACTTGTCTCTACTAAAAATACAAAAATTAGCTGGGTGTGGTGGTGTGTACCTGTAATTCCAGCTATTTGGGAGGCTGAGGCAGGAGAATTGCTTGAACCCAGGAGGTGGAGGTTGCAGTGAGCCAAGATCTGCCACTGTACTCCAGCCTTGGTGATAGAGCAAGACTCTGTCTCAAAAATAAATAAATAAATAATAATGGTTAGAATGGTAAACTTTATGTATATTGTACCACAATAAGAAGTAATTTTTTAAAAGTGGTAGCTGAACTAGTTTTATGTGTATTAATAGAGATGGATTTCAAAACAGAGACAGAAGCATGTTGCAGAATAGGATGCCATATTTTTTAACAAAAATACTACCCCAAACAACACTAAATAAAGCTGTTGTGCATTCATATGTGTATATGCTAAAGAATAAAAATGGTCTGGAAAAATTCACACCAAGGAGTGTGAACAATGGTCGCCCCTGGGGAGAAAGGATGAATAGTTAGGAGGCCAAGGAGAACTTAGTTTCTTTGTCCTAATTTATTTATTTGTAAAGGAGGATGGCGTGGAAGACTAAATAATAATTCCCCCATTACACCCACATCCTCATGCCCTGCCAGTGCTGTTTTGTGTGGTACAAGGTCTTTGCAGGTCTGATTAAGCGAAGGGCCCTGTGGTGGGGAGCAGCTCCTGGGCTAGCCAGGTGAGTCCAATGTCATCACAAAAGGCTTCCTAAGAGGGAGGCAGGAGCATTAGGGTCAGAGGAGGTGGTCTGAAAACAGGTAGAGATTACCCAGGCCTCTAGAAGCTGGGAGGAAAGCAAGGAAGCCGAGATTCTCCCCCTCTGAGTTTGCAGAAAGAACCAGGGCTGCCAACACCTTGACTTTAGGACTTTGTGATTTTGGACATCTGACCTGCAGAACTGTAAGAGAAGAAATGTGTGTTGCTTAAGCCACTAAGTTAGTGTTTGTCACAGCATAGGAAGTGAATACAGAAGGATTCATAGCTTCCCTGTACAATTAAACATTATGCAGTTATAGAAATAGAAAGGCTTGGGAGGAGGGAGTAGATTTTGAGTGCATCAGATAAGGCACCCCCTCTTGAAAGAAGAACGTAAACTAGGTGGGTTTTGGTAGCACTGACTTTGGGGGCAACAAGTCCAGGAGGTGAAGAGGTGGGGGTGACTGAGGTGTGAGCTGATGTAAGATCGTTAGCATATGCAGAATCACCTCGAGAAGGACCGCAAGGTAAGAGCAGAATAAACTGGTATCTTCACACATTTTCTGCCTAGGAGGAGACATGCAAAATTTCACAGTGATTAGAATGTTCCAGATTTAGTGCCTGGATTAACACCTTCTGCCAAGAAGAATCTTCACTTGCAAAAAAAAAAGAAGAAGAAGAAGAAGAAAAAAACACCCTGCACGGAATTCAAAGGAAAAAAAACCACCAACATTATTTTCAGCACTGCTGGGGAAAGGTAAATTCAGGCAATACCTGTTGAATAGGTTTCAAGAGGTTTTGGAACCAGCTGTGGGTCAGCTAATGTCGCTAAACAGTCATATTGGTTTGTCCTTAGCTATATGATTGCAAAGTGACATGTTCCATATAAGTAGAGTGTGATCTCTCTTGCTTTAAAAAAAAAAGTAAGTGGGTAGGAGGTTGGATATGAATATAGTTGCTTGAACAAGCACTGAAAAAACTTCTGGAAGGAAACACAAGTTGTTAATGGTTTTTGTTTGACCCCCTTATCTACTGTTTGAATTTTATTTTATGACATTTTATTATTATTTTGAGACAGGGTCTCGCTCTGTCACCCAGGCTGGAAAGCAGCAGCATAATCATAGCTCACTGCAGCCTCTAAATCCTGGGCTCAAGCAATCCTCCTGACTCAGCCTCCTAAGCAGCTGAGACTACAGGCATGTGCCACCATACTCAGGTAATTTTTTTTTGAGACAGGGTCTCATTTTGTTGCCCAGGCTGGAGTACAGTGGCATGATCACCGGAGCCTCGACTTCCTGGGCTCAGGTGATCCTCCCATCTAGTCTCCCAAGTACTGGGATTACAGGCATGCATCACCACGTCCAGCTAATTTTTGTATTTTCAGTAGAGATAGGGTTTTTCCATGTTGCCCAAGCTGGTCTTAAACCCTGGGCTTAAGAGATCCTCCCGTCTTGGCCTCCCAAAGTGCTGAGATCACACCACTGCAGCCGAGATCCACCTCCCGGGTTCAAGAGATTCTTGTGCCTCAGCCTCCCGAGTAGCTGGGATCACAGGTGCACACCACCATGCCTAGCTAATTTTTATATTTTTAGTAGAGATGGGGTTTCACTATGTTGGCCTGACTGCTATTTTTTTTTCTTTTTGAAAGACAGGGTCTCGCTATGTTGCCCAGGCTGGTCTGGAACTCCTGACCTCAAGAGATCCACTCACCTCAGCCTCCCAAAGTGTTGGGATTATAGGCGTGAGCCACCATGCCCAGCCAAGGATCTTTTTAATTTTTTAAAATTAAAAAGAAGTCCTGGCATGGTGGCTCACGCCTGTAATCCCAGCACTTTGGGAGGCTGCGGCAGGAGGATCACTTGAGTTTAGGAGTTCCAGACCAGCCTGGGCAACATAGCGAGACCCTGTCTTTCAAAAAGAAAAAAAAAAAATAGCAGGGTATAGTGGTGTGTGCCTGTGGTCCCAGCTACTCAAGAGGCTGAGGTGGGAGGATCACTTGAGCCCGGGAGCTTGAGGTCATAGTGAGCCAAGATTGTGCCACTGCACTCCAGGTTGGGCAACAGAGAAAGACCCTGTCTCAAACAAAGAAAAAAAAAAGTGATTCAATTTCTAGGAAATTATCCTACACATAGTCTTAAAATATACACAAATATTATGTACACAAGAATGTTTTTCACAGCATATTGTACGGACAAAGAGAAATCTCAATGTCACAGTAAGTCAGGCGTGGTGGCACATACCTGTAGTCTCAACTACTCAGGAGGCTGAGTAGGGCGGATTGCTTCAGGCCAGGAGTTTGAGGCTGCACTGAGCTATGATCTCATCACTGCACTGTAGCCTGCACTATAACATGAGACCCTGTCTCATAACTAAATGCATCCATGCATGCCACAGTATGCACTCTGGAATACTATACAGCAGTTAAAAAGAATGTGGTATAGCCGAAACTACAGTACTGAAATGCCATTTGTAGAGTAGTAAGATCCCACTTCTATTAAATGAAAAGTTAACTTATGTACATGTTTTTCTTTTTTGAGGTGGAGTTTTGCTCTTGTCACCCAGGCTGGAGTGCAATGGCGCAGTCTCAATTCACTGCAACCTCCGTTCACTGCAACCTCCGCCTCTTTGGTTCAAGTGATTCTCCTGCCTCAGCCTCCCGAGTAGCTAGGATTACAGGTGCCCGCCACCACACCCAGCTAATTTTTTGTATTTTTAGTAGAGATGGGGTTTCGCCATGTTAGCCAGGCTGGTCTCAAACTCCTGACCTCAGGCGATCCACCTGCCTCGGCCTCCCAAAGTGCTGGGATTACAGGCGTGAGGCACCGCGCCTGGCCCCTACATGTTTATCTTTAAAAAAATTCTAGAACCAGAAGCAGAACTGATCACTGTGGCGACCTACCTCGGGGATATGGGTTCAGTAGGGTTTGTTGTTAACTTTTCAGTTTACACACTTCTCACTGTTTAGACAGTTTTTACAGTAAACAAATGTTATTTTTAAATATTTGGATGTTAATTTGTATATTTTATTATAAATACTTCAAATTTATCAAAAGGAATAGAGAATAATATAATAAGCCCATGACTCAGTTAAGAAATTCAAGATGCAAAGTACTTTTGTAACTAAAGAAACAAGCAAACAAAAACCTATAAAGTTTTCCTAAAAAAAAAACAAAAAAAACAAAAAAAAAACCACCTTGAGAGGGTTTCAGTTTCTAGTTTCTCTCTAGAGAATGTGCAAACCCAATGCCTGGAAATCCTGTCTCTGTAGTTTTACCCATGTGTAAACCAACTCAAGTGTTATAACCACTTAGATGTAAGGGTTTTCAACGTTGTCAGGGTTCAAACTGAATGTTAGAGCTGAGTTAATTTCTTGGTGGATGAACCTAATCTTCTTGAAACTGTTAGGCTTTTCACAATGCATGTAAGCAGAGAACAGGCTGTTGTCTCTGTGGTTTAGCTGCAGTGTCAAGGCAAATCAGGCAAAAAATGCTGCAGGGCCACTTTCTGAAGGCCATTTTAGTGAGGAAAGCAAGGTTCTGGGACTTGAAAACAGTTGGGGTTCTCTCTAGGGTTGACCAGAGAAATCATTCATAAGGGAAGCAAAAGTTAAGTGGTCTTGCAATTGTTCTCCCTGGCTGGGGTGATCAAT
>NW_012107585.1:8719435-8726389 GCF_000951045.1 Mandrillus leucophaeus | reverse complement strand
AAAAAAAAAAAAAAAACCTTGGCCGGGTGTGGTGGCTCACTCCTGTAATCTCAGCACTTTGGGAGGCTGAGGCAGGTGGATCACCTGAGGTCAGGAGTTCGAGACCAGCCTGGCCAACATGTTGAAACCCCGTCTCTACTAAAAATATAAAAATTAGCTGGGCATGGTAGCGTGTGCCTGTAATTCCAGCTACTTGGGAGGTTGAGGCACGAGAATCACTTGATCCTGGGAGGCGGAGCTTGCAGTGAACTGAGATCATGCCACTACACTCCAGCCTGGGCGGCAGAGTGAACTCTGTCCCAAAAGAAAAAAAAACAAAACAAAACACTTCAATCCATAAGCATTGTTGTAACCTTAAAAGAAAAAAGTTACTAACTTCTCCACTAACAACTTAAAACACTTTGTTACCCTTGAGTCTTGGTCCTATAGAAATATAGCTTGTTCATGATAATCACATTCTGTATACACATTATATATGTGATACACACACACACACACACACACACACACACAGAGAGAATGAGAGAGAGAGAAAGAGACAGGGTCTTAATCTCTTGCCCAGGCTGGAGTGCAGTGGTGCGACCACAGCTCACTGCCACCTCCACCTCCTGGGCCTAAGCAATCCTCCTACCTCAGCCTCCCAAGTAGCTGCAACCACAGGCATGCATCACCAGGCCGGGCTATTTTTTTTTTTAATTTTATTTTTATAGAGACAGAGTCTCCCTCTATTGCCCAGGATGGCCTTGAACTCCTGGACTCAAGGGACCCTCCCACCCCAGGCTTCCAAAGTGCTGGAATTATAGGTGTGAGCCACCATGCCCAGCCTGCATTTAAATTTTGCCTTTGTACCTTAACTCACGTTGGTTTTTCCACATAGCTTCATAGTCTTTGTGTATCTTATTTTAATGGCTGAAAATATACCACTGATCAGATTTACTACAATTTACTTAACCATTCTCATACTGTTGGACATTTAAGTTCTCATAATAATGGTCATTTATTTGCCCTCCCTTCCGATGACCATTCTATAGACCTCCGTCTTCCAGGTCAAAGTGACTCTCCTGCCTCAGCCTCCCAAGTAGCTGGGACTACAGGCGTACGCCACCACACCCGGCTAATTCTTGTATTTTTGGTAGAGATGGGGTTTCGTTATGTTGGCCAGGCTGGTCTCGAACTCCTGATCTCAAGCAATCCGCCCACCTTGGCATCCCAAAGTGCTGGGATTACAGGTCTGAGACACCGGGCCTGGACCCCTACCTTTGTAACACACCAAAATAACATCAACCCTAAATATAATTTTAAAAATACTATTCTATATTTGTGTATCTTCTCTTCCTCTCCAAAGCAGAGACTGTATCTAATACTTCTTTTTTCTGGATGACTAGTATGTAGGTCATTTTGGACACGTAGGTATTAGTACATGACAGTGACATGGCGTTGACATCAGGCTGTGAGTCCCCACAGAGGCATGGCCGTTCCACCTGACACCTGGGGGAATAATTCCTCTAATGCACATACATAGTTTTGTAGCTATGTGTGCTATGCTATGGACACCTTCTTATTAATGTTTTCTCCCAGCCTCTCAAACTGGAAATTATTTCTGGATAAATCTACCAATGCCCATAGGAGAGAAAGAATTCTAATCCCAAGGCTAGAAGATTTTCAGGTTCAACTATGCGAAGGTTGTGTGTGTGTGTGTTTTAAGCATGCTTGCCAAACAATTCCCAATATTGTGCAACAGGAGATTCATTGCTCAGATGGCAACAATGCTCCCATTGAGGGTGAAGTTCTGGCACATGCATACATTGCCCTTGATTCATCAGAGCAAAATCTTAGTTAACCCACAAGCATTACAGGCAGATGTAGGTGCATAAAGAAACCCAAATATCGGCCAAGCAAAAAGAGGAAAAAGACATGCAAATCCACCCATGCACTAAATTGACAGGTTTAACACTGACGTGAGAAAAGCTTTGACATTTTCTTTTCTTCTCTCAACCCCTTTTAAGAGTGACAAGAAGTTTTTAGAGCAGCAGAAAACAAGATGATTTTGTGGTTTGCTCTGTTTAACAAAGGAAGTGGTGTATGACTCCAATAGGTTGGTGGCAGACAGCAGGTATGAGAAGAGTTATAAAAGGACTGGGCAAGGGTGGCAAGTGACCCTTGTTTAAACTTAGTGCCTTTAGAGGTCACTGTATATGGGTATGCCATTCTGAAGCCAGTTTTGTTCCTGGGGTATGTTCTTGGTTAAATGACATCATCCCTCTAGATTCTGGAGAGCTCTGACCCCTAACCTTATTCTTACCTTCTGTGGGGACTATGAGAAATTCCTGGACATCTTAAGCCTTGTAGAGAGGATTTCCTAGAAATAGAGCTACTATTCTCAATTTGACAGGTCTATGCTTCTGCTGGAGGAAAAGGAAAAAAGAAACACCAGCTTCCTACATCTCCTTCCCACTTCCGTCCTTTCCTCCTCAGAGCCATCTTTCTTCACCAAGTATAACAAGTTAGAAGGAAGAAAACTACTGAGTGTCCTTTTGAGCTCAATAAAACCTTTAGCTTGGCTGGGCGTGGTGGCTCAAGCCTGTAATCCCAGCACTTTTGGGAGGGCGGATCACAAGGTCAGAAGATTGAGACTATCCTGGCTAACATGGTGAAACCCCATCTCTACTAAAAATACAAAAAATTAGCTGGGTGGGGTGGCGGGTGCCTGTAGTCCCAGCTACTCGGGAGGCTGAGGCAAGAGAACGGTGTGAACCCAGGAGGCAGAGCTTGCAGTGGGCTGAGATCACGCCACTGCACTCCAGCCTGGGCGACAGAGCAAGACTCCGTCTCAAAAAAACCAAATCAAACCAAACCCAAAACCAAAGCAAAACAAACAAAAACCTTTAGCTTACAGATCATATGAAACAGTTCTTCTGGCCACGTCCAGTGGCTCAGGTCTGTAATCCCAGCACTTTGGGAGGCCGAGGTGGGCGGATCACTTGAGGTCAGGAGTTCAAGACCAACCTGGCCAACATGGTGAAACCCCATTTTGACTAAAAACACAAAAATTAGCTGGACGTGGTGGCGCAAGCCTGTAGTCCCAGCTACTCGGAAGGCTGAGGCAGGAGAATCACTTGAACCCACGAGGCAGAGATTGAGGGGAGCCGAGAGCACACCACTGTACTCCAGCCTGGACGACAGAGCAAGACTCTGTCTCAAAAAATAAAAAAATTAAAAACAATAGTTCCGTTAACTGTCATCCTTTTTCTGCAAACATGAGCCCTTAGTACAACAGGCTGGAAGGAGAGACGAGGTCGGCAGAGCCCAGCCTAACGTATGGATGGAGAACACTAGACCTTATGTTTTACCCATGGAGTTGCAGAAGCATCGGCTTCATACACAAAGCCCCTAAGTCTGCCGATAAGCATTTGCTGAATGCCTCGACTGTGTTCAGGGCTGAGTTATGCGACGAGGTCAGTGTGTTATGATGCCAGCGTTGTGGATGCCAGACTGGGAGCCAGGAGACCTGCCAAATACTTGATTTTCAGAAACAAAGCAAAAGCCCAAAAAACTTCTCCCTCCCAGGGCTTCAGTTTCTTATGTGTAAAATTAGGGGCTGTCATGGTTAACTTCAGCCTTAGGTTTCTTCCAGTTAGAACTGTGACAGATTCCAAAGTAGGATAATGAGTTCCCGGGCTCCTGGATCTTAAGAGGCTTCCTGATAACTAGGAGACTGAGAGCGACTGCACCCTAAATCATGTTGTTTCTGAAAGAGCACAGGTTGGCCCACCTGGATGTCTGGGCACCTTCCTCTGAGGTGATGCAAAGGGCCACTCAATGGGTCCTTGCTCACATGCTCCAGCCTTACTGGCCTTCTGTCCATTCCTGAATGCACCAAGCTAGTCCTGTCTCAGGGCCTTTGCACGTGCTGGTTTTGCTGCCTTGAGCTTCCTACAGGAATGGTGGCTGGTTCCTCCCTTCTCATCCTTCACATTTCCTTAGATGCCACCTTCACTGCAAGTGCCATCTCTTACTACCCTAAAGGTCTTCTTATTCTCTTATTTCAGTGTACATTCCCTTATTTGTGATCTCCTAATTATTTTACTTATTTGTTTTGTTTGCGTCCTTTTCATTCTGTTAGCTCCATTTAAGCAGGGGTCCGTTTTGCTTTATTCAGAACTGTATACTCAATGCTCAGTACAGAGTAGGTCTCGAAACATATTTGTTAAATGAATGACGTGGCAGCTCCACAATTCCAAGGAACCAATGACAACTAAAGTTGTTTCCCCATGAAGTATCCGTCTTTTGGGTTCCCTGCATTCGGCTGGGCTCACAGGCTGCAGTAACTTCCTTCCCACTGCAGGTTTTCCCTGGATCACAGTATCTCTCTTCCTGGAGGAAAAAGGCTCTTATGACCTCATGGCGCACTCTCCTGAGTCGCAGTGACGTCATTAATGCGGTCACGCGTCACAGCCCAATCACAGGGCCCTTCCTCTCCCTTTAGAAGTCCCGACTGTCCCTGATAATTCCACTTCACGCGAGCCGCGACACTTACGTCACGTCCGCCCGCCCGCACAATGATGACGTCACGACCCAGGGCTGGCGTCACGTGCCCCCCCCCGCGGGGGGCGGCCCTTGAGGGCGGCGCTTCCGGTCGGTGGAGCCTGGTGACCGGAGCGGTGGTGGCGACGGCCGAGACGCGGGGATGGCGGGCGCTGGGAGCGAAGCCCGGTTCGCCGGGCTGTCGCTGGTGCAGCTCAACGAGCTGCTGGAGGACGAGGACCAGCTGACGGAGATGGTGCAGAAGATGGAGGAGGTGAGCCGTGCTGAGCTTAAGGCGGCGTCTGTGGGGCCTCGAGCGGGGTTCGCTCCTCGAGCTGTGGCCGGAGGCGGAGGCGACCGCGGCGCCTCCGGTCGTGTTGAGGGACTGGGTTAGAAATGGGGGCGCTTGGGGAGGGGTTCGGGAGCCAGGGAACCGCGACTGGTGCTTAGGCAGGAATAGGGGGCCTGAGAGGGGGTTTGAGGGACTGAGGGGACCGAGACTAGGGCGGAGGCGGGAAAAAGGGTCCTGAGAAGGGGCTTGGGGAGCCGATTGAGGGTCCTGAGACAAGGTTTTGCGGGGCTAAGGACTTAAGGCTGGGTCTGAAATGGACATTAGGGAGCCTGGAATGGGAATTTGGGGACTAGAGTGCTATTGTTGGGTCTAGGCGGGAGAGGACGGAATTGGGGGGATCTGAGATTGGTTTGGCAGGAGGAGAGGGGAGAGTAATAGGGGCTGAGTCGGAGGCGAGGATTGGGGGTGACTGAGGGGAACCGATAGCTAGATCTGGTAGAGGTTGAGGGGTTTCCTTTGAGAGGAAAGGTTGGGGGCATCCAGGGGGACTGAGGCAGCTATAGGGGATCAGAGTAGGTTTTGGGGGACTGAGTGGACTAGCCAAATAGGACTCTTAGGAGAGGATTGAGGGTTCCAAGATGGGTTCGGGTGGCCGAGGGTCTGTAGCTGAGTCTGGGAGGTGGTTCTGAGGGGCTTTAAGGGCTGGGCGAGGGTCCCCAGGGTTTGGAGGCGGGAGTCCATGGTCATACCATAGCCAGGGTAAGGTTTGAAGGTTCCCTGTATCTAAGGGGTCCCAAGAGTGCCCCTGGAGTCTGACTTCTTTTGAAGTGGCCCCAGCAGAGTTATGGGGGTTCGTGGATGGGCCTAAGGGTGGCGACAGGATACATTTTTCTTTAAGGGTTGCCCCCTCCACCGAGGAAGGGAAGGTGGGAAATTTCTTGTGGCTGGCTTTGTACCACTGTGTCCCACGTGTCTGAGACTAAGGAAGTTTCCTGGAGCTGTTTCAGGAAGAAGATAAAATGGGGGTTTGGGGCTGGCTGCCAACCCTCACCTCTGAGAGTCAGACCCTGCCCAGCCCCTAGAAGGCATGTGCCAGCTCCTGTTTCTGGTTATCTTCCTTCATACCTTGAGGTGTGGCTTGCTCTGGGGTAGCTGACTTCATCCTTGCGGATTTGCAGTGTGTGCTCCCTTTCTCTCAACCAATTTGGACTCATTCTCGGAAAGTCTGATCTTATGGGTCTGGTTCTCCTCCAGGCAGGTGGGCCCAGGCTAATCCCAGCTCTTCCTGGCCTACCTACCACTCCTTTTTGTCTCCGAAGTCTGAGCCTTCCCACACCTACCGTGCTGAGCCTCTCACCCAGGAGCCCGTGTGGGGGCTTTTGGCTTTCTTTCCGAAGAGGGATTGTTCAGCACCAAGCCAGCCCCTTTAAAAGAGAGCTTGTATGGAGGTTGCACATTCAAAATCCCTGGAAAACCCTCAACAGATCATTGTCCGGAGCTACAGAGAGGCCACTGTAGTAAGATGGTATCAGTCTTTCCATTAATACACCCCTTGTATTCATGGGCTTTGTAACTTGGCACATAATAACGTTGCTCCAAGATGCAATTTACCGCGTTTATGGTCTCCATGTGGCACCTTCCATTTTGGAGAATAATAAGTGACAAAATCCATCTTTCTTAGCTGAATGAGTTTCATGTCTCCAAAGAAAAAATCTTTGCTTAGTTTCTCTGCTTTTCAGTTGCTGGGAGACCTTTTGTTGATTGTCAGCAGGGTTTTTCTGGTTTAATAATAAAATGATAGGTATATTTTTCTAATGTGTAACACTGCCTACAAGTTATTTTGGTATATGTGACTATTCCGTTGCAGTAAGAACTGAGTACTGTAGCTTTGTTGGTGGAACGTTAATAGAAATAAACTGCATTTAGTGGAGGGAAGATTGTGGAAAGAATCAAGTTCATTCTGTTCACTTGGAGGCTGTTAGGGACAACCTCACCTGTTTCCTCTACCTCAGAACCTGAAGCTCATTTTTTAAAGAGAAAGGTAAATTCATCTGGCAGGATTTTTTTTTTTTTTTTTTGAGTAAAAGTGACCTTCATACCCGAATACCCAAGAGAAGTATTGAGGCCTGAGTGACTCC
>NW_012107585.1:8712225-8713025 GCF_000951045.1 Mandrillus leucophaeus | reverse complement strand
GCCAGGATGGTCTCGATCTCCTGACCTCGTGATCCGCCCGTCTCGGCCTCCCAAAGTGCTGGGATTACAGGCTTGAGCCACTGCGCCCGGCCGAAAATAAATTATTAAATAGGATAATATCTACCAGAGGACACAGAGAATAAGGAACATTGTGTACCTGCCACCCAGCTGAGGAAGTAAACACTGTCAACCAGTGGAACCTCCCGCCTCGTGCTCTGCCCTCAGTGTGCTCTTGCCCATGCCCACTGTCGTGAATTAGTTATTTCTCTGAGTAGGTCTTTGGTGGACAAAAATGGGGGGGCTCGGGAGGAAGTGACACAGGCACAGAGGCAGGAAAGCAGGGACGGGTTGTCCAACGAGCGAGTTCTCATCTACTTTGGCCAGGTGGCATGTACTTGTGTGTAGAGAAATGACAAGAAATAGGGCTGGTGAGGGAGAGTGTCAGGGTGTGCGCCCCGTGGTGGTTAATTTAGGAGGAAACGGGGAGCTTCGTGACCATTTTGGAGCAGAGAAGCAGTCAGGTGAAACTGCTTTTTTTTTTTTTTTTCTTTTTTTTTGTGAGATGGAGTTTCACTCTTGTTGTCCAGGCTGGAGTGCAATGGCGCGATCTCGGCTCACCGCAACCTCTGCCTCCCGGGTTCAAGCGATTCTCCTGCCTCAGCCTCCCGAGTAGCTGGGATTACAGGCATGCGCCACCACGCCCGGCTAATTTTGTATTTTTAATAGAGACGGGATTTCTCCATGTTTGTCAGGCTGGTCTAGAACTCCTGACCTCAGGTGATCCGCCCACCTTGGCCTCC
>NW_012107585.1:8708979-8711915 GCF_000951045.1 Mandrillus leucophaeus | reverse complement strand
CCTGCTAATTTTTTGTATTTTTAGTAGAGACAGGGTTTCAGCATTTTGGCCAGGCTGGTTTTGAACTCCTGACCTCAGGTTATCCGCCCACCTCGGCCTCCCATAGTGCTAGAATTACAGGCATGAGCCACTGCACCCCACCGCCACCAGCTAATTTTTTATTTTTGTTTTTTTGTAGAGATGGGGTCTTGTTACATTGCCTCTTGAATTCCTGGCCCTAAACTATCCTACTGCCTTGGTTTCCCAAAGTGCTGGGATTACAGGCATGAGCCACCATGTCCATCCGAACATTTACCTTTCTGTGGTCAAAATGAGTATGTATTTGAGTAGGTATAGGATGAAATGGTAAATAAAACAGGCCTTTCACAGCGTAGAATCTCTTAACCTGAACTGAAGAATTTCTTTCTTTTTTTTTTTTTCTGATTGGCAGAAGAAGTGTTTTAAATTGTAGAGTAAGGCTTCTTTAAGCCTGAGGGGATATTTTGTGGAGGCTGGAAAATGTGGCTAGGTTTTGAAGGCATTCGCTGTTAGGTTTAAGTGCAGCTGTTCATTAGGCTTCACTTACATTGTTTTAATTGTGGCGTGTGAGTTTCAGTGCAGTTTAAGTAGTGAACATGATTTCGGAGCTACAGTCTCATTTTCTGGGCCTGTGTGTCAGTTTCTCTCTTCCTGTTCCTCCTGTTCATTATGCAATTCCCTAAATGTAGTATATCCTTCATGATCTTATGCTCTTGCCTGTGCTGCAGGCTGATGTTTCATATGCATGTATTTTATTTTTATTTAAAGTTATTTTTACATGGCAGTGGAATGCGCCTTCATCTGCCCACATTAACCCCATTGGACTTGCAGGGCACACCCTTAAAAGGAACTGTCGCTTACGGGATTAGGCAACTAAACCGGACCTCTTGAGTCACTTCTTCACTCTGCTTTCTGAGGAAGTGCTGATTGGTTGCTGCTAACTAAAGATTCCACTAAAGATTCAAATTGGGGATCTTTGTTCCCATGACTTGAAAATGCCCATGCCTGTGTGAAAAAATGCTGAGGGTCTGAAAGACAGATTGTTTTGTAGAAAGTAAAGAGCTCTGGTCTGGAAAAAGCTGTTTCCCTAAGGCGTGTTCGGGTGTGATTTGTGTGTGGGGCTGAAAGCTACTGCATGAATCATAATGGCTCATTGAAACGTATTGACCTTGCTTTAAATCCAGGGACTGGCTCCTGAACACACTCTGAATCCTGGTGAGACTGTGTTTTAGAAGCTAAGATTTGCACTCTGAGTATAATACTACTGGAGTTTTTTATCCATGTTGTATAATCATTATGTACCTATAAAGGCTTCAACTTTTACGTTTGAATCTTTTCCATGGACCTTTTACGTGAGTAAAAAATTTACTGTGCCTAGGAATATCTACTGAAATTCAGTTGTATGCCAGTTTATCGGTAAGTGAAGCATCAAGATTTCATGGAAAGCACGGAGCTGAGTTGTGTGACCTTCTTTAAGTGACTTAAACCCTGTGCTTCAGTTTCCTCAACTGTAAAGGAAGGATAATATGCCTGCCTTTTAGGGTACTTGTAAGGCTAAATGTCACAACAGAAGTGGTACAGAAGAAGCATTCAGTAGAGGCCAGCTCCCTTTGTTTTAAGATGCAACTTTCAGAATATGTAGACTAGCTTAGATGAAATTTGATCAATTTATTTAGTTGCTCTTGTGCATTTGCTAAAAGTGCAGTGGGGGTGGCATTCCACAGTGGTCGGAGTCAGAACTGGCTTTTGATACCAGCAGTGTGACATTTTGACAAGTATTTAGTCTTTTTAATTGTAGTTACCTCACTGGAAATCAAGGAGAAAATAACAATAACTTTTTCATAGCATTGTTGGGTAGATTAAATGAAATCAGTATGTAAGCTGCCTAATACCGTACTTAGCACAGAGTGAACACTTGGTAGATAATTATTGTTAGCTGAAAGGTGTGGTCTCCTTGATGCCCAAATGGAAGATTCCATTTCAATTCCACAGCTATTGTACACTTCCATGTGCAGGGCATTGTAAAGGACAGATACACAAGTGGGAGATAATCCCTAGGTTATAATTGGGGAATAAACTAAATACAGAGATGTCTACAATACAAGAGGGAATAGGGAGTTTCAGTTAGATGAAGGGCTCTAGAGGAGGATGGTGGTGATGGTGGCATAATAATGTGAATGTACTCAGTGCCGCTGAACTGTCAATTGTTCTCTTAAAAATGGTTACGATGGAAAATTTTATGTATATTTTACCACAGTTTTTTTTTAAAAAGAGAATAAGAAAAAGGCCAGGCTGGGTGCAGTGGATGTAATCTTAGCACTTTGGAAAGCCGAGGTGGGAAGATTACTTAAGCCCAGTAGTTTGAGACCAATCTGGGCAATATGGCGAAACTCCATATCTACAAAAAAAAAAAATTAGCCAGGCGTAGTGACACACACCTGTAGTCCCAGATAGTCCAGAGGCTAAGGTGGGAGAATTGCCTGAGCCTGGGAGGTTGAGGCTGTGGTGAGCCATGATCATGCCACTGCACTTCAGCCTGGGTGATAGAGTGAGACTGTCAAAAAAAAAAAAAAAACCAGATGTGAATTCTAAATGACATTGAAGTTCAGATGAAAAAACTCTCTGGCTGCATTATGTTTCTGATGCAAGAGGCAGACTTTGTTTTCTAACTTACGTCCCCACAAAACAAGAGACAGACTTTGATAGGTAGGTAAGCGTTAAGAAAATAAATTTTTTTCTTTTTTTTTGAGACGGAGACTCGCTCTGTCGCCCAGGCTGGAGTGCAGTGGCCGGATCTCAGCTCACTGCAAGCTCCGCCTCCCGGGTTCACGCCATTCTCCGGCCTCAGCCTCCCGAGTAGCTGGGACTACAGGCGCCCGCCACCTCGCCCGGCTAGTTTTTTTGTATTTTTTAGTAGA
>NW_012107585.1:8706095-8707409 GCF_000951045.1 Mandrillus leucophaeus | reverse complement strand
GGGAAGATTGTGGAAAGAATCAAGTTCATTCTGTTCACTTGGAGGCTGTTAGGGACAACCTCACCTGTTTCCTCTACCTCAGAACCTGAAGCTCATTTTTTAAAGAGAAAGGTAAATTCATCTGGCAGGATTTTTTTTTTTTTTTTTGAGTAAAAGTGACCTTCATACCCGAATACCCAAGAGAAGTATTGAGGCCTGAGTGACTCCACTTGATAAGCCTGCATAATTCACGTTAAATTACTCAGCAGTAGTTTGTTTTTCTGGGTGTAGTGCTTTTAAAACACGGAAACAACTTGAAAACCAAAATACCTTAGTTCACCTAGGGAGGATCACTGTCAATCCTGTTGTCCTGGTCATGTGTGGTGCCTTTCTCAGGGAATGGGTGTAATGTGAACAACCAAAATTTTTGTTCATGGTAGCTTTACTCACCTGGTAATGCTGTGCATTGGCTTATGTTGGGAGTGATTGTGAGACACAATAGAAGAAAATATTTTATGAACTGTCCACTGTTGACCAAATGGAACATTTGCGATGGCGTGTTAAAGAGCATTCTGGCTTTGGAATCACACACTCCAGACTGGACTTGGCCGCCCAGCTGTGTGATTGCAGGCAAGTCACTTCACCTGCCTGAGTATCTGTTGGAAAAGGACGACAGTAATACCTATTTTATAGAGTTAATGTGAGGATCAGGTGAGATAGTGCCTGTTAATACTTAACACAGCCCATCAGTAGGGCTCAATAAAAAGTAATTGCAATAATTAATCACTTGTATTAATAGTTCTCTCTTTCTGAAAGAAGACTGACAATCATTAATACCAGATCATCCTGAAAGTTACTAGGATCCCATTTCAAGAATGTTGAGTAAATTATGATTTGCAATTAGCCTAAACAACATTTACCTTTTCCTTGTTTTTTTGAGAAAGGATCTTGCTCTTTTGCCCAGCTGGAGTGCAGTAGTGCAATCTCGGCTCACTGTAACTTCCACCTTCTGGATTCAAGTGATTCTCGTGCCTCAGCCTCCTGCATTGCTGGGCTCACAGGTGTGTGCCATCACACCCAGCTAATTTTTGTATTTTTAGTAGAGACAGGGTTGAACCATGTTGGCCAGGCTGGTCTTGAACTTCTGGCCTCAAGTGACCCATCTGCCTAGGCCTCCCAAAGTCTGGGATTACACGTGTGAACCACCATGCCTGGCCCCTTTTCCTTTTTTTTTTTTTTTTTTTAAATACTTTTTTTTGAGACGGAGTCTTGCTCTGTCACCCAGGCTGGAGTGCAGTGGCCGGATCTCGGCTCACAGCAAGCTCCGCCTCCCGG
>NW_012107585.1:8690357-8701125 GCF_000951045.1 Mandrillus leucophaeus | reverse complement strand
CTAATTTTGTATTTTTAATAGAGACGGGATTTCTCCATGTTTGTCAGGCTGGTCTAGAACTCCTGACCTCAGGTGATCCGCCCACCTTGGCCTCCCAAAGTGCTGGGGTTACAGGCATGAGCCACTACTCCCGGCCTGAAACTGATCTTTAGGAAGGTTAATCTGGCAGCAGAGCGTGAGTTGGCTTGACGTGGCAGGACCAGGTTGGCTTCGGAAGTGGAGGTTAGGAAGAAATTAGGATTTGAGCTAGGGCTCTGGGAGAGGTATTCGGACCGGACCAGCTGGCCAGACTCCCTTTCTCATGTCCCTTCTCTTGCTGACCTTCTGAAGTGCTTTTCCCACCTCAGTCACAAGCACGTGGTCCCTTAGCTTCTTTGTATACCTCTCCTGTGGCATTTGACACACATTTTGTAAGTCATTTCCCTGTGTCTCCCACTGGCTTGGGTGCTGCATTTTGTCATGTTTGTCTTTTTGTCCTTGGCACTCAGCACAGTGCCTGGCACCCAGGATGTGCCCGGTGAGTGCTGCTGAGTGAGTGGTGAGAACCGGGCTTGAAGTGGAAGTGAGTAGGAGATGGGGCTCTGGTGAGTGGGGAGGGGAGGGGCAGTAGGGGTGCAGGAAGGATGGAGTCATTGAGGCCGAGTTAGGCTGAGCATGAGGGATGGGCAGGGCTCTGTCCCGCAAGCATTTGGAGTGTGGTTCTGGAGCTCAGGGAGAATGCTCTGCTTGGAGATAGAAATTCGAGCCACTCTCCTCCAAGTGCTTGTGGAAATCAAGAAGAATATAAAAGTTTGAAAGGCCACTAGGAGCTATTAGTGGGTTGGGTGAAGGAAAGAGGTGCCATGGAAGGGATTGGAGAAACGAGAGAAACAAGTTGGATGACCTAACATCCTGTTAGAGACTGGCCAGAAGAGGAACCCAGAAGTAGACCGCACTGTTTGACCCTCACCGGTCGGTTGTATGCAGAGTGGTTGTGCTCTTGAGCTGAGGAATGCCAGCCTTGTTGCCTGTTTGGCTTCGATTACAGTATTTGTAGCAGAATGTTGCTATTCATGCCAAGTACGCAGTGGGAGGTGATCTAGAAGACCGTGTGTCAGCCACTCGTAGGTAATCACTGGCGCTCAGAACACGCTGAGACAAGAGTTCTCGTTCGTTTATTTCCTTCCCCAGCCATGTAAGTTTTCAAATTTCATCATTGGAAATGATGTCTTACCCAGTGATACAAAAGCAGAGGAAGGGTCTTTGTAGAATTTCTTCCAAGCGAAGAATGAAAATAGAGAGGTGACTTAGCTTAGCTTTGTTGTCTCTAGAATACATTACAGTGTGTCAAGGGAAAGCTTTTCAAAGTATTTGTCATGGAATTGTGAGGAACATTGTTCATTACTTTGTCAAGGGTTTATGTGAAAAGTGGATATTTGAATAATTTGTTATATTTCAAGCAGTGTTATAACTAATGCTTCTTTTAAATCAAACCTTTTATTATCTCCAAGGTTAACTGATGGCACCTCGAGGTTATATTTATATCTGCAGCCCAGTGTCTAGGATAGTAGAGGAACATAGTGCTAATTAATGATTGTCATCAGCGCTGGGTGTGGTGGCTCACACCTGTATATCCAGCTTCTCCGAAGGCTGAGGTGGGAGGATCTCTTGAGCCCCACGAGTTTGAGATCAGCCTGGATGACATAGTGAGACCCTGTCTCTAAAAAAAAAAAAAAGTGGGCTAAAATGTTTGCCATCAGACAGCAGTTTTCATTAATGTGAACATGACTGAGGTCAGGAAGTTTATTCATGTACCCAGCCTTTGCGGAGCACCGGTGGTGTGCCACTTGGGGGATGTGAAACCAGTAAACCACATAGTTTTCATCATTTAGGATCATGCAGGTGTACAGGGTACCCGTGAAACCCAGTAGTGAGGCCAACATGCTGGTGGGGGGAGATCCAGTAGTGAGGCCAACATGCTGGTGGGGGGAGATCCAGTAGCCTTTGGAAGTGGGGGGTCAGCAGGGAGTGTTTCCTGGAGAAGATGAATGACTCATAAGTTGTGATTCAGAGAATGAGTTAAGAGTTAGCCAGGTAATGAGGGAGAAGGGCTCCCAGGCATATGGGAGGAACAAAGGCACTTAGGGAAGAAGCTGGGACAGAGGGAGAGTGTGTGTGTGCACAGGAATATTACAAGCATTGCTGGAGGGACCAGGGCAGGGCATAGGGGGAGCTGAGGCCCAAGAGGCAGCCAGGGACCAGATGGCCTCATATGCCCTGTTAAGGAGCTTGGGCTTGATCCTCTAGGCAGGGAGCCGTTGGAGGATTTAAGCCAGGGAGTGCTGTGGTTGGTCACACTCACCATTTATGTAGATGCATCTGGCAGACAGGGGAAGGATGGATTTGAGGGGATGAGATTAGAAAGCTGGGATATGAGTTAGGAGGCTGAAAGATGGTTGAGAAAAATGATCTTTGGGCAGCTCAGATAACTGACTTCAAAGACACATACTGGACTCATAGCAGAGCCTGCTGAGTCTTGCTTTGCTCACAGTTCAAATAATAATTCACTTAGTCATATGGTTTATCTACCAGTGGCAAATGTTAACACTAGGGAAAAACTAGAAGAGCCAATAACATCATCAAGCAATAAGTGACAGAAAGAGGAGGCAAAAGTCCTAAAAGCTGCACAAAAATTGGAAAGTTAATTGTTGAAGCATCACGGTTAAGACAGGATTTGGGTTGCTAGGAAACTTTGGGGCAAGTATTTAACCTTCCTAAATGTCAATTTCCTCCTCTTTAAAATGGGAGTTAGTAATACCATCCTTATTGAGTTATTCTGGGGATTAAATCAGATAATGTGCATAAACTGCTTTACACCATGCCTGGCAAGAAAAAGAACCCAGTAAGTGGAAGCTGTTGCTGTGAATACATTTTGTGGCTGTTTGACTAGGGTAGTGTTTCCCTTAGATCTCTAATTTTGTGGATGTTAATTGTATTATAATGACATTAAAAAGAGTTCCATGGTAAATAAATTTGGGAATTAAAGAGGGGTTTGTGTTTTGTTTTTTTGAGACAGGGTCTCACTCTGTTGCCCAGGCTAGAGTGTGTTGGCATGACCATAGTTCACTACAGCCTCCATCAAACAAGCCTCCTGAGTAACTGGGATTACAGGCGCTTGCCAGTCATGCCTGGCTAACTTTTTTGATTGCTAATGTAGATGAGGTCTTACTATGGTTGCCTAGGCTGGTCTCAAACTCCTGAGCTCAAGCAGTCCTTCTGCCTTCGCCTCTCAAGTGTTGGGATTGTAGGTGTGAGCCAACACACAGGCCAAGAGGGGTTTTGTTTTGTTTCTTCTGCTGGAGTGTGTGGTGAAGTTCCAGAGGGGCAGCTTACACAGTATTTCTCATTCACACTTGATTGCAGAGCTCTTAGAAAAGCTCACAGGACTGGGTCCTTGGGGGCACACTTTGGCAAGTGCTTATTTAGGGGAGAAGCATACCTGTCTGCCTCCATAGCCCGAGGGCATTGCTCTATCAGAGACAGCATCACAGTGACTTGATATTCATCCCGACAATTCTAGATCCTCAAGGAAAACTACCTTAGTTTCATGTACTCTGTTTAAGAAGGCAGGGAAGTATAATAGTATGTTTTATTTCTGATCCCAACTAATCAAACTTTTAAAAATAATAGTTTTTACATGTTTATTATAGAAAATTTGGAAAACACAGAAAGCCATAGAGAAGAAAAGTGTAATCACATCATATCACTACCCAGAGATAAACACTGTTAAAGCATTTAAGTTTTTTTCCTTTGTTGTTTCCTTTTGGGATGATTTTTTAGAGTTTTTGTAGAGGTTTTTGTTTGATTTTAACCTAAAGTTATACTCTGGGTATTTTCTTATTTTTTAAATCAGAGTATTCTTACATGACATGATTTTTAACAACTACGTGATATTTCATGTGGATATATCATTTATATAACCATTCCTTTATTGGATATTTAGGCACTTTTTTGCTGTCATAAATTATAATGCAATTAACATCTTTGAAATCTGTTTAAAACAAATCTGTTAAAGAAATCAACATTTAACTTTTTTTTGTCTTGTCTAGGCAGTTTTTAGGTAAAATATCTGATCCCTTACATGAGATATGATTATATAGGTTTTTCATTATGAAATTTCAGTGGAGTAATCTCAACAGATTCTCTTTTGACTAATCCCTTTCCCTACCCACAGACTGAAAACAAAATTCCATTATTAGAATAGCATTTTCTCATTTAAACAGAATAGAAGATGAGTAATTGGAGTCATGTGAGAGTTAAATTTTATCTGTTGAACCAAATTCTAGGTCAGGTGTTGGAAAGTTCATGTCATGATGTATTTTAAATGTAAAAACAAAATTGTCAAAAGATACAGTCTTAATAAACATAAATCCAGGGTCCACCTGGATAGGCACTTTCTTATTTGCACCTGTGTAAAGACTAGTCCGGAGAATTCTTAGACATGAATTTCCAGAAATTGTGGTAAAAAGGAAATAGAGATGGGGGGAAAAAAACAAACCAAACCAACCAACCCTAAGCTCTTCCTAAACAAATGAATGCTCTGGTCCTTGGTCCTGGCCAGAAACTATTAATAAGAAAATCAGAATTTAGGAATTCTGTCTTCCATAAACTTTTTTTTTGGAATGGGAGGGGAGTAGAAGCTGTTAACTGACACCCCTCATGGTCATGTGGTCATGACTAGGTGTCTGGATGTTTCTGTTCTGACACTGGAATCTCATACTTACGCAGGGTCAAATGTGTTCACTCCCAGATCTGTTCATTCTGGTTTTCTTATAGTAATTCTGTGATTTCATTAAATCCGGGGGCAACTGATGAACCATGAGTGCAAGGAGAAAGTTATTTGTACAAAAACTGTCAACTGAGTGCTTTGGAAAGCATTGATATAAATTGATTCTCTCGAAAGAAAACTTGGTGGTGAATTAGTTGTGGGCTAGATAGGGGGAAAGTGGAAGAATTCCCAAAGGATTCTGCTCTCTGATTGCTTATCCAGTGTCCAGTTCTCACCCCACATGAAAAGACCTGGTCTATTTGAAAACGAACTTTTGGAACTTGAACTAGTGGACCCATTCTCTTAAGAAAAGACCTTTACCTTAAATAAAACATTGACAATAGATCTTTACAATGTTTAGTGTGTGCTTTAACCAAACTGCTCAGTTACAGACCCTAACTGGTTCTGATGATGTGGAGTGGAGGGCTCCGCTGTGCATTTCCTGGCCATTACTGCTGAGATTCTAGTTCAGAAGGTCTAGGATAAGGCCAAGGGACAAAGGCAGTTAACTTTGTGATCCGTGTGGGTGTCCCATCTTGTCTTCTGATCCTCACTCCTGCCCTCCTCCATCTGAGGTCTCCAGTTATTCTAAAGCCAGTTAGGACATTTTATAACATGTGCCAGTTACCAGAACCATTCACACCTGTTACTATATTTATTTATTACTGACACCATTATCCACATAATAAATCCAAGAAGAAGGGAGAGCTTGTTTTTCCTCTGAGTCTTAGAAAATAAGTCTTCTGGCCGGGCGCTGTGGCTCACGTCTGTAATCCCAGCAATTTGGGAGGCCAAGGCGGGCGGATCACGAGGTCAAGAGATTGAGACCATCCTGGCCAACATGGTGAAACCCCATCTCTACTAAAAATACAAAAATTAGCTGGGTATTGTGGCACACGCCTGTAGTTGCAGTTACTCGGGAGGCTGAGGCTGGTTGAACCTGGGAGGCAGAGGTTGTGGTGAGCTGAGATCGTGCCACTGCAGTCCAGCCTGGTGACAAGAGTGAGACTCTGTCTCAGAAAAAAAAAAAAATGTCTTCTAGGAAAAACCAAACCCATCCCTGGTTGTGCCTACCAGCCCTAGAAACTGTCAAGTGTGTCACTTTCCATCTTCCCTAGGAATAGTCCATTTATTTTTGAGCCTAGCTTTTTGTGTTTCTGTGGTTAGCTGCACTTAGACATACCAATTTTTAGATTCACGTTGGCTACATATGGAGGGGATCGTCTGAGTCTAGATGCCACTGTCTGCTCATTTTCGAGGGAAGCAAGTTTTCTCTCAAGAAGGATTTTGATGTCTCTGATAAAAATAGCTATCTTTATTAATCTAATAGTTGGAAGTTAGAGGTTCTGTGTGTTGAGTGGGTTGTTTGGTGGAACATTCGATAAGCAGCTGGTAAGTTTCCTTCCTGAGTGGGCTGTAGCCTTGGAGATGGTTTCACACAGCCCCCAGGATTGTCATATTTTAGGACTGTTTCATAATGTTCTCCGATTCTTTAACTTTATTTCTGTATTTTCAGATCTTTAAATTTTGTCAACATGTTAAATAGTCCAACTCTGCAACTGTTTTTTTCAGTAAAACTGAAGATTTGAATTGAATTAAGCCACATTAATGTGTTTACAGCACATCTGTGGGACATCGTAGGCTTGGATTACAGGCTTCACCCGAAGACCTGAATTCAGGTGGAGACTGGTGAAATTAGTTTGTCATTGGGAATATCTTTCTACTGAATGAAGGTGAATTTGGGCTTTTAAGTAACCTAGTCTTTAATGTAAAGCCCAAACTCAAATTGCATGTTACTTTGGTGAAATTTACCTTGAAATTAGTTGGTGCGATAAATCAAATACAGTAAAATGAAAAGAGATGCAGTTAACCTAGCTGAATATATGGCAGCCTTTCTTTTTCAAACCTAACCCATAAGCCTGCTGCATTTAAGGTCTTAATGCAATTTGAGAATATTTCTAGCAGTAGAATAGTACAAAAGCTAAGATTTGTTTTACTCCTTTTCTTTGTATTATAGATAACTTTGAATTTAATTTTATCTGGAGAAGAAAAGATCAAAATCAAATTTCACACCAAAAGGAACTAGTATTCCTTTGAGAGGGGCCAGCTCAGCTTGGGGGCAGCAAATGTACCGGATGGGTCTTAGACATATTTTACTGGAGAGCAGGACAGCAGTGGTGTCCCAGAACAGCCTTTTAGCAGAGACGAAAAATTCATTACTTCATAATGATACTCCCAAAAAGCTTATTGGTCATTTTTGGAGGTTGCTCAGGTATGAACTCAGTCTTCCAAAAGTTAGTTTAAAAGGAAAAAAAAAAAGCATTTATGCTGCTTTTCCTGTATAAACTGTATTTCACATAGTCAAATAGATGAGGCAAAAAGCCTTTTATAGAAGAAATTGAGCCAACACATGCAGAGGATATTAAAAGATTATTGTTAATTTTGCTAAATGTGATTATGGCATTGTAGCTAGGGTTAAAAAGTTCTTACCTGTTAGAAATATAAAATTTTTAAGTGTGAAGGATGATGTTGCTTGAAGTCTGCTTTAAACTACTTTCAAAAAAGCGGGAGTATAGATGAAGTAAGATTGGCAAATGTTGCTAGTTGTTGAACCTAGGAGATGGTTATACATAGTTTCATCATACTTATCTCTCTACCTTTACTTTTTTGAAAGTATCTTTAATAAAAGGGTTTTTAAAAAAGACATAAATAGGAATGAACCTTAGATGATTGTTGTTATAACTTGAAAATAGAGAAATAGTAAATTAGTAAATTTCCATTTGATCCTCTGCTGGAGTGCAGTGGTGCGATTATAGCTCACTGCAGTCTTGCCCTCCCTGGCTTAAGCAATCCTCCTTCCTCAGCCTCCCCAGTAGTTGGGACCACAGGTGCGTGCTGCCATGCCTGGCTCATATTTTATTTTTTGTAGAGATAGGGTCTCACTCTATTGCCCAGGCTGTTCTTCAACCAACTCCTGGGCTGAAACAATCCACCTGCCTGGGCCTCCCAGAGTGCTGGGATTATAGGCATGAGCCACCATACCTGGCATAATTTATTTTTAGAGATAGGGTCTCACTATGTTGCCTAGACTGGCCTCAAACTCCTAGGCTCAAGTGATCCTCCTGCTTCAGCCTCCCAAGTAACTGGGGCTACAGGTGTGAGCCACTGCACAGTGTAAGATCCCAGTTCTGGAGGGAATTGCTAGCAGTTGTAACTTTGACAGCTCATTTAACCTTTCTAAGATTATATTTCCTGTCTCTTGAGTAAAATGAGGACAAATTTGTCTCACTGTCACAGAGGATAGAATGGAGAGAGTGGAACTAAGAGAAGGTGGCACATGCTAGCCATGCTTAACAAATATCAGCAAATTTTGTTGAAATGTGGAAGATGCTGACAAGAGCAAAGTTTTCAGATCAGCACCAGTAACTTGTCTTACTTAAATCGTTAAAATCACATCTGTTTTGATTTTTCCCCTTTTTCTCTTTTGAGCCTTTTATTGGAAGAGCAGATGCAGTCTGTGCGGGTATGCATTGCTGCAGTACGAAGTGAATGGCACCCTCTGGAGTTGGGCAGTGTGCAACGCTCAGTGCCTTATGTGGGAGGATGGGCTTGACTGAGACTCTGAGCCAGACTCCCCGTGATGGTGTCTCCCCCGAGCCTGGCACACAGAGGTGCTTCCCAAGTATTTCTTGTATGAATGAACGAACGGACGAATGGGCCAACCACTGTGCTGGAGCATGTTGCTGTGGCCCTGATGAGCTGTAGATATGGAAGCTTGGGATTAGAGTTTGTGTGTGTGTGTGTGTGTCTTTTTGTTTTGTTTTGTTTTCTGTGGAGAATGCTGCCTCACTCTGTTGCCTAGGCTAGTCTTGATCTCCTGGGCTCAGGCAATCCTCCTGCCTCTCCCTTCCTTAGTGCTAGGATAACAGGCGTGAACTACTGCACCCGTGTGTAAATTACACATGTGTAAATATAGTGGCTTCGAGGCTCTCATGACAGTAATGTTACTGTAACGTTCTGATATGCGTGCTGAGTGGGAGAGGGCTGAATTTCAGCTGAAGAGGAGCGTCACACACAGCCGCTTGTGTCTGTGTCGCCGTGTGTGTTGTGTGTCTCACGTTTCACCACAGTTAATGGGTAGCTTCGCTTTCCAGCCATCAGTGCCATCTTCATTTTTCCCCTTTCCATTTCACTGCCATACTGTTATCACTGCTGGAGTAAGCTAGGAGTGCAAGTAGTTTCCCAGTTTATAGCTGGTTGTATCAACCCATGATGTTACTGTTTACAAATTTAAACATTCAAAAAGGCTAATCTTCAAAAAAGCTTTAGCAGGGTTTTCACAATGACTGACAGATAGTGGCCTGAGGCCCCAATATGAAGATTCTTTTTTTTTTTTTTTTTTTTTTGAGACGGAGTCTCGCTCTGTCGCCTAGGCTGGAGTGCAGTGGCACAATCTCGGCTCACTGCAAGCTCCGCTCCGCCTCCCGGGTTCACGCCATTCTCCTGCCTCAGCTTCCCAAGTAGCTGGGACTACAGGCGCACGCCACCACGCCCAGCTAATTTTTTGTAATTTTAGTAGAGACGGGGTTTCGCCATGTTAGCCAGGATGGTCTCAAACTCCTGACCTCATGATCCACCCGCCTCGGCCTCCCAAAGTGCTGGGATTACAGACGTGAGCCAGCGCGCCCGGCCCCAATATGAAGATTCTTATGGTTGAAATTGAGCAAGTTTTTATTTTGGAGTGCATTGGCACGATTTCGGCTCATTGTAGCCTCTGCCTCCTGGGTTCAAGTGATTTTCCTGCCTGCCTCAGCCTCTCAAGTAGCTAGGACTACAGGCGCACACCACCATGCTTGGCTAATTTTTGTAGTTTTAGTAGAAACGGGGTTTCACCATGTTGGCTAGGCTGGTCTCCAATGCCTGACCTCAAGTGATCTGCCCGCCCTATCCTCTCAAAGTGGTGGGATTATAGGTGTGAGTCACTGCGCCCTGCCAAGCAAGTATTTAGCTATGTGCCTGTGTTAGCCTGGGTACTGTGCTAGGTTCTGGGCACAGGGGAATGATTAAGACGTGGTTCTGCTCTTAAGGGGCTTTATGGTCACCATTTAAAGAGTGGATGTGAGCTCAAGTGTCATTTTATGTCATACGGTAAACTGTTCTGGCTATTTCAATCAGGCTTCTGGCAAGATATGGCACAGTCAGCATTAGGGATTGGCGAGGAGTTGAATAAAGGGATTCTTTACAAGGAGAGGGCAGCGTGGAGACCCCCAATGCCTGATGCAGGATTAGCAACGCCTCCAGGCCTGAGGAAGGGGCGGGGGAGAGGGCTGCCTTGGAGGAAGGGAGGGCTGGAGGACCTGGCCCAGCTGCAGCCCCTCCTCAGCGAGGCAACCCGAGGAGCACTCCCCATCCCCGCTGTCCCTTTTCATCTTTCTTCTACCCTTGATCCTCATTGCTGAATCCAACCAGAACCTGAGGGTGAGTGTCCCGGTGGAGGGTTGGTATAGTTCAGCCAGGTGGCTGCTGGGGCACAAAGCAGGATAGACAGTGGTTTTCAAGAACAGGTGGAAGATTCCAGCTCTGTACTAGTTTCCTGTGGCTGCTGTAACATGACCACAAACTGGGCAGCTTACAGCAACAGAAGCTTAATTCTGTCACAGCTCTGGAGGCCAGAAGTCTGAAATCAGGGTGCCCTCCCTGTTCCCCCTGGAAGCTCTAGGGGAGGACTCTTTTTTGCTGCTTCCAGCTTCTCATGTGTGCTGGCGTCCTGGGCTTGTGACCACATCATGCTGCCCCCATCTTCACATGGCTTTCTCGTCTGCCTCTGTCTTCTCCATGTGTCTCTTTATTTTTTTTATTTTTTTTTATTTTTTTTGAGACAGAGTCTCACTCTGTCGCCCAGGCTGGAGTGCAATGGCCGGATCTCAGCTCACTGCAAGCTCCGCCTTCCGGGTTCACGCC
>NW_012107585.1:8687546-8689367 GCF_000951045.1 Mandrillus leucophaeus | reverse complement strand
TGGGATTACAGGCGTGAGCCACTGCGCCTGGTCCAGCAGTGGACAGATTTTATGATTGTGTTTGTCATGTTTAGTAGCTCCACTGTCCTAAGGATAGGAGCTCTACCTTCCCGTTCACTTTTCTGCCTCCGTTGCCTGCCCAGAGCCAGCCCATGATGATGCCTGAAAAGAAATTTTTTGATGCATGAATAAATAGATGAACAGACGAGCACAGAAGAATACAGTGTGAATACAGTGAAGCCAGAAGTATCCTCTGTGAATGGGACACCCTTGAGTGGAATGGTTTCAGTAGATGGATTGTATGAGGTGTGAATTGCATCTCAATCAAGTGGGGCCTCAGGGAATGCCCACCACTAAGGGTCTAGCTCTGTGTGGCGTTGATGGGGCTGGGAGAAGTTTAGAAAACGCTCTGCCATTGCTAAGGCCTTGGTTAGGGTAGAGTTTGCAGCAGAGATTTGGATAGGAGGGCATTCCAGGCTGCATAGCCAGTGTGAACAGCCTTGGCGGGAAGAGCATTTTATATTCCTGGAACTAATGCTTGTTTAACAACATGCTTGCTTGTTGCTGGGCACAGTGGCTCAAGCCTATAATCCCAGCACTTTGGGAGGCTGAGGTGAGAGGATTGGTTGAGCTCAGGAGGTCAAGGTTGCAGTGAGCCATGATTACACCACTGCATTTCAGCCTGGGCGACAGAACAAGACCCTGTCTCAAAAAATAAAAAATTACGATGAAGTTTGCTTGTTAAATAAAGTGTGATTTATTTACTTTGCATAAATACTATGCCTTCTGAGAATGCTGTAGGGCATACTTTGTTTTTATCCTAACGCAGCCCAGATTCCAAGTACACATTGGATTTTGGGCATTTAAAGGACTTGCGGTGCTATTAAGGATTCCCATTTGCTCATTTAAGTTTGCTAACCTGATTCAGTCATGTCACTTACTTAGTTGTTACAAGTATTATATTACGGTGTGAAGGGGGAAAAAAGAACTGCTATGAGTATGTTTCCATGAAGAAGATTTAGCTTGGAAATGTGGGCAGATTTGTCTGCCTTTGTGTTTAGGAAGGCACAATTATAATTACAGATGGAGGAGCTAGACTCTGGCCAGCTGGAATCAGAATTTCACATTGTACAAGTGTCTGGTCTGGAACGCATCCACAGGAAACCTACACCCTTGACCCAGCATTGGCCACAAAGCTGCAGGCAGTCTCCCGCCCCTGCCTCTACCCCTGCGTGCCTCTCCTTTGTAGCGGCCATGGCATATGCAGAGGGGACTGTAGCTCTCTCTCCTTTCTTGCTGACTTTATTTTCTGCCACACTCCCCCCACCCAAATAAAGAAATAATGACATGCATATTCGAGAAAGAGTGTGTGTGTGTGTGTGTGTGTGTGTGTGTGTGTGTGTGTGTTTTCTCTCTCTGTCTCTGAGACGGAGTCTTACTCTTTTGCCCAGGCTGAAGTGCAGTGGCACGATCTCAGCTCACTGCAACCTCCTCCTCCCAGGTTCAAGCAATTCTTGTGTCTCAGCCTCCCCAGTAGCTGGGATTATAGGCGCCCACCACCACAGCTGGCTAATTTTTTTGTATTTTTAGTAGAGGTGGGGGTTTCATCATTTTGGCTAGGCTGGTCTCGAACTCCTGACCTCAAGTGATCCACCCACCTTGACGTCCCAAAGTGCTAGGATTACAGGTGTGAGCTGTGCCCAGCCAGACTGTGTGTTCTGAGAGAGTTACATATATTAATGTAAGCATCCCAAGAGATAAAAGAGACCTCCACATTTCTGCCTGGATAAGTATATATAAGATACCTTTTTTTTTTTTTTT
>NW_012107585.1:8679891-8683915 GCF_000951045.1 Mandrillus leucophaeus | reverse complement strand
CTTCAGTATCCCTCACACCCAATCCCAGTCTCTTCCAACCGAAAAAAAAAAAAAAAAAAAAAAAAAGAATTGACTGAGAGTGATGGAACACACACAACTGTGGGGCTGGGAGCAGGAGCGCGAGGCCTGTCTCTCAGTGCAGCCTGGACCACTTGCCCCTCTCCTCATCCGCCAGGTGAGACCAGCAGGAGAAAGCCATCTCAGCAGTGGTTGGTGGTTATATTTATGGTTAAATTTTATTTTGAGATGCTCGTAGTTTCACATGCAGTTGTAAGAATACAGAGAGATCCTGTGTCCCCTTCTCCCAGCCGCCCCCTGGGGTAACATCTGGTGAAATTCAGTGCACTCTCAGCACCAGGATGGGGCACTGATACTGCCAGGACACAGAACATCAGGACGGCTCCGTCCCCATGCAAATCCCTCTTGTCGGCCTTTTGTCGTCCCCCCACACACCGCTAATCTGTTCTCCATTTTTGTGATTTTGTATTTCAGGGGTGTTGTGTTCATGGGGTCGTGGAGTGAGTGGTCCTTTGGGGTTGGCTGTTTTCACTCAGTGTGATTCCCTAGAGCGTTATCAGTCCCGCCAGTCAAGTTTCTTCCTTTTGCTGCTGAGTGGTATTTTGCAGCCTGGCTGGCCTGCAGCTTGTTTACCCATTCACCTGTTAAAAGACACCTGGGCTGCTTCTAGATTTTAGTTGTTACAAATAAATGTTGCTGTCGACAGTCCTGGGCAGGTTTTTGTTGAATGTAAGTTCTCATTTCTCTGATATAAATGCCCAAGAGTACAATTTCTGGGTCATACGGTAGTTACATATTCAGCTTTATTAAAAAGCGCCTGTTTTCCAGAGTAGCCATACGATAGTTTGTTTTTTTTTTTTTGTTTTTTTTTTGAGACGGACCCTCGCTCTGTTGCCCGGGCTGGAGTGCAGTGGCTGGATCTCAGCTCACTGCAAGCTCCGCCTCCTGGGTTTACGCCATTCTCCTGCCTCAGCCTCCCGAGTAGCTGGGACTACAGGCGCCCGCCACCACGCCCAGCTAATTTTTTGTATTTTTAGTAGAGACAGGGTTTCACCGTGTTAGCCAGGATGGTCTCGATCTCCTGACCTCGTGATCCGCCCACCTTGGCCTCCCAAAGTGCTGGAATTACAGGCGTGAGCCACCACACCTGGCCATAAGATACTTTTTTAACTTAAAAAAAACCCTCTTTCTACAAAGTTATGTGTGGTTGCTCTAATGAATCAAATACTGTGATAGTTAAAAGTAGAAAGCGGAAAGTAAAAGAATCACACCCACTCAGGCTGCTGCTGTTACCCTGGGGTGAGCATGCTTCCAGAGAGTTCACTGTGCTCATGCACGGATGGGTGGGCAGAAATAAATTTAGACAAGCCAGGTCCTACTACAAATGCTGTTATCAGGCATCTCATTTTTCTTCACTTATGAGAAATGGAAACTGAAGTGAAACTGAGTAAATGTATAAGAATGTTCCTTTACCACAGAGAGATTATTTCCTGAAAAGACTTTTCTATGGTTAACAAAAAGGATCATGAGAATGATCAAGAGGTTGGCATCACTGTTTTCAATTTCAGGTATTTGTTGGTGCCTACCATGAAACAAAGACAGTGGCAACTTAAGATTTTTTTTTTTTTTTTTTAAATCGGATGGTTCCTAAAATACCTCTCTCAGTATTCTCAGATTTACTATACAGATTTGGTCACAGACATTGAGGCTGGAATCAGTCCCAGAGGGGTGGAGAGTTGGGTGTATGTGGCCGGAGTGACTGCCATCTGGGCCTTGCTGAGTGGTTTGTGCTGCGCCCATGGAGGCCTCCCGGGCCTGTCCTGGCCGGTTTGCCTTTGCTTTGCAAATGAACAAAGCTGTTGTTTCTCCTCCCCCCCCCACTTTTTATTTTCCAACTGTAACAACGAAAAGATTGAGGAAAGAGTTTCTTCATTGATTGTAGCATCCAAGGTATGTTCTGGGGCAGGTTTTGGTGTTGAAAAATTTTATCCAGTGCGTAAGACATCCACCTTCAGCACATGCATCCTGACCATTGTCCCCACTGCCATTATCCTGCAGGGTGCTGTGGGTATACTCTGGGTGGCCACTTAGAATTTACTGTATTTGGGTGTGGTGGCTCATGCTTATAATCCTAGCACTTTGAGAGGCCGAGGCAGGGAGATTACTTGAGGTCAGGAGTTCAAGACCATCCTGGCCAATGTGGCAAAACCTTATCTCTACTAAAAATACAAAAAAAATTAGCCAGGGGTGGTGCACACCTGTAATCCCAGCTACTCAAGAGACTGAGGCACAGGAATCACTTGAACCCTGCAGACAGGCTGCAGTGAGCTGAGATCACGCCACTGCATTCCAGCATGGGTGACAGCGAGACTGTCTCAATTGTAAAAAAAAAAATTATATTATTTAAAAACATCTGAATAACCAAAGGATATTAAAAAAAAAATCACTGCCAGTTTAACAGTCCTCAGTTGGAGAGTTTTTTTGTTTGTTTGTTTTTGAGACAGTTTCACTCTTGTTGCCCAGGCTGGAGTGCAATGGTGCTATCTCGGCTCACCGCAACCTCTGCCTCCCAAGTTCAAGTGATTCTCCTGCCTCAGCCTCCGAGTAGCTGGGATTACAGGCATGTGCTACCTTGCCCGGCTAATTTTGTATTTTTCGTAGAGAAGGGTTTTCTCCATGTTGGTCAGGCTGGTCTGAAACGCCTAACCTCAGGTGATCCACCCGCCGCGGCCCCCAAAAGTGCTGGGATTACAGGTGTGAGCCACCACAGCCGGCCTCAGTTGGAGTTTTATTTGGCCTCTTTTGATGCCTGGTGGCTTATGTGTGTCCTATACAAAACAAATTGCCTTTTTTCCCCAGACCCCAGAAATGTGGACAAATGAGTTGTCTTTTTATTATAGTCCACGCTTTCCTTGTGTTCTTCTCCTCTAGGACTTTCTAACATGTAGGACACGTGATTTTGACTTGACTTAAACTCTACAGAAATAAGATTTTCTTTGTAGATGCATTTTTATGGTGAAACTGAAGCAAGTTTTCAGCTTAGCGATCTGTATCAACAGGGAGCTTTGAAGACAGTATCCATGCCTGGGCCCCCTCCTGAAGAGCTTGACAGGTAGGGGTTGGTTGGGACGGTGAGATTTTTAACAGCAGCCTCCCTACTCCCCAGTAAATGGGGATCGGGGATCGTAAGGCACAGCTGAGGCTGAGACTGCTGTGGAGTAGTCCAGGCCACCTGCGGGAATGTCGGTCGGTGCTGCGTTGAGTGCTGTCTTTCAGGTGGTTGTGTGGGAGACCTGCACTTGCTGTGTGCTACTTTAACTGAAGACTTTTGAGGAAATTCTGTTTGACAATTACTTTAAGGTCCAGTGTGACACCCTCCCTCAGACTCAGTCTCTAGTGACTTTCTGCTGGGAGCGCCTCTACTTCATCAAGGATTGGGGGCACTTAGCACTCAACAAACATAACTCGCTTTTTCTTCCTCCACACTTTTTTACGTCCCTTATTTGCCGGGCTTGGCTTTGAGTGAATTTTGGCTTTTTGGGGGGTTGTGGGGGGCTCTCTGATTCATTCAACAGATCTTCACTGAGTGGCAGACGTGTGCAAAGTGCTTGAGATGCCAAAGGCAAGTATGTCGTCTGTATTTAGTGTTGGGACCGACAGTGATTGAGACAACAGATTTTATCTTCACTGATGACAGTGACGATGTCACGAAAGACGTGGGTGCTCGCAGAGGGTGGCTGCTGGTGTAGGCAGGATGGTTAGGGACCTGCTTTCTCAGAACTGACTGGGAAGGGTTGGTGGGGACCAGGCCATTTGGGGCCTCACAGATCAGGGCTGATGAGTTTGGCTCCATTTATGCTGACTCAGTTTATTTGAGGGTGCGAGCATTCCTGTTTCTCAGAATTCCCTGTGCCTAACTCCAGGCGTGGCAGATGGTACTTGCTCAGTAAATGTTTATTGAACAAAGAATTAGCCGGGCGCGGTGGCTCACGCCTGTAATCCCAGC
>NW_012107585.1:8642367-8678701 GCF_000951045.1 Mandrillus leucophaeus | reverse complement strand
CAGTGGCTGGATCTCAGCTCACTGCAAGCTCCGCCTCCTGGGTTTACGCCATTCTCCTGCCTCAGCCTCCCGAGTAGCTGGGACTACAGGCGCCCACCATCACGCCCCGGCTAGTTTTTTGTTATTTTTTAGTAGAGACGGGAGTTTCACCAGGTTAGCCAGGATGGTCTCTATCTCCTGACCTTGTGATCCGCCCGCTTCGGCCTCCCAAAGTGCTGGGATTACAGGCTTGAGCCACCGCGCCTGGCCAATACTATAGTTTTTGTTTGCTCTTTTAAATGGCTTGACAATGGAAGAAAGACGCTTCTGCTGGGCCGGGCATAGAAAGCCCATGGAGAGCCGCCCTGTGGGTGGGGAAGGGGGTGTCGGGAGCCCCACTGCTTACCAGGAACCTCACTGAAACTGGGTCTTTCCAGTCCCCAGATTCTCCTTTTTTGCTAAAGGCATCAGAAGAGATGAAAGCATTTCTACCACCCACATTTCCGGGACACTCCTAGCTTTTACTTCAGAGTTGGGAGAGAGGTTTGATTTTCATTGTCATTTAAATCCTGTCGGGTTTTCAGTGGAGCCTGATCTTCAGGGCTCTGGGCGCAGCTGTTGGTCTGGAGATGCAGATCACTCTCTGCTGAACAGAGCCCTCCTCCTGGGGTTAGGGATCTCCTGATTGAGGCATGGATCCAAGGGCTTGTTTCTTTGTTCTCTGATTCCCTGAGCCTCTTCCTTGTGTGTGTGGTGTGTGTGCACTTGTGTGAGCACACCAGGAACTATGACAGCAATCAACGGGTATGACTGGGGGTGGGGAGCAGAGGCAGCATGGCCAGGAATCTATACTCCAGCTACCAAAAGGAAGGAAGTAGCAGCAAAAATAGCCTGGGTGGGGTGGTAGAAAATATTAAGGGGAAAATGAGATGGGTGGGGTTGAAGAAGGAGCTGCTTCAAGAGAAACAGACATACACTGGGTAAGGAATCGCGTGCTGTTGAAACTGACGGTGTGGAAGGAAAGAGGTGGCAGTGGCTGGGCTGTGGTAGAGGAAGACGATCACCGGTGAGTGAAAAGGGAACTAGGGTACCCATGCGTTTGTGTTTTTTATTTAAACTTTGGCTAAGCTTTGCTAGGAGCATTTTGCCTTTTTTTTTTTTCTCAGACCTTCTACCCCTGTCTTTCTCCCCTAAGTTCTGGGCATGTGGCTTCTCTACCTACCAGGGTAGCCTGTCATTGCTCTAAAGGACAAAATGAAACCCCTGATGGGCAAAATATGTCTCCCCTCTTCCCCCAACTTTTGGTCGGCTTTGCTCATCCACCAACAGCTAGGAGCTAGAAGGCTCAGAAGAGCTGGGGTGGGCATGGGAGAGACGAGGAACCCCGGTGGCTGGAAACACAGTTCCTTCCCAGGGTCTCTTCAGCTTGCTGGTAGAACCTCTTAGGCTGCTTATGAAGCCTGAATTGACATCATGCCAGCTGCTGATAAGTGGTTCTTTAACTTCCTCTGGAGCAGCAGAAACTTGTTTTGAAAACAATCAAATTCTAAATCTTTACAGCTGTTTACTTCTGCAAGCACAATGGCCGTAGTAAGGAATTCAAGTCACAGCGCAGCCGTGGCAGGGAAGGCTCTGTCTGCATGGAGTCACAGGACAAAGCCTGTCCTGGAAACGTGCTGGAAGGAAGTCGGCCTCATTCTTTGCGACGGGCAGCAGCTCCAAATGAGAAACCAGGGGTTTGGCTCTGGGCCGGTAGCATCTGCCTGGCATGCGGTGCCAGCTGTGGAGACCAGTGAGGCGGCAGCAGCCGCAGTGGGCTCCTGGGGTGTGCGTGGGGATCTCCAGGGGTCTAGGAGCTGATATACTTTTGGTTCTCATCATCTCGTGTGTTCCTTGCAGACGCAGAATGTTCAGCTTAACAAAGAAATGACACTTGCCAGCAACCGGAGCCTGGCAGAAGGAAACCTTCTGTACCAGCCCCAGCTGGACACATTGAAAGCACGCTTGACCCAGAAATACCAGGAACTCCAGGTTCTCTTTGAAGCCTATCAGATAAAGAAGACCAAATTAGGTAACTTTTTAAGGGTGATCACTTGAGAATAAAGAGTTGAGAGCAGGACACATTTCAAGCCATTGCCCTACTGGGAAGGAAATATTATTGAAAAATTTCAGACTAAGGTAGTGACTCTACTGCAGTGAAGAAATGGCTTATGTATATTATTTACATATTTTTAGAAACAGGGTCTTGCTGTCTCAGGCTGGAGTGCAGTGGTGCAACCATGGCTCAGCGCAGCCACTCGACCTCCTGGGCTCAGGTGATCCTCCTGCCTCAGCCTCCTGAGTAGCTGGGACCACAGGTGTGCACTACCCAAGCAGGCTAGTTTCTCATATTTTGTAGAGAGGTCGTCTTGCCATGTTGCCCAAACTGGTCTTGAACTCAAGCCATCCTCCGGCCTTTGCCTCACAAAGCGCAGCTATTACAGACATGAGCCACTGTAGTGGACTAGTTTATGTATGGAATATGGAGGGCCCCCGGGCCTGCAGCCTCTCTTGACTTGTGGTTCGAGAGGGCAGGGTGTATAGCAGGACTGCCCCTCCTCCCAGTGGCCCTGCCTGGTGGCGATGACTGCTGAGGTCAGCCCAGGTCCACACACACCTCCAGGGTTTGCAGCGTGGAGCAGGTGGCAGAAATGTGGGTACTCGGGGCATTTACCAGAAAAGGGGATGGGGATTAGGAGGAAGCCAGCCAGTTTAGCAGTCACCAGTTAGAAGAGGAGACTTGCCACTTTTTAAATTCAAGACCCCACCTTCTCTAAACAGCGTAGAAAAGCAGTTTTCTGCAGTATGAGATTCAACAGATGTCTTATGCTGTTTGCCTGTTTGTCTTGTGCTGTTTGTTAATGGTAAAAAAAAAAATACACATCACTGGAACATTTTATTTTAATGGCATACTTTAATTTGCAGCCATTAGGAGGAGACATCAGAATTAAAGATTGTTGAGCATCCTGAGTGCTTTTCATAGTCATCAAAGGGACATTTAGATAAAGTTGGAGCTGGGTGTGGTGGCACACGCCTGTGGTCCTAGCTACTTGGGAGGCTGAGGAAGGAGGATTGCTTGAGCCTTGGAGGTTGAAGCTGCAGTGAGCCATGATTGCACCCCTGTACTCCAGCCTGGGCGACAGAGTGAGACTGTGTCTCCACAGAAGAAATGAAATAAGCTGGGAGTGGTGGTGCTCGCCTATAGTCCCACCTACTCTGAAGGCTGAGGCCACAGTGAACTGTGATTGCATTACTGTACTCCAGCCTGGATGACGGAGACCCCATCCCTTAAAAGAATTTGGGTTAAAAATCACCTTCTACAGTGAGGTTTACAGTGATGTCTGTCACTACTTGCTATCGTCTTGTCATTTTCTCCATTAACTTCAGTAAAAATTTACAGTAACACACCCAAACCAGAGTGATGAAAAGTAAAAAGACCGGCAGTACCAAGTGCTAGTGAAGTGCCATGCATCTATTGCTGGTAGGAGTGTCCGTGGGTCATTTGGGACTTACAGGTGTGGCCACCACAGCCAGCTCCTTTTTTCATTTCACCTCGGGAAAGTTGTTGGGTAGTACCTACTAACATTAAGAGTGTGTGCGCTGCAGTTCAGCGGCTCTGCTCCTGGGTGTGTACCCAACAGAAGTGGACATTAATGTCTCTCAGAAGGGAGGTACAAGAATGTTGTATCCTTATTACCTTCCTTATGATAAAATTTGGAAACAATCAAAATGTCCGTCTACGGGGTAACGGGCACGTAAAGTCTATTTACACAATGGAACACTGCACAGCATTGAAACGAACTGATTCACAGACCTGAGCAGGGTCTCAGAGACGCGGTGCTGAGTGGAAGAAGCCAGCAGAGTATGGCCTGTACTCTGATTCCAGGATGTGGAGTCAAGACCAGGCGGAGCTCCTCTGTGGTGGTGGAGGCCAGCGTAGGGGTTACCTGGCGGGTGCAGTGGGCCTGTGGGCGCCCGGTGGAAACGTTCTGTGTCTGGATCTGGGGGGTGGTGGTTGGGGGTTAAACACGTGGAAATTTGAGTTACACACTTAAGATGTGTATACTTGATGTAAGTTACCACTCAAAACATAAAGGAAATACAAAATGGCATGATGACAATGTCACTGCCCCATATTTGAAAACAGCTGGCTCTAGAAGCAGCTCATGACACAGGTTGCTCCGACATGGGATGTTGGCCCCTGGGCACTGGCTTGGTGCACTTGTTCCTTGTAGGTTTTCAAGCCTTTCACACTCAGCTTCTTGGAAAGGAAGGTGCGATCCTGTCATGGTCTGTGTGGACGGCATCATGAAGGGCTTTACCTGTACGCCTGTCACTCTTGTCATGCCTCTTGCTTCTTTTCCAGACAGACAGTCTAGCAGTGCTTCCTTGGAGACCCTGTTAGCACTTCTTCAAGCAGAAGGGGCCAAGATTGAGGAAGACACTGAGGTAAAGCCAACCAGCCTTGGTGGAATCCTTGGGGCACTTTGGGCAGTCAGCGGGCCCGCTGCCTCCAGGGAGCGTGAGCACCACACTGCCACAGTCAGGAGGTGGTGCCTCCCAGGTGTGCAGGCTGTATGCCAGCAGGCAGCCTGGCCTGTGTGCTGGGGAAAGTGCCACGCAGGGGTCCAGGGAACAGCAGGGTGAGTGAGGGCAGGTCCGAGGGAGGGCCAAGAGAGGGCATGTGGGCCACTCTGAGAACACCAGCCCCTGGGGCCAGTGGTGAATTACCACGTGCCATGGTTCAAGGGCCAGCTGGGGGCTACAGAGCTCCTGGGACACGTCCAGCTGCGCATTAGAGCCTTGAGCCTCGCCAGGCGATTAGGAAATGAGGCAAGGTCGAATGTTGCAGTTGTCGCAGGCAGGGGCTGGCAGGGTCCTGCCAAGACAGGGCTGGGTTCGATGAACTCTGAAGCCTTGGGGGGCCCCAGTGGGCACAGGCGTTTCTGTCCTGCTGATCCACCCAGGGCGAGTCTGTTAGTCAGGGTGTGGCCGGGTGGAAGCAAGGAGGTGTTGGACTCCAGTGGGCTCGAGAGAGTCCTGGGACCCAGGAGTCAGAGCCCTCACCCAAAGGCCAGCTCCTCTGCCTGTCACGCTGGTGGTGGGGTGCGCAGCAGGACTGCCCTCCTCTCTGCCCAGTGGCTCTGCCTGGTGGCAGCTCATGCTGAAGCCTGAGTCCACAACCTCTGGGAACCGGAGCCGGAGCAGGGCCCTCTCCACAGGGAGGAGCAGTGTTGGAAGCAGCTAGGCGTTGCCTCTCCTTGTGCCTAGATCACGAAGGGAGCATCCTCCCCATCTGGCTGTCCCTGTAACCAGGTTTCTGCCTCTTTCAGAACATGGCAGAGAAGTTTCTGGATGGAGAACTTCCTCTGGATTCCTTCATTGACGTCTATCAGAGCAAGCGGAAACTGGCCCACATGCGACGGGTGAAAATCGAGAAGCTCCAGGAGATGGTGCTGAAGGGGCAGAGACTCCCGCAGGCCCTGGCCCCGCTGCCCCCCAGGCTGCCCGAACTGGCACCTACCGCCCCCCTTCCCTACCCTGCCCCAGAGGCCAGTGGGCCCCCCACCGTTGCACCTCGGCGCATCCCCCCACCACCACCCCCAGTGCCTGCAGGACGCTTAGCCACCCCATTTACTGCGGCCATGAGCTCGGGACAGGCCGTGCAGTACCCAGGATTACAGTGCCCGCCCCTGCCCCCCCGCGTGGGCCTCGCCACTCAGCAAGGATTCTCTTCACAGTTCATGTCCCCGTATCCGCCGGCTCTCCCCCAGAGACCCCCGCCCCGGCTCCCTCCGCACCAGCCGGGTTTCATCCTCCAGTGAGCGCCGGCGCGGCCCTTCCCGGGAGACTCCTTCCGCCTGCTGTGTTGTGCTCCGCACGTGGGAGGGAGGCTGGAGGTCCACTCTGTGCCAAGGGCTCTGGGGCCCTAGGCCAGCGTGTCTGTCTGATTTTAGAACTGTAGGTCAGTGGTGAGTAGTAGAAGCCCAGGCTTTGGGCAACGAGGCAGTTGTGTGTGCCGGGTTGCAGCCTGACACCTGTGCGTCGCATTGGTTTGCATTCTCCGTGTGATTTCTAAGTATCTTAGCGTTGATGAACTCGTATTTGGGAAGAAACAAGGCCTCTCCCCCATTCCCATTTAGAATTTTGGTCCTTCCATTGCGGTTTTATTTAATGAGCATGGTTCATAATACTTATTTTATTTTCGAAAGTCCTATGTGTCTCACCCACCGGCCACTACAGCCCTGGTGAGGGCAGGTGGGCGCCGGCCGGCCTGGAAGAGCGCCGTGGCCGGCCACCACCTGCGGCTGCGTTGTTGCTCACTGACCCTGCTGGGGAGAGGTCGTCATAGTCCCCGCCTGACCTGGGGAGAGGTCATCGTAGTCCCCGCCTGACCTGGCTGCTGCTCTTGCTTCAGAGCCACAAGCAAAGTTTGCACTGGGCCCACTGCCGAGTCCAGAGGCCGGAGAACGGCCGCCGGTGTGGGAGGGGACCGCACGAGCGGGACTTGCACAGCAAATTGTGTCCCCAGCTCCTCCTCTCCCTCCTGCCTCGAACCGGCCCTGAAGGTTTCTATGAAGAAATAATCCCCCAATATTTTTACTATGTGTGTGATTTTCCTGTTTTATATTGAAAACACCTTTTTGACACTCCCAAGACCATTCAGGGAAATTTTTTTAAAAATGCAGATACTGTCTTGAGCAGATTGAAATGCTGATGAAGTGGATGTGATTTCCTTCCGTGCAAGCAGTGCACGGTCCCACCCTCGGGTGTCCGTGCTGTGCCTTAGCTTCCCCAGGTGCCAGGACTTACACCTGCTAGGGGCTGGGCAGGGCCCCGGCTGTGCTGTCTCTGAAGGGCTTGTCCAAGTTCATTGCCCTGTTACAGGTGGTCAAGACGTCCGGCCACCTTGACCTAGGCTACCCTTAGCCAATATCCTCTGCCCCTGGCTGGCTGGTGGCTCAGGGTCGGCAGCGTTAGGGGTCTGGTGAAAGCCCACCCCATGGGATTGAGGGACAGGGCTGCACTCCGACCGCCTGCACCTGCTCTTCCCTCCACCCCCGTGGGACCTCATCTTCACGTGCCATGTGTGCTGAAGGCCCAGGGCCCAGCAGGGGGCAGTGGCACCTGTTGACAGAAAAGGCCCAGGTGCTCACCGGTGGACCTTCTGGCCCGCCTCTCCCCTGTCACTTGTCAGGCATCCAGGGCCCTGACCTGTGCCTAGCCGCCAGGGTGACAGAAGGCAGAACTGAAGCGGGATCTGTCCCAGTGGGCCACGGACCAGGCCACTGCCTTTTGTCCTCAGTGACTGTACATTCCTGTTCTCGGACTTGAACTCTACTGTAACTGTTTTCTTAAAAGAAATGAAGCTGTACAGGATGATTCACTGCCATGCCAGTCAGGCGGGCTTGCCATGTTCTGTGAATCTCGATTGAGCGGTGCCACCCACCCCCATACCTCCACCAGCGGCCGCTGTCGGGGATGCCACAGCCTGGCCACGGTCGCAGCCAAACGAGCTCGGCATTGGAGTTGTAAAGGGGCCCCTGATCGGGCTCGCCATCGCTGTTCAGGGCCGTGTACGGTGCTGTGGCTGTAAAGCTGTAGGACCCTTTTTAATAAATAGAGAATTATTAATTACAGGCCTGTCACTTGTTTACTTGGGGATGTGGATGTTCATGATGTCTGGTTCTGAAACATCAGTGATCAAGTTCAGCAGGGAAGCTGGCTGGGACGTCTGTTTTTGAAGCTGAAGACAAAAATCTCTGCCTGTCCAGGGTCCTGCGCGGCGGGGGGGCCTCTTACCCTCCTGGCCACCAGAGTCTCATGAACAGCAGTCATGGACAGAGCATGTCCTGTGCGTAAGAGAGCGTGTCTTCAGGATCACGACCACTGGGTCCAAGTAGGGGGCTGAGGGTGACCTCAAGGGCTCAGGCTGTGCCTGCTCTCTGTCCATGAGGTTGCCACCGTGTGCTATGTGAAGGGTGAAACTTTGTGGTGGTTTTTAGTGGGAAAACTAGTGGCTCTGATGTTTTGCTTTGGGGACTTGCCAGCAGGTGTTTCAAGAAGGCAGTTGCCTCTGCCCACTTCAAAGCCCAGTGGGTGTTGCTTCCTTCTCTAGGCTGAGAGGAGGGGACCCCGCAAGCCCTGCCTCCTTGCAGAGCTACAGAATTTGTACCCTGTGCCTGCCGCCCCAGCTGAGCTGTGCGCCTGTGTCCCCACCATCCCAGCTGAGCTGTGTATCTGAGTCACAGTGCCCCTGCGAGGGACTTGAGGAACTGAGATGAGAGCAAGCTCATCTGTTGCTGTCTCCTCTAACAGCGGCCATTCCTGGCACATCATTGTCCTATGAGGATGTGAAGGAGAAATTTCTGTGGTTCTTCTGTGAGGAAGAGGGAAGCATTTCCTGAGGAGCCAGTTTGCCTTAAAGAACAGGTGTCTGATAGTTTGTCTTCCCAGTGACTGCCAGGAAGCTTATAGCCAAATCTGTTGTCCACTTCAGTGAGGCTGCTGGACTTCACAGAGTCTTGCCTCTCCTCCCGCTGTGTGCGCCGTTCACGAGGACGACCAGGGAGAGGCAGTGACAGGTCCAAGAGGGTGGAGAAGCAGGAGCAGACCCCAAGCTCCTGCTTTCTAGCCCCACACGAGGCAGCCTTTCCAATTAAAGGTTTTGGCCGGGCGCAGTGGCCTGTAATCCCAGCACTTTGGGAGACTGAGGGGGGCAGATCACTTGAGATCAGGAGTTCGAGACCAGCCTGGCCAACATGGCAAAGCCTCATCTCTACTAAAAATACAAAAATTAGGCATGTTGGTGCACACCTGTAATCCCAGCTACTCGGGAGGCTGAGGCAGAGTTTCTTGAACCCGGGAGGAGGTTATAGTGAGCCGAGGCACACCACTGTATTGCCGCCTGGGTGACAGCGAGATTCCATCTCAAAAAGTTTGGTCATTGAGAACTCAAGAATGATCAGTCAAGTGGTGTCAGTGCCTGTGGCTTTTCACTGGTCTGTATCTGGTGGAGAATCAGTTCCATTAGTGTTTTCTGAAGCCATCTTGCCGTGTAAACAAGAGCCAGGCACGGGGGTCTGAGCCTTGTGGTCAGCTTGCAAGGCCTTTCACATCCATGGTCCTAGCCACCTGGCACAAGCACCCTGGCTACGCAGCCCCAGCTGAGGCCCCACTTCACCCTCCAGGAGACCTGGGCACAGGTGAGAGGCTTGTCTGAGGCCATACAGGAGCCAGCCAAGGGGCCTTTTCTCTCCCCTGACCCACCCTGTCCTGTTTCTCCATAAATGTCAGTAATCTTGGAAGGGGGTGGGACAGGGTGAGCTCACCCACCTCAGCCTTCCCTCTGGCATGTGCTCCTGGGTAAAGTGGGTGCTTGTGAGGCTGCCACACACCCAGGGACCGAATGCCCTTCCAGGTTTCCGGTAAGTGCAAAGGCTGTGTGTGGTCATGGCTCAAGTCCAAGCCAGCTGGGAGTCAGGGTCTCCACCTTAGGAACTGTCAGCCATGGTCTCAGACACACTGAGGGGGTCAGCAACTGCTGGGAACCCCAGGGAAGCTGTGGGCATCGAGGCTGGGAGTGGAGGTGGCCTCTGTGGAGGCCTCCTGTATAAAAGGAGGGCCCCAAGGCCCATAAATCTCCCAGAGTGGAAGGCAGACACGCACAGCCTGTGACAGCCCTGCTGAGCTTTTCTGCAGTCCTGAGTATTCTAGCATTAAATGCAGACACGATGGGTTCCCCGTCCCAGCGCCTGGCCAGGGCCTAGACAAGGGAACATACATCCCTGAAGGAATGAAGAGCCAAGCACAGCCCCTCTGGGGCATCAGTGACAACAGTCAAAGTGCATTTTATTGCCAGCACAACACTTCAACAGGAGGAAATGCTCACACAAAGCCAAGGGGCTGGTTCTGGCTCATTCTTACTGCTCCTGACCTTGGCCAGTATGTGGTAGCCTTTCCAGAGCACAGGGTGAAGGGCTAAAGGGCTGGGGCCTGGGGTGGGTGTGAGGACAGGAGGACATGGCAGCTGCTGGCTCTGTCCTCCCAGCCTGGTCCCACCCCTCCTGCCACTCCCCTCGGGCTCAAGGGACACATATTCGTTCAAATCTGATGGGCAAAGCCAGGGCCTAGCTCGCTGTAGCCGCAGGGTCCCCTCCCTGAGGGCCCTGGTCCAGCAGCTGGATTTCTGGGCTTTTTCTGGCTGAGCTGGAGGGCCTAGGGCCAAGCCCACTCTCCGGAGGGCTGGAAACCACCCCTTCAGGTGGGCAGTGGGGCGCGGCCAGAACGGGGGAATGGAAAACAGGAAATGGGGGTGGTTGCCTATTCCAGCTGGAAATGGAAACTCCAGGCGTGAAGGCAGCGCTTGGGCCGCTGTGTCTCACCTCGCTCCCCAGAAAGCGGCCCCTTCCAGCATCTGACCCCTCCTGGGGGCTCTCATCACGGAGGCCCAAGGGCCAGGCCTGAGGAGTAACGGGCAACATTCCTCCAGCCCACCCAGAGCCTGGTCTGCGGAGGCCACGCAGCTGGAGGGCCTGGTAGAATCGGTGCCCCAGAAGGCCACAGACAGGATGCCTGACCCTCGTCCCATTAGCCAGCACGGACTGTGTGCCTTCCGTCCATCCACAACCTTCAGGAGTCCGGAAGGCAGGGAGCCCCACACTGGCCCCGTTTCCCAGTGTGCTGAATACAAACGTAGGAAGAAGAGCTCGAGCTCGGAATATTAAAAACATGTATTTCCTGAAGAGTTGACGCTCAAGCCTACTGGGTCCTGGCTGCACCCAAAAGTTCCTTCTGAGATAAATAAGAGACTCACATCCAGAAGCACCACCCACATGGCCCAGGCCCCTGCAGGTTCAGTAAGGACCAGGGGCCTTGAGGACACTGATCAGAACGGTGGGGCGGGAGGCTTGGGCACCAGGTGGAGGGGCAAGGCCCCTCGGTCCTGTCAGGGCAGTCGCAGAGGCCCAGGCCTGTCTACCAGCCGCCCTCCTGGACCCCTGGGGGGCCTAGTAGTTCACAAGTTGAGCTGGGTAGATGCCATCCTTTTTGTCAAGCTGCAGGGGTTAAAGGAGGAGGGGTTAGTGGTCACAGCCAGGCTCCTGGGGCCCCACCTCTCCCTTGAGCAAGCTCCTCCTCCCTGCATGCCGTGTCACCAGGGGTTTTCAGTGGTCCCTGACTTCCCCAGGGACGTGCACCACATGCCCCTCCGGGGCCGGGCACGGCACCCCCCTCCAGGAACTCCCCCATCCCTGTGCAGATGGCACCTGGTGGTCCTGTCTGGGGGCCACGCTGGGCTTCTGGGCCAGCGGTGGTTTCTTGGTGGTTACACTTCGGGGGGCAGCGCTGGGCTGGCTGGCCGCCTCCTCTCCAGGGCTGCCTGATGCCCCAGCTAGCACGTAGTGCTGCTTCCGCAACTCCCCCAGCCGCATGCGTTCAGCCTCCAGCGTCTTCTCCAGCTCCAGGACACGCACCTGTAGCCACACAGCCTGCTCAACCCAGCTCAGACTCCCCAGGGAGCCCTCTCCTGGGTCCAGCTTTCGCCCGAGGGATGAGCTCAGAGGTCACGGAGCAGCCATGGGCGCCTACCTGGGTCTCCATCTCCTGCTTCTTCAGCTTGATGAGGGACAGGCCAGAGAAATCCATGGTGTCTGTGGTCGGAGGACAAGGTGGTGAGCATCTGGGCGCCCACCCCCATTCAGTCTCAGGAGCCAGCAGCCCCCACTTGGCACCTGGCACTCACCTCTGTCCTCAATCTGCTCCTGGCCTGACTTGGTGGAGGCCACGACATTGGCAGCCCTCTCATTGACTGTGCGGGAGCATTCCTGCAGGCGGCTCAGGTGGGGGCTGTGCTTATCAGCCTTCACCTAAGGGGCGAGGGGTCAGGGTGGGCCCAGGTCTCCCAGCTCAGGACAGCAGCAGGCCTGGGCTTGGCAGCCACAGCCCAGGCCAACTTGGGCCCAGAGCCTGGTGTGCCGCTGTCAGCGTGCAAGCTCACCTTGGAGGCCGCCACCAGCTGGGCCGTGCTGGCCGCGATCTCGTGGGAGCAGACGATGAGCTCCTCATACTTGCCCATGTGAAGCACCACCTTGTCAGCCGCCTCCCTGAGGGGCAAAGGCCAGTCAGGGCCAGAGTCTCTGACCCCATGGAAAGCTGGTGCCACTCCACACCCCCTCTACTCTCCGCACCCTGTTGACCCCCAAACTGTTCCAACTGGCAGGAAGCAGCCCCCCGCCCATCCCTACCCAGGGCAACCTACACCAGCTGCGTGGCTCCCCAGCCCACAGCCTTGGAGGCCGAGATGAGGCCTTCGGTCCAGCGCGAGTTCTTGGCGTAAAATTCCTGCTGCGTGGCTGCCCCCTAGTGGCGACGGGAGAACAGGGCAGGACGTGCCAGTCAAGGACACCGAAGTGGAAAGGGGTCCTCAGGGGCCCTTCTCACCTCACTCTGGCAATAGGGTGCATCCCTCAGGCCTCCCTGTGGTAGGGGGTAGGGGGACCTCATGCCCAGGGTGGCCTGGGCTGGGGGTCAGGTTCCTTGCGGACTGTGCCCTGCTGCCAGCCGGCCCCTCACCCTGCCGCTCTCCACGATCTCCTTCTGTAGGCTAGTGGATGTCATCACCAGGAGCCGGATGGCCTGCCAAGACCAAGACAGCAATGACTGGTGGTCCTCCAGGTGCAGAACCCCCCACCCGGGGTCACAGCCCCCTCACCTTCATCAGGTCTGTGCAGGAGTTGAGGATCCTGGGGGAGAGAAGGGGAGACTTGGCTGCTGCTCTGCAGGGCGGCCCACATGACACCATGGTGGGCCTGGCCACAGCAGGGCTCAGCAGGTAGGGAGGGAGTGTCTGCTCTGAGCCAGGCCTTCCTTTCCCATGAGCAAAACAGTTAGGGGCAGAACCTCAGGAGCCATGGGGAGCCCCCCTCAGGTTGGGCCTGGGGGACAGAAGGGGGGCTCACCTCTCATTCACCTCCAGCTTCACCCCCGAGCTGGCATGTCGTGCCTGGTTCATCATGTCCTGCACCCAAGAACAGAGCGGTGAGCTGGCTGGGAGGAGGGGACTGTGGTCCTGGGAAAGCCAGGGCTGTCTCCTGCCCTCTCAGCTCTGACCTCACAGGCCCCTGGAAAACACCATCTGTCCCCTGCCTGGAGGCTGAGAGCAGGAGTGGGTGCAGCCTGTATGCAGCCAAGTTGGGGCCTTCAGCCCCCAAAGCTCCACAGCAATGAGGGGAGTCCCCAGATCCCATGCTCACTTCGATCCTCCGCACGGCATCTTCAATGGCTGCAGACGTGGTTGCCATCTCCTTGTCAACCATGGCCCCCAGCTCCTCCTGCCGCACATCTAGGCTCTTGGGTTTCAGTTCCTGGTGAGGATGGGAGTCAGACAGGGGTAGCCTCCATCCCCGCAAGCCCACGGGCAGCCTGGGAAAGAGGTGGGGGCCACAGGGACCAAGGAGGGTGCATGGTTCCCACCCTGTGTCCTGAGGCTGCAGGCTCCACACACAAACACCTGTTCAGCCAACCCAGAGGCGGGTGCAGAGGTCAGAGGCAGGCCCAAGCCCCCCAAACCCACACTCAGCGGCGCCTCACCTGGCCCAGCTGAAGGATGCCCTGCAGGGGTGTCCGCAGCAGGCTGGCCTGCACGTGCCGCAGAGCCTGCCGGTCCTGCAGCTGCCCCATGAGCTCCAGAGCGCGGGCCCCACACTCCCTGCAGGTGTCTATTAGGCCTGGGGTGAGAAAGGACCGTAAGTGGAACACCCCCCACAGGCCCCATAAAGACTCCCAGGGCAGACAAGCTAGTGAGACAGACAGAACCTGCTATCCCGGGACCCACTTACGGTCGGCAGGGTCGGTGGGGGCCAGGTGGGAGGTGGCACCTCCATTGACGATGGTGTCCGCAGCCAGGTGGGAGAAGCGGGTCAGGGCTGCCACCAGGGTGGAGGCGTCTGTGCGGGTGGGTGGGGCCAAGGTTGGGGGAGGATGACACTGAGACACAAGCACTGGGACCACTGTCGGCGGTCCCAGGAGGAGGAGGAGGAAGAGGAAAGGAGGGCTCGGCAAGACCGACATCCAGCAGGCAGTGGGAACCACACCGCAGTGTGTGTGGCTCCGGGCCCTTCAGTGCCCTGCCACCTGCATGCAGACGCACGGTGGCCCAGGCCCCAGAGACAAAAGCCTATTTGTCCACAGGGCAGGGCTGGGTTCCTGGGAAGGAGCAGGCAGGGGGCATCTGCTTAGCTTCCCAGAGAAGTCCCTGCTGTCTGTAAACCTCCCAAAAGGCAAGAGGTGGCCATGGGCGCTGGAACTGGGACACAGCCCCCGCCTCCGCCCTGCTCGGGCCACACTCACCTGCCAAGGAGGTCAGGTACTGGGCGTGGCCCTCCTCCAGGGCGCTCACGGCATCCAAAGCCTCCTGGGCCCTGCTCACCAGGTAGTCTGCAAGCACAAGGAGAACTGAGGCCCCTGCCACCCGCTGCTCAGGGCTGGGGGATGGGAAGGAGCGGCTGAGTGTGGCCCCACCATCTACCTGGGGAGCTGGTACAGCGCAGGTGCAGGGGGTCGTCCAGCTTGCTCACAGCATCCTGCAGGATGCCTGCGGCCTCGGCAGCAGCGCCCTGCAGCACTGCAAACTGCTCATCCAGCAGCCGCTGCCGCAGACCCTGCTCCTGAGACTCCTGGCAATGGGGGCAAAGAGGGCAGCTTAGAGACCCTCCCTAAGGCCAAGGATGTGCCCCAGCCCTGGACTGACCCATGAGCTGCCAGTTGGAGCCCAGCTGAGACCCTCACTGGTCAGGGAGGTGGATATTTCTAGAAAGAGGCTTCCCAGGGTGCACAACTCAATAATAAAAAGATAACCCAATTAAAACATGGGCTCAAGGTCCTAAAAGACATTTCTCCAAAGACACACAAATGGCCAGTGAGCTCGTGAAAAGATATGTAGCACCCTTTGCCATCAGGGAAACACAAATTAGGACCATGAGAAACCACTCCACACCCACTAGGATGGCTAAAATAAAAAGACAATAATAAGTGTTGGCAAGGATGTGGAGAAACTGGAACATTCATGCATTGCTAGTGGAGTGTAAAATGGTGCAGCCACTTTGGAAAACACTCTGGTAGTTTCTCAACAGGGTAACAGAGGTGAGACCCAGCGGTTCCACTGAGTTCCACGCACATCAGCTATCTACCCAAGATAAGTGACGGCAAATGTTTACACAGAAACTTGTGCTCAAAGGCCCACAGCAGCACTATTCACAACAGGCAGAAAGTGGCAACAACCCCAATGTCCACCAAGTGATGAAGATAAACACAATGTGGTCTGTCCACACAGCGGAGTACGATTCAGCCACAAAAGGAATGAGGTGCTGACACAGGCTACGATGTGGTGACCCTTGACAACATGATGCTGAGTGGAAGAAGCCGGACACAAAAGGATGCATCGTGTATGATCCCCTTTATGTGACATCTCTAGAACAGGCAGATCACGGAGACAGATCGATGGCTGCCAGGCGGCAGTGAACTCAGAGGTGCTGCTGCGTCTGGGGAGGCCATACCTTCTCTGCCAGCCGGCCCTGCAACTCGCCCTGCTCCCGGGAGCTACGCTGCTGCTCCCGGTTCAGCGCCGCCTCTGTCTCGCGCACCAGGGTCTGCGCTGCCAGCAGGTCTGCCTCCCGCTGCCGCACAGCTCCACTCAGCGCGTCCTTCTCCGCACTCAGCGTGTCCAGCCGTGAGCTCAGCTCCGACTTGCTCTATGGACAGACGTGACACCTGGCGTGTGAACAGAGCTCCCAGACCCCACCCACCCTGCCCCCACGCTTACAAATTGGGCCCTGGGGGTTAGTGATCACTCCCATCAGACTCAGGGCTCCCTGAGGACCAGCGGGAGTTCCTGTATCCCATGTAGGCCCTGGGTCTGGGTCAGGGCTGCATCCCAGGACCACCAAGTGGCACCCAGGTATGGCCTGTTCACGGGAAAGAGGACCTGACTTCCACCCAGGACTGGCCCCAGAACCCCACTCCCAGTCATCGAAGCCAGATGCACCTGCTGTGTGTGGCTCAGGGCCTCCTGCACGTGGGCCAGCTCTCCGGCCTTGGCCTCCAGCTCCCTCTTGAGCTTCTCTAGCTGGTCGCTCTGCTCCTCCAGCTGGGACAGGACAGCGTGTCACTGGGGCAGTGGGCTGGAGATGCTGGGGCAGGGCCCTGTGCCACAGGGGACATACCTTCAACTCTGACTCCCGTTTCACCTGCTCCACCTGGAAGGCCAGCTGCTCCTTCACCCGCGCCACCTCCTCCTGGCTTTGCTGCGTCACCGTCAGCTGCTTGGCTGTGTCTGCGTTCTGCACGGGCAGGGGAAGGGCTCACGCTCTGCTGCCGTCCCCGAGAGGCCCTGCCACCAGCTGGGATGGAGGAGGGGCTGGACCTACCTTCCTGAGCAGCTCCGCATGCACATGGACGAGCTCACTGTGCTTTTCCTTCAGCTTGTTGTAGCGCGCCTCCGTGGCACTGGCCTTCCCTGGGGGTGAGAGAGGCAGTGACGCCCCATGTGGGGTGGCAGGGGCTGGGGACACGCCCTTGGACCCCTGTGGCCGAGGCCCCACGCACTCTCAGCCTCCTCACGCAGGCCCTGGCTCCGCTCGCCCTCCAGCTGGGCAGCCCTCAGCTGGGCCAGCTCGTGGCGGAGCTGCTCATTGTCCACCAGGGCCTTCTGCTTCTGCTTCCGCTGCTCCTCCAGCTCGCCCTCCAGTGCGTTCACCTGGCTCTTCAGCTGCGAGATGTACCGCTGGGCCTGCGGGAGGATGGCTGATGTGGGGCCCCTGCCTGGGCTTTTGAGGGGCCCGGCCCCCGCCCGTCCCCACCCCCGGCACCTCCAGCTTGATCTTCTCCAGCTCAGAGCGGAGCATTTCCACCTCTCTCTTCAAGCTCTCAATCCGGAGGTCCCTGGGGACAGAGGTCCTGGGGTTCAAGTCAAGTCAACCAGAACACTCAACAGACAGGCACAGGAACCTGTCTTCTCCTCAGTGGCCACTCAGGATTTGGGCACCTCACGGGTTCATATTCCCCACCCGTGGCCTTTCCAGACAGAAATGTCCAGAGCACAGCTCAGCTGAGGCCGTTTCCAACCACCCCCAGCCCAGTCGGCTCCTCCAGCCCTCACCTGTCGTCCTTCACGGAGCCATTGGGGGGTCCGAACGTCTGATCGAAGAGGTCAGCCACCACCTGCCACAGGAAAGCGTGGTGACCCCCGCCCCACTCACCTGTGCCTCCAGGCCGGGCAGTGGGCAAAGGGAGGGCTGGCCACCCAACACTCCCCTTGGCCTCATGCTACAACTGGGGGACATGGGCTGGGTGGGGGCTCACCACTGGCTCCCCCACGGGGGGCCCCATGCTGATCTCAATGAGATTCTCCGGCTCCTCGTCCTCCGGGGCCTCCTCGGGGATCACCACCACCGGCTTGATGTGCTCAGCCAGGGCTGAGGCCCGCAGGAAGTTAGGCGGTCCCTGCAGGGGCGGCAGGTGGGACCTGCTTAGCTGTCCCCCAAGGAAGCCCTCCTTCCACCATCTCCATAGCCTGTGTGGGGCCCCAGCCAGGTGCCTGGGGTCCTCAAAGGGCCTCAGGGCCGTCTTCGGGGAGGTACCTCGGGCAGCCGGGGGATCTGGATGAGCCGTTTGAAGTACAGCATGTCAGAGGCTCTGCGGAAGAAGTTTCTGAGGCTGCAGAGATGGTGGGAAATTCAGGAAGGGGCCACAGAGCCTCTCCCCCACCAGCCTCGATCCTGTCCCTGTCCCAGGCAGTACCTGTGAAACTGCTCATGGAACCGGTCCCTGTGGCCTTGCAGGGTGTCTGCAGGGAGACCTGGAGGGTGGCACAAGTGTAACAGGACTTCTCTGCACACTGCTCAGGGGCTCACCTGCCCTGCCTTGTTCTTCCGTATGCTACAAACTCATAGATTAGAGATCACCCGAGACTGGGCCAGGCCTGCTCTCCTATCGGGAGGGGGAGACCTGTGGGAGATGCTGTGGGAGGACTCAGTTCAGACTGAGCTAGAGAAGGAAACAGCGAATGGAAAGGATGGCACTGCGGCCACATCCCTCCTAACCCCCACCAGGTTCAGGAGGCACTAGAAAGCCGCTTTCACCAAACACATTTGTCCCGGGCTGACACTAACGCGGTGATTCTCAAAGTGTGGTCAAGGGACGAGACCCTTTCAAAGGGTTGGTGAGATCAAAACTCTCCAAACACCCCAGACACCTTTTGCCTTTTTGTGCTCGCAACCCCAGGGTGCCTGGCGGGAGAGTCCCGAGAGCAGGTGGGGCCTGTGTCTTGGCCAAGCCAGGCATTCAGCCGTAAAAATGAAAACTACGCCACTCACTAAATTTTTTGCTTGGTGAAATGGTGTTTTTTTCATAAAATGTATGTTATTTCTATTAATGGGTAGTGGGTTTATTACTGCCATTTTTAAATGAATAAACCTCTAATTTTTTGATTTTCCTTTTTCACAGTGAATGCCTAAGCCACATAAACACAGCTTCCGGGGCAGCGACCGCCCCGGGCCACTCACAAGAGTGTAGCTTGAACAGGAGCTTGACTGTGTAGTGGTAGAGGTGGCTGCAGTCCTGGATAACCTGGATGAGCGGGGCCAGGCGGCACTGGCCTGTGGACATCTGGGATACGGCAATGGCTGTGTTGAGCTGTCGGAAAACTGTGCAAAAGATGGGCAAGAGGAAGAGTGTGAGCCCTCGGGAGCTGGGCAACTTGCCCAAGGTGGTCTGGCTGTAAAGCACGGCCCTAAGCCAGCTCCCACAAACCAGTGTGCCCCCCGCCTCCAAGATGGGCGCCTCCTGTGCTGGTGGCTGCCCCAGGTCAAGACTAGATGCTCCCATGAAGGAGGTCAAGGGCAACAGCAAGGTCAGGGCAAAGCAGCTCCAGCTCAGCTCAGCAAGGGCTTCCAGAGACCTCCACCTGGGAGCCCAGGACGAGGTGCCCAACTGACAAGGGTGACGGACAGCTCCATGCCCACTGGCCTCAAACCCGCACCGAATGTTAGAGCAGGAAGGAGGCTCACGATGCAGCACCCCAAATGCCTAACTTTACAGATGTGGGAACAGGCAGGGCTACTTCCAAGTCACACGGCAGTAGGGTCACAACTTGGCTCTGCACACCCCAAGTGACACTGAGACCTCACTTGCCCCCGAGGCCCATCTCCCCTGCCCCTGACAATCGGACCTTGTATCAGAACTATCAAGTGGGAGGGACAAAGGACAAACACGAGGCTGCCTCCTTCTTGGCTGGCAGCTTCTCTGGGGCAGAGAGAATGACAAAGAGCAGGCAGCTGGCCAGCACGGGAGAGCGGCCAGGCAGTCCCTGCTGCACAGACCTGTGCCCCGGCCCCTCAGGTCCTGCTCTCGCCTTGCCTGTGATGGGACCACTTGCAAATCTCTGCAGTGACAGGAGACAGCCTGGGCGGGGAGTGCTGCCCCTTTGCCTTTAAAAAATTAATTTCTAATTACATGTCATGCTAAGTGTTTTCCTTGCAAAAAACTGCAGCACGCATCAAGTACTGCTTGGATCTTAAACACATATATCCACGCTGTTCGGCAGTCTGCTTGATTTCACACAGTAAAATGTTTTCTAGATCTTCCCGGCCATCCCAGATTCGACACGTCTCTCTTCCCGCCACCCTCCGTTCTCTGCTCTGCACAGACGGCGAGACGCAGCCTCCGCTGAGGCGTGTTTAGGACGTTTCTGTTTCTTTGCTGTTACAGGCCCTGAGACAGGGAAGCCCCTTACCTATCACCTCTGCAGATCTGGGAATTTCTCCAGCAGATGCTGGTACACCCCTTCTTTGTGCTTCATCAAGACACCAGTGTCACCAGGTAGGGAGCAGGCCTGTGAGTGTTCTCCACTTCCCTTGTGGGGCCACTGCCTGCCCACACTGGCCTTCTCCTATGCCAGGGGCACCTGGCTCCCACCTGGTGGCCTCTGTGCTGAGAGGTTCAGGCTCAGCACATCTCTGCCAGGACACAGAGCCTGGGAGCCCTGTCCTGCTGCACAGCTGGGGCCGCACCTTTGGACATCTGCCCTCTGCTCTCCATGTCAGATCCTGAGCAGGCTCCTCCCAGGCACAAGGGTCCAACTCTGAGCCCACCTCTCACCCACTGGAACTGAATGCCCATCAGGCTCGCCCAGCTGCAGAGGCCAGACCTGGGAACTCAGGGAGGCTGCCCAAACTGCCTCTGACTCCCAATTTTGCCTTAAGGAGGCATTTGCTTCTTGCCCTCTGATGGAGAGCACTGAGTCACCCATGAGCTGTTCTGAAGCTGCCACCCAGAACAAGCACTTCTCCAGCCTGGAAGCTGAGCACGCTGAGATTTCCTGTCTAACAGCTGCTGGGTTCCCCGCTAGGAAGTCGGACGTGACTCAGAGGCTTTCTAGAGCGGAAAATGGGCAGGACGACGCAAACCACCTCTTTTCCAACTGGGTTCTGCAGATGGCCCATGACTGGGGCAGGAACCTGGCAAGGTGGCTCCTGTGCACACCTCCTCACCCTCCCCGTCTTGCAGCTGATGGAGTGACACTGGATGGAAGGGATGGCTGAACCTGTATCCTGGATGTACCCACTGGGGCCTGCCATGCTTTGGAGGTACCAGGAGGCCCCATTACCTATCCCTGGAGGTGCAGGACCCCGGGAGGGGCAGGGGCATTTCTTTTGGTTTTTTTTTTTTTTTTTTGAAACGGAGTCTCACTCTGTCGCCCAGGCTGGAGTGTAGCGGCACGATCTCCACCGCCTGGGTTCAAGTGATTCTCCTGCCTCGGCCTCCCAAGTAGCTGGGAATACAGGCATGCACCACCACACCTGGCTAATTTTTATATATTTTTTAGTAGAGACAGGGTTTCACCATGTTGGCCAGGCTGGTCTCGAACCCCTGACCTCAAGCAATCTGCCTGCCTCGGCCTCCCAAAATGCTGGGATTACAGATGTGAGCCACTGTGGCCAGTCAGGGGCATTTCATAGTGATCACTAATGTCTTCTTTCTTGTCTCCTCTTGTCCCACCTCTGGGGACTTAGCAATACACTCAGATCCCCGCATCCCCTCTTTACAACTCACCTGATTCAGAAAGCTTCAGCTCACAATCCATGTAATCAAACATCTCCACGGTGAGCTGGAAGCTACGCAAGAGAAGTGGGGAGAGATGAAAAGGGTGGGCGGGCCGCCAACTCGTCCTGAGACTCCCCGCCCGGATGGGGATGGGGGCATCGCCGACACCATGGCTCTGGTGAGTCAGTGTGCCTCTGCCAGGACGATCGTCCTCAAGTACATCCCACCCTTTTAACTTCACCCTCTGGCCCTGGGAGCATGAGCGTCAACCAACAAGGCCATTCAACCCCACTGCCCCACGTGGACGCCTGGGCGTGAGACATGGTAGGAAGGAGTGGGGAAGCTGAGGGGAAGTGGCCATATAGCCATGCAGAGTGACTCACATGTTGTTGACATCGGTCCCAGCTGCCTTCTCCAATACCTCGTCTGTCACTTCCAGGCCTGCGGGAAACTGGGGATGCTGTGGAAAGAACCCCCACCCAGCTGCCACTGAACCAGGGGCCCCATGCTGGGCCCTGGGCCCTGCTCTTGGCAGACCCAGGCTGCGGTCCACATAGGTGGCAGAGGGCAGTGGAGGGGGTTGGGAGGAGGGGAGCACCCAGCCAGGACAGCGGAGACTGAGGAAGCCCAGTGCTCGTGTCCATGGAAATGCCTGGGGAAGCCCGTGCACACGTCCATGGAAATGCCTGAGGTGTTCTAGGAGCTTCGTGACGCCCTGGCTTCCCTGTCTCCCCTTTAGTCACAGTCGGGACAAGAAGGTGAATGGAGACTCATGGAGAGGACACATCCCATCTTCGATGTCCCAACATGTGCCATAACGTCACAGTGGGAAAAGCCCACGAGTCCCTCAGCCCCATGACTCCCCGGGGAAACCACCTTGAGGTGGAAGGAGATCTTGGTCAGCAGCAGCTTGGTGTAGACATTCACCAGCTGTCCGTACCGGTCATGCAAATGTCCCTGTGGGAAGACAGACAGGGTGAGGGGCCACAGCTCATGAACACGTCCAAGAGTCCTAAAGGACCTGGGCATGAGAGTCACCCGCCACCGGGCACTTCTTCATTCAACAAACGTCTTCTCCTGGCCTCAACCAACCTCCCTCTGTCTCTAGCTTTTTCCCTTAATCTTTCTCCTTGTCATTCCTGCCAAAGAAACCCTTGTGAGAAGAGAGCCCTTTGTCCAGGGCAGCAGGCCAATTCGGAGTGGGGACGCTTTATTAAAGTGCTGGTGCTGGCAGGGAGGCACATCCCGACGGGCGCCTGGACACATCCTCCCTGCTCCCTCCTCCAGCCCCATGGCCCCTGCGGCCAGGCCAGCTGGGCCTGCATCTGCAGATGGCACCATGGGCAATGTTTTCCTCGCTTCAAGGGACGTGAGTCAGTGCAGTGGTTCTGGGTTGGATAACGCCCCGGTCAGGCTTCCCTGTGGGTCCCTGTTCCAGGGCCTGCCCTGCTCCTATGTCCCTGCCCAGGCAGACGAGCACCCCACAGTGCTCCAGAGAAAATCAGAGAGAATCAGGCCAAGGCCCTCTGCCCACCAGGGACATCTCTAAATCCTGAGGTCTTGCAGCACATGCAGATTGCAGGCTCCCAGGGCTCTCACGCCTTGCTGTGTCTCAGAGTCATCCAGCAAATGTGCTCAAAATGCAGACCCCCAGTCCTGATTCTTTAGCAGCAGGTCTAGGGGAGCCCAGAAACCTGCGCCCTGCCACGGGCTCTCTAACCACCACTGAGGTGTCCGGGCAATGGTGTTGCCACATTTCCCAACTCGTGAGGACTAAAGGGCCCCGGGTGACTTCGGAGCTGGAGGGCTGACTGGGGGGCCCACTTATGCATGTGGAGCGCCCTGGGGCAGGCCTTCAAAGGCAGGCAGCATCTCCCCGTGCTGCCCGTCCCAGCCACCCGCAGGGAACTGCCCACAGGGAGCCACCCTTCGCTCAGCCCCACACGCTAAGGAAAGCCCTGAGTGCCAGGCAGGACCTAGACTGGCTGGACCTACCCACAGGTCTCCGATCTCCCGGATGTTGCTGCGGTACCGCTGGCAGTCATGCAGCACCTGAAGCGCAGGGAACACAGGAGAGGGGGAGCGTCCAGGACCCTGTGGTAGGGCCCTGAGACACGCGCTCCCCACCCGAGGCGGGAGGAACAGCCCAGAGCTACGGGGACAGGAATAGGGCTGGAGCCCGCATGTCAGCGGGATAGTGTCCCACCTCCAGGGAGCAGAGGGAGCAGCTGCTACTCACATTGGGGTGCCCGTCTCGAAGGACCTTGTGGAGAACATGGCAGAACTTCCAGCTGAGAATGGAGCTGCTGGGTAGCGGCAGCCCGATGGCATAGGACCAGAAGGTGAAAGCCCCCTTCTCGTGGTGTGTGCCCAGGATAATGCCTGCAATGTCAAGGCCAAGTGTGGAAGCAGAGACTGGAGCGTGGGGGCTCGACAAACCCGGTGGAAGAGAGGCCAGGGCCACCGGAAGAGGGCCGGCCCCCAATCACATGCCCATCAACCCTGGGTCACCAGAGCTCCAGTGTCCAGTCAAGGGGACAGGAGGTAGGGCAAGACAAGGAAACCTTCATTGGGCCCAATGGGGGGCGTTTCTGTGATGAGACCGAGATGGGAAGGAGCCAAGCTGCACAGGAGCCTCCTCCTCGGGCTCAGTGAGGGACCTTGTGACCCCCGGCACAGCTGACTGCAGCACTATGCTGCTCCCACACCCACACCCGACTCCTGAGCCCAGGAGCCGGCCAAGGATACGCCGGGCGTGCTTCTCCTTCACGGGGGCCTCCTGGGTGTTGATGGCTTTGCTGATGCTGATGGCCTGTGAGGGACAAAGGGGCAGTGTTTAGAGCCCCAGGCACCCACCCCAGGAGACACCACCCCAAGTGGGAGAAGCACAATACCGAACAGGATTCTGCCTGGGTTCAGGCCAGTGGAGCGATGGGGGAGATAGGAATCCCCTCAACCTAAGCCGCCGAAGGACTTCCCTGTGCCTGATTGGTGCAGCTAGAACTACAGTGAACACCAAGAGCTCCAGGAGCCAGGGGACAATGACCAAAGCTGGGCTGTGGCTCCGGGAGGCCATCCTGCCCAAAACCTGCACGACCTGACTCTCCTGGCAGATGCCCTGAGCCCAGGTCATGGCCCAGTGTGGTGTCCTCTAGCCCCATCTCCCCTTGCGGAAAAGCAGCTGAGACTGGAGCTCCCGGCTGGGGCCCACCTGGCCTTTGCGGCGCCCCATGAAGGGTGCACATCACATTGTCCCCACTCTCTCAGGAGGCATTCTCAGGAAACTCAGGCTAAGCCCAGGGCCTGTGGCCCACTGCCCCACAGGCTGCCTCTCTCCTGGGTGGGGCCTTGCCCTGTCAAACTTTGTCAAGCTCCTGCTGCCACCTGCAGCCCAGCCAGGGGCAGAGGAAGGCAGGAGTGGGGTCTGCAGCCGTCACCCGGAGCTGTGCAAGTGGCACCCTCACACTTGACCAAGGCCAGAATGTCAACATCCCTCCCGCTCCACCTACGGCAGTGTCTCATCCCCTCCCCCATCCCCGGCCACTGCCGCCTTTTCCGAGGCTTCCTGGACGTGACTGTGCTCTCGAGGAAGGCTCACGGTGGTACCGTCACTACCACCCGTCCCTGGCTCTGTGGGGCATGGGGTGTTTCTCATGCGGGAACAGGTCTGCTAAGCCTCTGTCCCCGCCCCCCCACCACCATTTGTAGACTGAGAAGAGCTGCCCAGGCCACGGGCAGGAGGGACAGGCAGACACCGAGATGGGATACGCAGCTCCAGGCCAGTCATTCTCCCCAGCCCCCAGCCTCAGCCAGGGCAGCTGGGCCCGAGCCACAGGCTGGCCTGAGCCAGGCAGGCTTTGCAGGGCAGGGAGCCAGCTTGCAGGACCACGCAGCACTCCTGCGCCTTCTCCGGGATGCCGCCGAGCTCTCCCACCCAGCACTGAAGCAGTGGACATCCAATTAGGGTCTACCATGGAATTTCCTCTGTGAGAAAAGCCAGCCCAGGAAGCTGAGGGGCCCTTCCTGGTGGGACCTCAGATGGGTGCCAGCAGACTGTGGGGCTGGGCCAGGCAGCCTCTGGGCCACCCCCGGCCCCTAGCACAATGCTGGCCCCTTTCACACACAGGGCCCATTGTACTGGACCCCTCCCAGGCAGGTGTTCTGGGGCTGCCCTGAAATCTGCTCCCCGTAGTCGGGGAGGAGCTGCGGTCCCATCTCAAAGAACCAAGACCTGAGGAAACACACAGAGGCTCTGGTGGGCCTGACCCTGAGGGCTGCCCAGCCACTGGCCCCCAGGCCTCAACTCCTTCCTTGAACAAACTCGTATCCAGCAACTGTGAGAACCCATGGCCGTGAGTGGCACGCCCCCACCGAAGCGGAACACTGCCCATGACAGCAGCCGTGACGATGATAAGGATCCTGAGTGCCCAGCCCCAGTCAGGCGTGGGCAACTCGCCTCCCAGCAACAGCCCAGGGAAGTGGTGACGATCCCATTTTCCTGGTGAGGAAACTGAGGCACAGAAGGCTTATATACTTTTGTCTGTACAGCTAATAAGGAAAAAGGCAGGGTTCAAAGCCAGGTCTGTCTGACTCCACGACCTGTGTCCTTAGTGACTCTGAACAGTCCCCAGGCAGCTCCTTCCGTGGGGAGGGCCTCCCGGGACAGGAGGCAGGGGCTGTGACTTTCCCCAGCTCATCCCCAAGCAGCCAGGCAAGCAGCTGTCCTGTCACAAGCCAGGCGTGTCCGTCTCCGGACTGTGTAACCCCATCCCCAGCTGCCAACACCTGAGCTGCCACCTGGTTCGGAAGATTCCTGGCAAGAAGGGTGAAGCCGAAGTGACTGGTGCAGACCTGGCTGGAGAGGCTGTGGACACAGAGATGCGGGCGTTTCTCCTGATACTGAGGAAACCCCAGGACGGGGCTGAGCTAGGGACCCCAGAAGCAGATAACACATTCTGGGGGAGTGGGCCGTCCTCTCCTCTTTGCGAGTGAAGTCATGGTGAGGCCAAGGTGCAGCCACCCCTGTGCCCCCAGGCCCTAGGCTCCAGATGCCCACGCAGCAGAGCTCCAGCTCCCCGCACCCTCACACCCTCCTGCAGCCGCCCTGTTGAAATCTGCACCTCCTGGATGGATGGTCTCTGAGGACCGGGTGCCCTCGGATAGTGGACTGTTCCCTTATTTATCACCTTTTCCCCTCACCCAGCAGTCAGCAACATGAGGGGAAGCAGATCGGCCTACAGGTGCTGCTGAACCCCCAGCTCCTCAATGGTACCTGGCACACGAATGACTTTCATGGCAGGAGGGAGACCCCAGGAATGCAGTGTGATGAGGCACGTCTTGGGCACATGGCATGGCCTGTTGTGCGCCTGGGCCTCAGTGCTGCCTGCTCCCCACGCTGGCGGCAGGGGACAGGATCCATGGCAGCAGGGCCCTCCCGGGCAGGGTGCCGGCTGGCTCTGGGAACACAGCCCCGTTGTGTCTAGGACGGGCAGATGTGTGCACCAGGCTCGGAGCGCCACACAAGGAGGCACAGTGCTTGCACAGTGGGAGTCTGTGGCTGCTCCGTGGGCCTCGCCTCTGACCAGGCAGTAGCAGCTAAGCCCTGTCCCACGAGAAGCCTGGGCAGGTCCCAGTGATGTCCCACCTACTCCCCTGTCTGCTGCTGATCGTCCCTTGCAGAAGTGGCTCCAGGAGGCTGAGGGGCTGCAGCAGCGCGGGCACTCAAAGAGGCTCACTCTGTGGTGAAATCCACACAGGGTGTCCTTGACACAGCTCTGCTCTGAGGCTTACAGTCCCGAGGCAGATCCAACTGCCAGCAATACCTGGTTCTGGGTGCTGAGGTTCTCAACATGCTATCCTCATGGCTGCTGAGTGGGATGAACATAGTTCTCCCCATTTTGAAGGTGGGGAAACTGCAGCGTGTCATGGGAGGTAGAGGGCTGCCCAGGCTCATCCCTGGGTTCTCTCCAGCCTGTATTTGTGCCCCGTGTGGCCCCTCAGGCCAGAACAACCCCAGAAGCTCTGACACAAGCCAGAGGTTGCCACAGAGACACCCCCTCTTCGGGGCAGCGCAGCCTTTGAGGAGTGGAAGGGATTGATTATGGACCTCCGCTCAGGGTGGAAAAACCCAGTGCTAGAGAAAGGAAGATCATAAGGGTACATGTGACCGCCCCGGGGTCTGTCCGCTACTCAGCACCCAAAGCTCCCATCCAGCTCCCAAGAAGAAGGGGCCTCACACAGAACCTGGCAGGGCAGTTTCCAAACAGCTGTGAGCGGCCGTGGGGCCAGGGCTCTGCAGGGGATGCAGTGATAATGGGCAGCACAAGAGCATGAGGAGGGGGGATGCCGTTCTTCCCACTGCTGGGCACAACAGGGAGGGGTGTCTGGCTGGCTCAGGGGAGGTCTCTGGAGGAAGCAGGACAGAAGCGATAATGGAGGGGGACCAGGCACAGTGGTGCACGTCTATAATCCCAGCGCTTTGGGAGGCTGAGGTAGGAGAATCACTTGAGCCCAGGAGTTCAAGGCCAGCCTAGCAAGACCCCATCTCTACCAAAAATAATTTAAAACTTAGCCGGGTGTAGTGGTGCACAGCTGTAGTCCTCTGCTACTCAGAAGGCTGAGAACTGCTTGGGTCCAGGAGTGCCTGGCTGCAGTGAGCTATGATAGCACCACTGCACTCCAGCCTGGGTGACAGAGTGAGACCCTGTCTCTAAAAGTAAAAATAATAGGCCAGGTGTAGTGCCTCATGCCTGTAATCCCAGCACTTTGGGAGACAGAGGCAGACAGATCACTTGAGGCCAGGAGTTTGAGACCAGCCTGGCCAACATGGCGAAACCCCTGTCTACTAAAAATACAAAAATTAGCCGGGCGTGGTGGTGCATGCCTGTAATCCCAGCTACTCAGGAAGCTGAGGCAGAGAATCACTTGAACCTGGGAGGCTGCAGTGAGCCAAGATCATGCCACTGCACTCCAGCCTGGGCAAAAGAGCTAAACTCCATCTCAAACAAGACAAAACAAAACAATAATAATAGAGAGTTCCACAGCAGCCACGAGACACCCTGCGGAAGGGAGCTGGAGGGTCCGCAGAGACGGCAGAGAGGGGCAGAGTGAGGTCAGCTCCTGCCCGGCTCCACAGACCCTGCAGCTTTTTGGGTCTCGAAAAATCCTTGGAGTCCACACCCACGTCCCAGGGGCCACCTGCTCACAACTCTCCAAGTATGCTCTTATCCTGCCCAGTGCCGGCAGCAGGAAGGGCCTGACCTTTAAGGGCAGAGAGTGGGAGCAAAGCTCAGGGGTACCCGGGGGCCCAGGGAGCAGGTGAGGCTCTGCAGATACACTCAGGATTGCTGGCATCGCCAAGCGTGTGAGAACATACTCTGTGACATAAGGACAGCAGACAGGTCTCAATAACCTATTAATAAAATCAATTTTATTGAGCTCAGCCTTGTACTGGGCCCTGAGCAGAGAGCATTGTTCCAATGTTACTTCATTAATGCTCATAAGGAACCTCGGAGCAGGCAGGTGAGGGAGGACATTGAGGCTGCAGGTTAACCACCTGTCCAAGGTCATAAATAACAAAAAAATGTGGGCCAGGCTCAGTGGCTCATGCCTATAATCCCAGGACTCTGGGAGGCCAAGACGGGCAGATCACAAAGTCAAGAGATCAAGACCATCCTGGTCAATATGGTGAAACCCTGTCTCTACTAAAAATACAAAAATTAGCTGGGTATGATGGTGCACGCCTGTAGTCCCAGCTACTTGGGAGTCTAAGGCAGGAGAATTGTTGAACTTGGGAGGCGGAGGTTGCAGTGAGCCAAGATCTCCAGCCTGGTGACAGAGCGAGATGCCATCTCAAAAAAAGTAATAAAGTGGCTGAGCATGTGCTCCATACTTGGTGCTGTTCTAAGCACCTTACGTGTTGACTCAGTCCTCGTGCAACCCTCCAGTGTTAAAGCTGCAGCAGCCGGGCCGAGCAGCTGCCCAAGGGCCCCCAGCTACTAAGAGCTGGGCAGGACCCATGGCAGGCTGCCGTTGAAGATGAACCCCCTCAGGTCCCCTGCAGGAGGCCCTGGGCTGCACGGCCTTCACAGCTCTGGGTGCGGGGGTAGGGCTGGGTGCGGGAGAAGTGTATCAAGGTAGACATCCTTATTGTCCCACCACAGGAACCCTGTGTTCCCCAAGGGCCTGCTAACATGCCTCCAAATTGGGAGTGGGCTCTGGATCAGGATTTGTTCCAATCCCGATAACAAAGGCCTTGGGGCTGGTAGAGCCAAGGGGACTCCCCACTTCCCCCATCCCTTGGGGCGAGGGCATCTGCCTCTGGGCTGTGGCCTTTGGATCAGTCCAGTGGCCAGGGGGAGCCCAAGCCCTCAGGATACAACTGCCCTGCTTCCAGGGACAATCAGGCCAGACGGGGCGCTGACTCGTGAACAGCCCAGAGCTGCACTGGTCCCTGGACTGAGACTCACGGGGCACACCCTGGCCAGCATCTCAGTGAGTGCTGTTTCAGAAGAGGGGAAATTGGGGTGAGGCAGGTGACACTCCCGAGAGGCTCCTGGCCCAGGCTTGACGTGGGCTCCACATGGAAACAGACCGCAGGAACGGGCACTGGCAGCAAAGCCAGGCGACCGAGCGGGGAGGCTCCAGGCAGCGGCCGCCCCACACGCCAACCCCGCAGCACCCTGTGGCCCAGGAGGCTCCGGAGTCGTCTGTCCACCAATTATACTCTGTCCCCACCTCCAAGCCCGAACACAGGAACATCTTCCTTCCTGCTGCATCTCTAGGCCCAAACCAACATCTGGCTGTCAGCAGATCCCCACTGGGCAAATGGAAGAGTGAACACTCGAAGGAACAAGAGCTCTTTCAAAGACAAGTCCTGGACGACTTCAGGGCACTGAGTCTCTCCTTCTCCAGCTAATAATGTATCCACTAGAGCTGCCTAGTAAAAGTAACTATAAAACCATTTCTATTTTTAAAATCAACCCTGAAATGAATCAGACCTAAGCATCCTTGTGCTGTTATCATGGCGCCTAACAGTAGCACTCGGCAGGAACAAGAACGTTCTTCAAAGAGCTGGGGCACACGGACGCTGGCAGAGTGGTGGGTTATTTTGCTTCAGCATTTCCAAAGAGTTGAAGGACAGAGAGATCTCATTCAAATGCATTTGCCCCCTCAAAGGCCATTGACAAGAGCAAACACAGGGTTTCTGTCACTGAGGCCGGGATACGGCCACATGCAAAGCAGCGAGGTGGACAGCTGGGTCAGCTCCGGCAGAGAGGAAGTCAGGGGCAACTGCTCTGCTCCATTTAACCTGTATCTCCCCTCACTTGCACTCAGGCCTGCTTGGTCCTGGCCGCTCTGTCATTTCAGCGTTTAGGAAAGCTTCGAAGGGGAGCATGAGAGCCCAGGTTCCCCAGGACGCTGGTTACAATGTTGCCGCCTGACCCACTGCCACCTCTGCCCCAGGCTTTGTGGGTGACACCCAGTAGTAGGAGGACTGTTCCTGCATCACCCCTCTGCCAGACTGGCTCTGGAAGTGACAGGCAGCCAGCTTGTGCAGTTTCGTTCCCTGGGCCCTGGTGACATCACTCCACAAACCTGTCTGTCCCAAAAGCCAGGGGGCTGAGTCACCTCCAGGCAGATGAACCTACTGCAGTTTGAGGATCATGTTTATTTTAGCCAGAGAAAAAACAATCTCGCCCCAACTAAACTTTTCTCCAGGGCTCAGTCATTCCCTAGAATGGATGGCCATGAGCCTTTCAGACCCCACCAAGAGGACAGCATCAAAGAAGGGAGACCACCGACCCCTGGGCATCCACTCATCCAGCCACTTATGACGCGACCCTGCCTGAGGACCCCAGGGTAGGTGGCCAGTGCAGGTCTGAGCAGTTGCTCAGGGAGCTCGGCAAGGAGGTGACACACTCCCACTTCTCAGGCAAGCCTGGTCTACACATGCGCCCAGCCCATGTCTGTCTGCTTCCTCCCACTCTGCTGGGCCAGCCGCAGCGTGTCCGGGCACATGTGGAAGCAGCGCAAATAATGTCATGAGGACTGGGCAGCACAGTGAGGTTTGGGCAGGAGGACAGCAGCGGGTGGATGCACAGAGGAGGTGATATTCAAGTCAGCATCGCAGATTACCAAGTTGGGTGGGGAGCGGGGCAGGTAAGGGCATCACCAACAGAGCAGCCAAGGCGTCTCAGGTTAGCCGACTGGGCATCCCTGTCCCTTGGCCAACCAGGCCTGGACTCCACTCAGAGGCTTTCCACTTTAAGCTGCTGGGATCCAGTGGCCAGCTGGGTGTCATTCACAAATGACCGGTGCAGCGCTGGCTGGAAGGCTGGCGTCTGGATCAGGTCAGAGAAGGGGCCTCGGCTGCCCCTGTCCCTATTCAGAAGGGCTAGCAGTTCTGCCAGGCAAGGCTCCTGCTGGCCTTGCCCGCACCTCCTGAGGCCGTCGTTCCCCCAGAATATCCTCCCAAGCCTGGAGAGCCTTCATAATGTGGTACCTCTGGGCTCACTCTTAAAGGGAAGGGCTGTCCCCACTTGCCTGAGTCCCCAACCTCTGTGCACATCTGCTTTTCTCCCAGCTGCCCCAGCACACAAGGCCTCCGCTTACAGCTAATCTAAGGCCGCTGGGCAGAGTCCAACAGGGAGCTTGCTTCTCTCTTTCAGCCCAGCCTACTCTTCCAAACACAACATAACAGCCCACACTTACACGGCATTCACTACACACCAGGCACTGTGAACACTTGTACATCTCCACAACCACTCTAGGAGGTATGTAGTGTTATGGCCCCCATTTTGTAGATGAGGAAACTGAGGCAGAGCGGTGAAGGGACAGAGCCAGGGGCTGAACCTGGAGCTTGCTCTTGACTGCCCTGCCATTCCACACATGGCCACAGTTCACATCTCTCCACCTCTTAGAGGGGACAAAGATGACTTGGACCTTCCTGGGGCATACCCCAAAGCTACAGGAACTGGCCAAATGGTAAGAGAGCAAGTGGCGCTCAGGAATGTGTCATGGGCATCAAAGCACATCAGAGACAGGGAGGGGGAGGTCAGGGATGGGCGGCCCCTTCCCACCCCAAGCTGGACCAAGAACAGCTTCTGGAATACCTCTGCCAGGGAGGCAATGTGCAGCCCAGGGGTCGGGAAGTCAGTAGCCTGCCAGGCATCATCACGAGGGCATTGCCATGTGGGCTGATGGGGTGGAACCCAGCAGAGGATGTCACAGGGCGAGACAACTGCGCATGCCCAAGAAGAACCAGCTCAACGTCCGTGCCATGCTGCGGGCAAATCACTCCTAGACACCTAGACGTTGCCCTTTTCTAAAAGCCGCCGGGTGATTCTAACACTTGCATTGTCCGGCACAGTAGCCACTGGCTGGTGGGGGCTGTAAGTATTGGAAAGGTGGTGAGTCCAGACTGAGATCAGCTGTGAGTGTCCACTACACACCTATTTCAAAGATTTAGTAGGAGAAAAAGAATGTAAATTCTCCCATTCATAATTTTTCTGGCAATTACATGTTGAAAGGGCTGTATTTTGGATATAATGGGTTAAATAAAATATGCAATTACAGTTAATTTCACCTGTTTCTGTTGACTTTTCTAGTAGTTACTAGACAATCTAAAAGTACACACGTGGCTTGCCTCTGGTTCCTACCGGGCAGTACTGCTCTACCATGTGCCTGGCTGAGAAGCCCTCAGTTGTTAATAAATGTTAATCTTGACAGGATTTTGGTTTCACAGGGGATGCTAAGCATGTATGTCACTAACCTGGAAAACTGGACCTATGAACTGTTTCCACATATTGCTCCCCTAGACAGTCCCTGCCCCGCAGGAACCCCTCATACCTGGGTAGTTTTACATCTACAGTTAATGCTCACCTGCCAGACTTGGCTCACTCAGCAGTGGCCAGAGGCCTTGCAATGTAGTAAAGGGTTTCTCTCATCCTAACCTGAGAGGAATCTTCTGGGCTTGATCCCATTCGCTGGGCCTGCAGGGGAAACTGAGGCCCGGTGAAGCAGAAAGTTTCACAGATCAGGAAAAGGCAGGACTCACCATTAGCATTTCCAGTACTCCTGAGTCCTTCTCCATGATATGCTTCAAAGATGCTTTCTTCTCTAGATTTTAAACTTTTCAGCCCGGGGAGGGAAGGGAGAAAGACGGTTGGGCCAAGTATCTGCTGAGGCCCTGCTATGCCCTAGATGCTGTTTCATGTTTACATACTGGATGTATTAGTTCCTTACGGCTGCCATAAAAAATCACATAAACTCGCAGTTCTGGAGGTCAGAAGTCTAAAACAGGTCTCACAGGACTAAAAGCAAAGTAACAGAAAGGTTGTGTTTCCTCCTGGAGGCTTTAAGGAAGAATCCATTTCCTCTCCTTTTCCAGGTTGTGGAGGACGCCCATACTCCTTGGCTAGTGGCTCCTTCCTAGAAGCAGGCAGCAGAGTCTTTCTCACATTGCCTCACTCCGACCTTCTCTCCTGCCTCCCTTGTCCACATTTAAAGACCTTTGTGATTACACTGAGCCCACCTGGTAACCCAGGAGAATCGCCCCATCTCAAGGACCATCTCAGCTGCTGAGAAACTCTAATTCCAGCTGCAACGCCTTACTAACTCATTAACATAGTCACAGGTTCTAGCTACCACACGGTCTCTCTCTTACACCTTACAACAGCCCTATACAATAGATGAAATGATCCGTATTTTTTTTTTCAGACAAGGACACAGATTTACGAGTTAAGCAACTTGCCCAGGGATACAGGCTAGAGCCTAGGTCTACCTACCTACTAGTGCCTTTATGATACCACACCCTCTTTTTAAATGGTACAGGCAGTGTTCAGGTTCCAAATACAGGCATGCTGTATTTTGTAGAATTCTGTATTCAGAAAACAACAGCAACAAGACAATAAAAGTTTGCACCTCCACTTTGAAAAGGGTTTTTTTTTTTTTTTTTCCCCACCAAAGGGACTAAAGTCATAAGGAAGAAAAGCATACACTGGTTTTCTGGACACTCCCCTGGGATTATATACACACACCATGCAACAATCACAGGCACCAGCTCCCAGCAGGCACATGATTGTCTCCCTTCCCACTCCTGAGTGCTAACCCCAGAGATATTTGCAAACAGGGTGTGTCCTGTTAAAAAACCTCACAGGAAAGCAATTATCTTCCTCCCGACCCAGGAGCCCAGGGGAGGAAAGCAAGGCTGGCAGGCTAGTGAAGATTTAAATTCTATGCCAGGCTACTGCTTCCGCACAGCACACAGTGCTGTGGTCAATGCAAGACAAGCAGCGTATTACAAAGGAAGCCAGGTCCCTGGAATGCATGTGCTATTTTCTGTCCTGAAAGAGACATGGAAGTAGCAACCTCAGCTCTCCAGGTCCTTTTCCACCACGGGGCCTGGCTGGCAGCTCACTTGATTATTTCTGGGAACGATCTAATTAAATATTAACCACGTACAAAACCTCATTCTTACATTCCTCAATAAGTCACTGTGAAGACGAGCAAACCCAGACAATGAACTCAAACTCCATCTTTCCAGAAAATGGGGCCCTGGAATAGGTGAGTCCTGTGACATTCACCCATTACAAAGTCATTCATTGTAAGTGGCCCTCTTAGTCTCTGAGAAAAACCCGGAGCAAAACAAAACAAAACAATCCACCTTCAGCAAGGCGCCTATAATCCCAACACTTTGGGAGGCCGAGGTGAGGCGGGTGCATCGCCTGAGGTCAGGAGCTCGAGACCAGCCTGGCCAACATGGTGAAACACAGTCTTTACTAAAAACACAAAAAAATGTGGTGGCGCATGCTTGTAGTCCCAGCCACTTGGGAGGCTGAGGCAGGAGAATCGCTTGAACCTGGTAGGCGGAGGTTGCAGTGAGCTGAGATCCTGCCACTGCACTCCAGCATGGGCAACAGAGACTGTCTCCAAAAAAAAAAAAAAAAAATCCACCTTCTTGTGTATCAAACCAACCACTAAAATGTGTGGTTGTATCAGAGATTATCTCTTTGACACTCAGGAAGGTTGCTCTTGATTTCTTATCATTTAAGAGTAAGATCAACGAAGTTGGTCCTTCACATCCCATCTCCCCCACGTAGCAATCAGACCTCTTTATACCTCCTCAAGGGCACGAGAAAAAACTCAGTGAATAAACAAAGTTTCTGACAACATCCAGATCTGTCTGCCAATTAAGGTTTTCTCCCTGTGATCTACAAGTTCCTGGCACAATTAATTATGTATTGGTGACTTTAAATTAAAAGCCATACCTTTTATTTTTTTTAATGACGGGCTATCCGGGCTGAACCAGATGATGGTGATGATGATCACAAGGATAAATTGATAATTTGCAGCCAGGTGGGTTCCAGCACCTGGCATTTCTAAAGCCTTGATATCCTCAGGATTTATTACCGCTTTCTGGGTCAATCCCAAGCACAAAGGTTAGAAGGTGTCCCTGAGTTCTCTCTCATTTCAAAACGAAAGCTGTTGCAGAGTGCATGTACTAACTAGATGTGAAGGCAACCGCAGAAGTCATGCTCTCTGCAAGGACAAGTGGGACGGAACTTGCAAATAGCCGCCACAAACGCAAATGTCACCAACCTGCTTTAGACAGAGGTGGGAGGGATCCTCTGGCTTCCTTTATCTCTAGAGTAAAATTTTTCAGCCATTTCAGTCTTGGTTGACTTATTTTGGCAAATAAACAATTTGCCCCCCCTCTACCGCCCATCCCCCAAGCCTGAGAGCACTTCAAGAGTTTGTAAAATAAAAAGCAACAGGAAACCAGAAACGCAGCAATGTCTCCATCGTGGGTCTCCGGCACAAACACAAGTACAAAACGCACACCCGCGCCCTTATTTAATTTTAAAGCCTTCCCAGGATAGGCATCATCTGGAAGAGATACAGGCGTAGGAGGCGCAGGAAGGGAGCCCCAGGAAGTTTCTGTCTGTCGGGCGCCGGTATTTAATGAGGGGGTGTGCACCTATTTATACGTGGGCAGTGCTCGGGCAAACAAGTCTGGCGACAACGAGCAGCTTTTCACCCAGCAAATAATTGGAGACTGGGCAGTTCTGGGAAGCCGCTCACGAGAGAAGAAAGCTGGGAGTTTAAGGAATTTCCTTTAAGGAAACTGCCCGTGGGGACATCGGTTTCAGGGGGTCGGAGACGGGGGCGGGAGCCGGCAAGGAGCGGTACTGAGGGCGGGGGCCCCAGTCGGGCC
>NW_012107585.1:8631447-8641445 GCF_000951045.1 Mandrillus leucophaeus | reverse complement strand
CCCGCGGCGACCCCGGCACACGCTCCGCCCCCCGCACACCTCCAACCCCCATCTCACAAGGTTGGGGCACAGGCCAAACGCCCCCCCCAAGCTCCTCCCCACCTCTAATCACCTCCCTAAACCCGGAGAGGAGAGGAGAGGGAGGGGAAACCCCTCCCTCCTCCTTCCACCCAGAATAGGGACCCCGGCCAATTCCCTCTCCCAACCCCTTCCCCGAACTCACTAAGTCTTGTCTGCACCAAGGCAAGATCTGGTTAATTGGAGAAAATCTGGCCTCCATGAGTCTGGTCGGTGGCAGCACAGATAGACTTTTTTTTTCCTTTTTGGTCTTAACGTATGTGTCAAAAGGCACACAGTGACACTGTCCCCTCTTTGTGCATCTCTGACATAGCTGCAGCTGTTATCCATGCGGGGTTGCAGGATGCATTTCCAGAGACGCAGCCGGCTCCGCAACCGGACACCTCGCCAGCGCCAGGGACAATGGGGGCTGAGGCCGGGCAGTATTAGGCTGGGACAGAAGGCAGGCGGATCTGAAAGCGAAGCACACCGAGGAGATGCCGCCGGGGGTGGCGTGAGGCTTTTAAAAAACATTATTATTGGCTTCCCCTTAAAATTACTGGTCACAAGACTGAAGTAAAAAAATAAATAAAAGCCCAGAGTCCTCTCTAAGCGCAGCTCAGATGGATGTTTTGTTTCTGCTGTTTCCCTTTCCTATCGGAATGCAGATGTGGAATCGTGCATAAAGGTCCCTTGCTTTTGAAGGGAGAGAGGCACCGCCTGCCTGTGAGGAGGAAAATGACGCCCACGTAATCCTGACCCTTGTCTCCTTAGTGAGACTGTAACCTCAGGACCCTTTTGTTTCCTTTCTTTCCTTTCCTTTCCTCCCTCCCTCCCTCCCTCCCTCTCTCTCTCCCATCCTTCCTTCCCTCCTTCCTTCCTTCCTTCCTTCCTTCCTTCCTTCCTTCCTTCCTTCCTTCTTCTTTCCTTTCTTTTATTTTCTTTCTTTCTCTTTCTTTCTTTCTCTCTCTCTTTCTTTCTTTCTTTTTTCTTTTTTGTTCTTTCTTTTTCTTTTTTTTAACCAAGCTTCACTCTTGTTGCCCAGGTTGGAGTGCAATGGCACAATCTCACCTCACTGCAACCTCCGCCTGCTGGGTTCAAGCAATTCTTCTGCCTCAGCCTCCCAAATAGCTGGGATTACAGGTATGTGCCACTATGCCCGGCTAATTTTGTATTTTTAGTAGAGACAGGGTTTCTCCATGTTGGTCAGGCTGGTCTCAAACTCCCGACCTCAGGTGATCTGCCCGCCTCAGCCTCCCAAAGTGCTGGGATTACAGGCGTGAGCCACCGCGCCCGGCCAGGACTCTTTTCTTTAACCGATTCCTCACCTTCTAGCCCAAGAGCTAGAGCTGACCCCAAAAGATACATTTGCCAAGACTCTCCTCTCACTCCACCAAAAGGAGAAATTAATCCTGTTTTCTCTCATTCCAATCACTAAAAAGCTTCTTTATCAGAACAACAGTAGAATCACAATAGCTGATATGTATTGAATGCTTATTATTTGACAGGCACTGGGCTTTACCCTTCATATATAAAGGGTTTTTAATCCTCGGCAACTTAGTCAATAGCTGTGCTCAAATAAAGACCACAGTAAAGGGGCCTTTTGCTATACTCCAGCTGTTTCTCACACTCCTTTTTCCACACAGAACAAAAGTGGTTCTCCTGTGACCTTTCACGCACATACAGCATACCTTTTCAACCAGGCAACAGCCCCCCTAGGTCTAGCACATCTGCCACAGTGACTTCCCCTCAGCAACCGGCTTTTAAAATAATCATAGAGCCTATTACTATGCCAGGCACCAGGCTCAGCATTTGTTAAACAGTATCTCACTTATTCTTCTTTAAAGTTGTTGATGAGGTCAGACACAGTGGCTCACGCCTGTAATCTGAGCACTTTGGGAGGCTGAGGCAGGTGGATCACTTGAGCTCAGGAGTTCGAGACCATCCTGGGCAACATGATGAAACCCCATCTCTACCAAAAAATACAAAATACTTAGCCAGCCGTGGTGGCGTGCCTGTAGTCCCAGCTACTCAGGAGGTTGAGGTGGGAGGATCACTTAAGCCTGCAAGGCAGAGGTTGCAGTAAGCTGAGATCACACCACTGCACTGCAGCCTGGACAACAGAGTGAGACCCTGTCTCAAATTAAATAAGTAAATAATAAAGTATCAACAACTTTATTTTTATTTTTTTATTTATTTACTTTATTTTTTATTTTTTTTTGAGACGGAGTCTCCCTCTGTCGCCCAGGCTGGAGTGCAGTGGCCGGATCTCAGCTCACTGCAAGCTCCGCCTCCCGAGTTTACACCATTCTCCTGCCTCAGCCTCCCGAGTAGCTGGGACTACAGGCATCCGCCACCTCACCCGGCTAGTTTTTGTATTTTTTAGTAGAGACGGGGTTTCACCATGTTAGCCAGGATGGTCTCGATCTCCTGACCTCGTGATCCGCCCGTCTCGGCCTCCCAAAGTGCTGGGATTATAGGCTTGAGCCACCGCGCCCGGCCGCACAGCTAATTTTTAAATTTGTTTTGTAGAGACAGAGTCTCGCTATGTTGCCTAGGCTGGTCTCAGATTCCTGGGCTCAAGTGAATTCCCCCACCTGAAAGTGCTGGGATTACAGGCCGAAGCCACTGCACCTGGCCTCTTGATGGTATTTTTACAGACCAACAAACAAGCTCAGGCTCAGAGTTTAGCCTAGGTTCATACAACTGATAAACTGTGCATTTGGGATCCAGACCCAGATGTGCCTGATTTCAAAGCCAGTGCTCTCAACACCCATGCCATTTGGACTACATTTTGTGGTCGATGACTTTCAGTACTATACTACCTTGGGCTTGCTGTTTGGGGCCCAAGAGCACTCTCCTAATATATCTCCAAGGGACTGTACTTTATGTGTAGATAAGATTTTGAGCTATTAGAGGGCCACCCTGTCTTACTCAGTTTTATGTACTCAGTGCCTAGCGGGGCACCTGGCACATAGCAATGTTCAGTAAGTGTATGTGAAGTGAAGGGCTGAAAAAGTGAGTAAACAAACACCCCATTTGGTATACTTCAACATACAGCTGATCTCACAAGAGAGCATCACTGGGGACATAAGGATACAAACTTCCTCACTCATTTGTTTGTTCGTTTGTTGATGTTTTTGAGACAGGGTCACCCTCTGTCCCCCAGGCTGGAGTGCAGTGGCATGATCTCAGCTCACAGCAACCTTCACCTCCTGGGTTCAAGCAATTCTCCTGCCTCAGCCTCCTGAGTAGCTGAGATTACAGGCGTGCACCATCACAACCTGGCTAATTTTTGTATTTTTAGTAGAGACAGGGTTTCACCATATTGGTCAAGCTGGTCTCGAACTCCCAACCTCCGGTGATCCACCCACCTCGACCTCCTAAAGTGCTGGGATTACAGGCGTGAGCCACCGTGCCTGGCCCAAACTTCCCCACTCTTAATTTTTCTGGTTCATCTCTCTAGTATCTTCAGACAGGAGGCCTGGTCTACTATTGGCCCTGTCACTGATTGGCTTTTTATTTTTTTTAATTTTTTTGGATACAGGGTCTTGCTTGCTCTGTTACCCATGCTGGAGTGCAGTGGCTGGATTATGGCTTACTGTAGCCTCAATGTCCTGGGCTCAAGTGGTCCTCCCACCTCAGCCTCCAGAATAGCTGGGACGACAGGTATGCACTACCATGCCTGGCTAATTTTTAAATCTTTAGTTGAGATGGGGGTCTCACCACATTTCCCAGACTGGTCTTGAACTACTGGACTCAAGCAATCCTCCCACCTCAGTCTCCCAAAGTGCTGGTATTACAGGCAGGAGCCACTGCTCCCAGCCTGAGATTCTTCATGCCATCAGAATCAGGGTCCTGTTTTGGTGTATCTCCAGGGCTGTTGAATTCCTGCTCACCCCTATTACAAAAGCAAAGCAATTGGAATACAAATAAGACCTTGTTTGAAGGAAAACCCAAGACACACAGGAGAGTTTACATCATCTGGCCCACTAAAACATGGTATGCTGCCACACCCACGGTGACTCATTGACTTGTATGCATGATCTGGCCCCAGCCTCTGTCTCTGGCTTCATCTTGCACCATCCTGGCCCATCAGGTCCCAGATGCGTCATGTTCCCTCCCACCTCAGAGCCTTTGCACATGCTGTTCCTACTGCCTGGAATTCTCTTCTGCTTCCTGTTCGCCCTACTTAGCATCCACCTGTCTTTAACTCTTGGCTCAGATGTCACTTCTTCAGGGAAGCGTTCTCTGAACACTCCACCCTTTGCCTGAGTCCCTATTATAAGCTGTCATCATATCTCAAAGCTTTCTTTTGTAACACCAGTCTCTCGTGAACTATTTATGGGATTCTTAGATTACTGTGTCTCTACGACTAGATTGTCTGCTTTGCTCATTGCTGTGTCTCCAGTGGCCAGCAAAGCACCTACTGTGTGCTCAAAATTCTTTGATTCTTTTTTTGTTGGGTTTCTTTTTGTCGTTGTTGTTGGGTTTCTTAAGCATGCATCTGGCTGAGAACCCAGACATCATCCTTTAGAGGACTGATTCATGTACACTTTTCATTCAATCAGCTTCTCTCAAAGACCATTCTGGGTGTTGTTTGTTTGTTTGTTTGAGACAGAGTCTCACTCTGTCGCCCAGGCTGGAGTGCATGGCTCAGTCTCAGCTCACTGCAACCTCCGTCTCCCAGCTTGAAGTGATTCTCGTGCCTCAGCCTCCTGAGTAGCTGGGATTACAGGCACCCACCACGCCCTGCTAATTTTTGTATTTTTAGTAGAGAGGTGGTTTCGCCATGTTGGCCAGGCTGGTCTCAAACTCCTGACCTCAAATGATCCACGAGCTTTGGCCTCTCAAAGTGGTGGGATTACAGGCATGGGCCACTGCACCTGGCCGCATTCTGGGTTTTAAACCTCCTTGTCAGCTGCAGTCTTGATGAATGTGTCTGGTTTATTATTTTGATCCTATTCACTCTGTTCTCTATCACACCAGAGGTTGCTAAGATTATTCTGTTGAAGGCCTAGAATAATGAACTTTCCTGCAATGTGTCCTAACAAAATCATCATCAAATGGCTCAAGAAAAACAGAAGTACAACACTGCAAACCCACCACCCCAGCTACAGGTGTCAAACCACACAAAGCCACAGAAGAAAACTCCAGGATCAGTTTGCCAGAACATAACAAGGTTTCAGTCTTCAGTCTCCTTCCTGAAGTGTATGGAGACAACCTTATCCCATGCAGCCAAGAAGTTCTATGCATTCTATTGACACTTTCGGGGTAAAACTGCTTTTAGTGTTTATGTATTATCTTAATTCAGAACTTTTTTTCTTTGAGGATATTTCTATTTCTGTTTTTAAAAAATCTGGTGGCCAGGCACGGTGGCTCACACCTGTAACCCCAGCACTTTGGGAGACCGAGGCGGGTGGATCACGAGGTCAGGAGATCGAGACCATCCTGGACAACATGGTGCAACCCCGTCTCTACTAAAAATACAAAAATTAGCAGGGTGTGGTGGCGCACACCTGTGGTCCCAGCTACTTGGAAGGCTGAGGCAGGAGAATCGCTTGAACTTGGGAGGCAGAGGTTGCAGTGAGCCGAGATAGCGCCACTGCACTCCAGCCTGGTGACAGAGTGAGACTCTATCTCAACAACAACAAAAATCTGTTCACTGGCCAGGCACAGTGGCTCACACCTATAATCTCAGCACTTTGGGAAGCTGAGATGGGTGGATCACTTGAGCTCAGGAGTTCAAGACCATCCTGGGTAACATGGTGAAACCTCATCTCTAGAAAATAAATAAATAAATAAACTCTTCACAGGCCAGGTGCATGCAGTGGCTCATGCCTATAATCCCAAGAGCTTTGGAAGGCCAAGGTGAGAGGACTGCTTGAGGCCAGGAGTTCGAGACCAGCTTGGTCAACATGGTGAGACTCTGTCTCCATGAAAAATAAAAAATTTGGCCAGGCATGGTGGCTCATGCCTGTAATCCCAGCACTTTGGGAGGCTGAGGTGGGCAGATCACCTGAGGTCAGGAATTCAAGACCAGCCTGGCCAACATGGTGAAACCCCATCTCTACTAAAAATACAAAAATTAGCCAGGCATGATGGCAGTTGCCTGTAATCCCAGCTACTTGGGAGGCTGAGGCAGAAGAATCTCTTGAACCTGGGAGGCAGAGGTTGCAGTAAGCTGAGATCGTGCCACTGCACTCCAGCCTGGGTGACAGAGCGTGATTCCGTCTCAAAAAAAAAAAAAATTAGGCATGGTGGCGCATGCCTGGAGTCCTTGCTAATTGGGAGGCTGAGGCAGGAGAATCACATGAGCTCAAGAGTTTGAGGCTACAGTGAGCTATGATGATACCACTGCCCTCCAGCCTGGGTGACAGAGTGAGACCTTGTCACTAAAAATAAAATTAAAAAAAAAAATCCGTTCACAGATTCTAAAAATACCCTTATATCAGTCTTTTCCAATGCTGAGGTTATTTCTGGCAGGCAGATTGTAGTAGAATTCATTTGCCTCCTCTTCGGATGTGTTGATCTTAAGAATGTTGGTGATAAAACATAAATGCTAAAATCTAGTTTTATCTTGTAACTATTTCAATAGTGCTGGGATTACAGCACTATTTCAAATACGCTATGGGACTGCCTCTCTGCATCCATTAAAGTACAGAAAAAAAAAAAGAAGGAGACCGCCTCTCTAACAGAAATTTCTCCAACCTTAGGGGAGGAGGTATCTGCACTCCATGTTCGCTGCAGCACTGTTCACAACAGCCAAGATGTGGAAGCAATAAAATGCCCATCAACAGATGAGTGGATAAAGAAATGCAGTGGCTCAAGCCTGTGATCCCAGCACTTTGGGAGGCTGAGATGGCTGGATCACGAGGTCAGAAGTTCAAGACCAGCCTGGCCAATATGGTGAAACCCGTCTCTACTAAAAATACAAAATTTAGCTGGGCACAGTGGCTCACGCTTGTCATCCCAGCACTTTGGGAGGCCGAGTTGGGAGGATCACATGAGGCCAGGAGTTCAACACCAGCCTGGCCAACATGACGAAACCCCATTTCTACTGAAAAAAAAGCAACAAAAAATTAGCCAGGAGTGGTGGTGGGCACCTGTAATCCCAGCTTCTCAGGAGGCTGAAGCAGGAGAATTGCTTGAACTCAGGAGGTGGAGGTTGCACTGAGCTGAAATTGAGCCACTGCACTCCAGCCTGGGCAACAGAGCGAGACTCTGTCTCAAAAAAAAAAAAAAAAAAAAGTAGTATATATATACACAATGGAATACTATTTAGCCACAAAAACAAACAAAATCTGTCATTTAAATAACTTAGGTTGGGCCAGGTGCGGTGGTTCATGTGTGTAATCCTAGCACTTTGGGAGGCTGAGACGGGTGGATCATGAGGTCAGAAGTTCAAGACCAGCCCGGCCAATATGATGAAACCCCGTCTCTACTAAAAATACAAAATTTAGCTGGGCATGGTGGCACACGCCTATAGTCCCAGCTACTTGGGAGGCTGAGGCAGGAGAATCACTTGAACCTGGAAGGCGGCGGTTACAGTGAGCCGAGATCGCGCCACTGCACTCCAGCCTGGGTGACAGAGTGAGACTCCATCTCAAAAATAAATAAACAAACAAAAAATAAGCAAAATAAAATAAATAACTTAGGTTGAGCTAGATACAATCCCAAGTAGCTGGGATTACAGGCGCGTGACACCACGCCCAGCTAATTTTTTGTATTTTTAGTAGAGAGGGGGTTTTGTCATGTTGGCCAGGTTGGTCTCGAACTCCTGACCTCAAGCGATCCACCTGCCTCGGCTCCCAAAGTGCTGGGATTACAGGCATGAGCCACTGTACCCGGCCAAAATTTCTCATTGTTGAATTGCGTATGGAACAATAAGGTGGTGGGATACAATAGGTGTCAGGTGTCGCAGATACTATAATCCTATGAGCTAAAATACATATAGCCATAAAATAATGTTTAATTGTTATCAAATCCTTTAGTTCCCTGACATTTTCCTATTCAGTGTTGCCTTTTCACTAGGCAAGTTGATGTGCAGCCATGAACAGGAAGAAGAGGAGAAAATTTAATATTTTGATTCTCAGATTGGAAGCCAGTCTCCCAAGGGTCATTTTAGGTTTCTACCTGGCAGGCAGCAGCTCAGAAGCAACTATACCTTTCTCAGTTTCGCTCTGGACAGCCCAGCCTGAGGGAGAAAGCACGCATTGATAAAGAACATAACCAAACCTCACCCAACTTCTCTTTTCAGCACCCTAATTAAAAAGGCTAAATGAGGTGGCTCTTCCCCGCTCATGAAAATCATCTCTGAAGTAACCCTGAAACTTGTTAACAAAGGCGCATTTATTCAGCACAATAGAACTTTGATATCTGCAATGCTTAAAAAAATACATTCCCATTCCTGAGGAAATTAACTTGCCAGGTTCAGTTTAAACGCGATGAACCTTCCTTATTTTACTCCAGTAAAATAAAAAGAAACCAAGGAAACATATTTTTTTCTTTAGTATTAAAAATATCTTTTATTGACTGAAGCTGATCAATTATTTTAGAGAAGACACAGAGGCATATAGTATAATCTTTAAAAAATTAAATTACTTTACAAGTTAAAATGGAAGTGTTTTAGTCTTTAAGATTTTTAAAAACGCATATAAAATTTGATCTTCCAACAAGCTTTGGCTTGTGTCAGTAGGTGGGACTACTATAGACCCAGAAAGATGGGGCTCTGCTCAGCTTGGGACAGAAGGACCTCAAGTAACCAGGGAGCTATTTTCCAGTTACATTTTATATCAAAGCATCTTACGTCTTTTTACATAGCAAAGTCAAGAGCTAAAACCATGAGAGAATACTATTTCTCATATATTTTGAACTGACTCTGATAAGCTATTGTTTAGAATTTAAAGGTATGCACAGATTTTTAAAAAATCAGATAGTTAAAACAGCACTTTCTATGCAGGGGTTCCTTCTCTATTTGACGTTCACATTTTTAAAGAGCTTCTCTAGCACTTAGCTGTAGTCTGTATCTTTAGAGAGAAGTCTTTTCCATTCTTAGCATAATTCCAAGTTTCTGTATGTACAGTAAGGTCTACTTTCTTACACACGAAAATATTTCTTCAGCACAAAAATGATTAACTTGAAAATAAAGTGTAGATGTTTAAAAATTAACTTTCCAGTTCTGCTCCCCACTTGAATTAAGTGTCGTTTATGAAGAACTACAATCCTCTTTCAGTTTTACGGTTAAGTATTCATTCAGCATTGGTGTCTGCTTTCTGCCTTCCACATAGATGAGAAATCCGCTTTTGGATGAAGAAAAAACACATTAATAAAATACAATCAATTAACATTGGAGTGCATGCTATAAGCTCCTGGCGTCTAAAATATTAACTGTACATCCTGATTTTTATCAACATCAAGACGTGCAAAATACTGTAAATATGAAAACTCAGCAGAGAGAGGGAGGGGAGAGAAGAGGAGGGATGGGGACTGGGATGGTGCTGCTTGGGCTCCCTGCTTCCCCAGAGTCTTTGAAACGCTGATATGCTTACCTTCAAAAGATCTGAAATGCCTGTACCCTTTAGCTTATCAAACTGGGTTCTGAAGAAACTGCATATGAAATGCAGGTTTGACAGAAGTAAACACAAATCCAGAAAGTGCTTACTGGGTCAATAAACGTTTTTTATGAAGATTTTACCCCACGTAAAACTTTCTTTTTTTTTTTTGAGACGGAGTCTCGCTCTGTCGCCCAGGCTGGAGTGCAGTGGCTAGATCTCAGCTCACTGCAAGCTCCGCCTCCCGGGTTCACGCCATTCTCCTGCCTCAGCCTCCCGAGTAGCTGGGACTACAGGCGCCCGCCACCTTGCCCGGCTAGTTTTTTGTATTTTTTAGTAGAGACGGGGTTTCACCATGTTAACCAGGATGGTCTCGATCTCCTGACC
>NW_012107585.1:8625461-8629547 GCF_000951045.1 Mandrillus leucophaeus | reverse complement strand
TATTTTTGTATTTTTAGTAGAGACAGGGTTTCACCATGTTGGCCAGGCTGGTCTCAAACTCCCAACCTCAGGTGATCCGCCTCCCTCGGCCTCCCAAAGTGCTGGGATTATAGGCATGAGCCACCATGCCCGGCCCATATGCCACATTTTCTTTATCCATTAGTTGATGGGCATCTACACTGATTCCGTATTTTTGCAGTTGCAAATTGTGTTGCTATAAACATGTGTGTAGAAGTGTCTTTTTCATATAATGACTACTTTTCCTCCATGTAGATACCCAGTAGTGGGATTGTTGGATCATATTGGAGTTCTACTTTTAGTTCTTTAAGGATAATCTCCACACTGTTTTCCATAGTGGTTGTACTAGTTTACATTCCTACCATCTGTGTAAAAGTGCTCCCTTTTTACCACATCCACGTCAACATCTATTATTTCTTGATTTTTAAGTTATGGCCATTCTTGCATGAGTAAGGTGGTACTGCATTGTGTTTTCTTTTTCTTTCTTTTTTTTTTTTTGAGACAGAGTCTCCCTATTGTCGCCTGGATGGAGTGCAATGGTGCGATCTCGGCTCACTGTAACCTCTGCCTCAGCCTCCCAAGTAGCTGGGATTACAGGTGCCCGCCACCATGCGTGGCTAATTTTTGTATTTTTAGTAGAAATGGGGTTTCACTATGTTGACCAGGCTTGTCTCAAACTCCTGGCCTCAAGCAATCACCCGCCTCGGCCTCCCAAAGTGCTGGGATTACAGGCGTGAGCCACCGCACCCGGCCTGCATTGTGGTTTTGATTTGCCTTCCCCTGATAATTAGTGAGGTTGAGCATCTTTTCATATTAGATTCTTATTTTTAAAGCTGTGTCTACGTATTCACTTCCCAAGATTTAAAATTCTAGGTATTGAGAATAATAACTTTTTTTTTGAAATGGAGTCTTGCTCTGTTGCCCAGGCTAGAGTGCAGTGGTGCGATCTTGGCTCACTGCAACCTCCACCTCCTGGGTTCATGCGATTCTCCTGCCTCAGCCTCCCAAGTAGCTGGCATTACAAGCACCCACTACCGTGCCTGGCTAATTTTTGTATTTTCAGTAGAGACAGACCAGGCTGGTCTCGAACTCCTGACCTCATGATCTACCCACCTCGGCCTCCCAAAGTGATGGGATTACAGGTGTGAGCCACCACACCTGGCCTCTTTTTTTTTTTTTTTTTTTTTTTTTTTAAGAGACAAAGTCTCACTCTGTTCCCAGGCTGGAGTGCAGAAGAACAAGAACTTTTTGATCGGCATTTCTCTTGCAAGTAATGACATTTTACTCTGATTAAATTTAGAAGGTATGTATAAATCAGTTGAGCAAAAGAGAAAGTATTACAAGTCAAACAAATGCATGGCCTTGACTCAACGTTATCAATGTTCCCAAGTTACTTATTAAATATTAATTGAGATATAAGGTGAGATAAGCAAAGGTGACTTACCCATGATCACGATGAATACTGAAGTTGCCTTTTGTTTCCTTCAATAACTGACAAAGGTATTTTTTTGAGCTGACTCTTCTGGGACCTCCGAGTTCTAGAAAACAACTCCCAGATTAGTATCCAGGATAGAAAAACTAGAAAATTATTAAGACGACTAAACACAAATAGAGCAGAAATGCCTTTAAAAGACATTAGATGAGGCTGGGTGCCATGGCTCATGCCTATAATCCCAGCACTTTGGGAGGCCAGGGTGGGCAGATCACTTGAGGTCAAGAATTCAAGACAAGCCTGATCAGTATGGTGAAACCCCATCTCTACCAAAAATACACAAATTAGCTGGGCATGGTGGTGCCTGCCTGTAATTCCAGCTATGTGGGAAGCTGAGGTGGGAGAATTGTTTGAACCCAGGAGGTGGAGGTTGCAGTAAGCCAAGATCACGCCACTGTACTCCAGCTTGGGCGACAGAGTGAGACACTGTCTCAAAAAAAAATAAAGATAAAAATAAAAATAAGATGTTAGATGAAGAAATATCTGCACTCTACTCCATGTTCACCGCAGCCAAGATGCAGAAGCCATCTAAGTGCCCGTCAGCAGATGAGTGGATCAGGAAAATGTAGCATATACACACAATGGAATACTATTCAGCCATAAAAACAAAATTCTGTCATTTGCAACAGTGTGGATGAACCTGGAGGACATTAGGCTACGTGAAAGAAGCCAAGCACAGAAAGACAAATGCTGCCTGATCTCACTTCAACATGAAATCTAAAAAACGTGGAGCTCAATGGCATGAAGCCGGGAGGCGGAGCTTGCAGTAAGCCAAGATCGCACCACTGCACTCCAGTCTGGGCAACAGAGCGAGACTCCGTCTCAAAAAAAAAAAAAAAAATGTGGAACCCATAGAAGCATAGAGTAGAATAGTAGTTACCAGGGGCTGGGGGAGGGAGTGGTTGGGGAAAGGGGAGCTATTGATCAAAGGTACAAAGTTTCGATTAGACAGGAGGAAAAAGTTTCAGTGATCTATTGCACAGCACCATGACTATGGTTAATAAAAATGTATTGGCCAGGCACAGTGGCTCATGCCTGCAATCCCAGCACTTTGGGAGGCCGAGGCGGGCCAATCACAAGGTCAAGAGCTCGAGACCATCCTGGCCAACATGGTGAAACCCCGTCTCTACTAAAAATACAAAAATTAGCTGGGCGTGGTGGCGGGCGCCTGTAGTCCCAGCTACTTGGAAGGCTGAAAGGCAGGAGAATCGCTTGAACCTGGGACGTGGAGGTTGCAGTGAGCCAAGATCATACCACTGCACTCCAGCCTGGTGACAGAGCGAGACTCTGTATCAAAAAAAAAAAAAAAAAAAAGAAAAGAAAAAGATAAATAAATAAATAATGTATTGTGTTTAAAAAAAAAATTATAGAGACAGGGTCTCCCATTGTTGCCTATTCCTGGTTTCACGTGATTCTCCGCCTCAGCCTACCAAAGGGCTAGGATTACAGGTGTAAGCCATTGTGCCCAGCCAATAATAATGTATTATATGTTTCAAAATTGTTAAATGAATAGATTCTAAATATTTCCACTACAAAGACATGATAAATCTGAGAGGTGATAGATACAGCTGGTTTAGTCATTCCACTATGTTATATACATATTATAACATTGCACTATACACTATAAATATATACAATTATTGTCAATTTAAAAAAGATCTTAGGGGCTGTGTGTGGTGGCTCACACCTGCAATCCCAGCACTTTGGGAGGCTGAGGTGGGAGGATCTCTTGAGTCCAGGAGTTTGAGACCAGCCTGGGCAACACAGGGAGACAAAAAATGTACTTAAAAAAAAATTAGCCAGGCGTGGGGACACACACCCATAGTCCCAGATATTCAGGAGGCTGAAGTGGGAGGACCGCTGGAGCCTGGGAGTTCGAGGTGCAAGTGAGCCATGATCGTGCCACTGCACTCTAGCCTGAGCAACAGAGTGAGACCCGGTCTCAAAAATAATAAATAAATAAGACCTTAGGAAATGAACAAAATATAATGAAGTGACTGCATACAATTGCCATCCACCCATCCAACAAAGGCTTCTTGACTTCCCATTCATGTGTGGGGGTCCCCTTTGTCTCTAATCTAGAAGGACTTCTCTGTCTGCTTTATCATGTGTGTCACAGCTACACGCTGGCCATCAGCTAATACCCAGATATAACTGGCTCGTTGTCAGCCCTAACACAGGCACTGATCCAGTGAGCCCTAAGTGAGCCCTGTTGAAAACAGTGGTCAGTAGTTAAGCATCAGCAACTCTAAGTGCTGCGCTGCCTCGTTAGCCTGCTTAGGTGTCTGGGTGGGGAAAGGGGAAGGAGGGGAGTGGAGAGGTGAGGGGGAGGAATGAAGGGGAGATGATGCCCGGAAAGACCCCGGTGCATTCTGTGGTGACCCCTGGCTTGCAGGTGAGCCCACCTTCTCACCTCCTCCTGCCTGTGTGGCCTGCATTCCACCCACGCCGGGATCCCTCACAGTTCCTCAGGGGCACCCAAGGGTGCTTTCAGGCCTCTGTGCTTTTACTTATGGTGCTTCCTCTTTATGCAAATTGCCCACGTATTTTACCATCTGATTTTCTTTTTTTTTTTT
>NW_012107585.1:8621732-8624301 GCF_000951045.1 Mandrillus leucophaeus | reverse complement strand
CCAGCCTCCCGAGGGCCTGGGACTACAAGTGTGCTCCACCATGCCCCACTCATGTTTTTAAAAACCTTTTTTTTGTAGAGACAGGCTCTAGCTATGTTGCCCAGGCTGGTCTTGAACTCCTGGGCTCAAGCAATCCTCCCACCTTGGCCTCCCAAAGTGGTGGGATTACAGGTGTGAGCCACTGCTTGTGGGCATCTCCTTACGTATGTGGAATGCCATATGAATCTTCAGTATCTTGCACGTTTCTCACTTAGCAATATACCTGGAAATATTTCCACATCCTAGAGCACCTCATTCTGTTCCGCAGCTGCTCAGAACTCCACCATGTGGGTGGACCACAGCTTATTCCCTCAGTTCCCTTTTGCTGGACACCGGGTGGCCTGCTACCGTTTGCTATCGTAAAGCAGTGCTGCAAAGAAACACATGTGCCTATGCCATTTCATACACATGAAGAAGTATCCGTGGGGGAGATTCCCAAGGTGACACTGCATTGTCAAAGTGTCAGTTCTTCGGTGATTTTTAGAAAACATTGCCAATTTCCCCGCCAGGAGGACTGAATCATTTCATGCTCCCTGGCAACGTGGGAGAGTGCCTGTCTCACAGCAAGGCTCTGAATTACAACCCTTGTCTGTAGCAACAGATGGCAAAGCCCTGGAGAAGCACACAGGCTGCTCAGAACTTTACCCTGCTTCCTTATTGCAGAAATTAAGAATTTTTAAACAAAATTATTTGCTTTTTCTGTACCTAGCTGTACTTAGTACAAAGGCATGGGGGGAGGGGTTTGTAAAGCATGTTGCCAAGTAAATCCCTGTTATTTAAATTCTGTCTTCCCAATATCTCTAGAATCAGTTAATGTACCAGAAAATGTATGCTATCTGGAGCCAACAGTTTTTCCAATTAAATGATTTTCTGATTCTAGCTGTAGGATGTTGAGTAAAGAGATTTGGTCATTTTTCCCTTCCTGTAAAATGTAACGTTGGAATTAGATATCTCTTCTGGTTCTTTCTAGCTCAAACACTCTCACAAAAATACATTTTCTGACACAGGATCTTGCTCTGTTGCCCACGCTGGAGTGCAATGGTGTGATCATGGCTCACCGTAGCCTTGAACCCCTGGGCTCAAAGTCATGATCCTCCTACCTTAGCGTCCTTAGTAGCTGGAACTGTAGGCGTGAGCCACTACACTTGGCTAATTTTTATTTTTTATTTTTTAGCAATGGGGTGTTGCTTTCTTGCCCAGGCTGGTCTCGAACTCCCAGGCTCAAGCAATCCTCCTGTGTAGTCCTCCCAAAGAGCTAGGATTACAGGTGTGAGTTACTGCATCCAGCTAATTTTATTTTATTTTTCTTAGACAGTGTCCCAGTCTATGGCCCAAGCTGCAGTGCAGTGGTGTGATCATAGCTCACTGTAGCCTTGACCTCATGTTCAAGCGATCCTCCTGCCTCAACCTCCCAAGTACCCAGGACTACAGTCACAGGTCACCAACGCCTGGCTAACTTTTTTGTATTTTTAGTGGAGACACGGTTTCACTGTGTTAGACAGGATAGTCTTGATCTCCTGACCTCGTGATCCGCCCGCCTCAGCCTCCCAAAGTGCTGGGATTACAGGTATGAGCCACCATGCCTGGCCATGTCCAGCTAATTTTTAGTAGAGACAAGGTCTTGGTATGTTGCCCTGGCAGAACTTGAACTCCCGCCCTCAAGGGATCATCCCACCTCAGCCTCCCAAAGTGCTGGGATTATAGGTGTGAGCCACTGCACCTGGCCAGCTTTGTCTTTTTTCTGCATGTTCCTATCAGTTCCATTCAAGGTAGGCCCTGAGACCCCCTGTGGCAGATGCTGGGTTCTGCAGCCAGGGTGCCAAGGTGGAGAAGGGTCCTGAGGCGCTCACAGTGAGCAGGAGGCATGGACGCAGTCACCTGTCGGGTATCTGATGTGCACTCTGATGGAGACAGATAAACACGCACACACACACGTGTAGGCACACACACACGTGTAGGCACACACACACAGCACCACACTAGCAGGATAAAAGTGAGGGAGTGCTTGATTATATCTCAGGAATTTGACATAAAACCCTAAAGAAGAGGTTGAGAGGACAACCTGAAGCCACGAGGACAAGGAGGAGACATCTGTTGCTATAACTCTTGTTTGGAAAATGTGAATTTGGGCAGGGCGCAGTGGCTCATGCCTATAATCCCAGCACACTGGGAGGCCCAGTTGGGAGGATCACTTGAGGTCAGGAGTTTGAGACTAGCCTGGCCAACATGGTGAAACCCTGTCTCTACTAAAAATACAAAAAATTAACCAGGCATGGTGGTTCACACCTATAATATCAGCTACTCAGGAGGCTGAGGCAGGAGAATCGCTTGAACCAGGAAGTGGAGGAAAGAGTGAAACTCCTTCTCAAAAATAAAATAAAAATTAAAAAACAGGCCAGGCGTGGTGGCTCAAGCCTGTAATCCCAGCACTTTGGGAGGCCGAGGCGGGTGGATCGCAAGGTCAGAAGATTGATACCATCCTGGCTAGCACGGTGAAACCCCATCTCTGCTACAAATACAAAAAAAAAAA
>NW_012107585.1:8618622-8621407 GCF_000951045.1 Mandrillus leucophaeus | reverse complement strand
TTATATATATAATATATAAAACTGGCATGCAATCTTTATTCCATCAAAGTTCATGGATCCCCTGAATTCTATTCAACAAAGTCTGATTAAAATTATCTGTCCAACAAATCCATAGAGACAGAAAGTAGATTGTGGTAGCCAGTGGCTGTGGCTGTGGGTGTGGGGTCTCCTTTTGGGGTGATTAAAATATTCTAGAATTAGATAGGGGTAGTGGCTGCATGATTTTATGAATATGATTTAAAAAAACCACTGAATCGTATACTTTAGAAGGGTGAATTGTATGTAAATAATAACATGTGAATCCCCCCTCTCTCTCTTTTTGATATAGGGTCTCACTCTGTCAACCAGGCTGGAGTGCAGTGGCAAGATCACAGCTCACTACAGTCGTGACCTCCCGGGATCAAGTGATCCTCCCATCTCAGCCTCCTGAGTAGCTGAGACTACAGGTGCATGGCAGGGTGTCCAGCTAATTAAAAAAAAAATTTTTTTTTGTAGAGGTGGGGTTTCCCAATGTTGCCCAGGGTGGTCTCAAACTCCTTGGCTCAAGTGATCCATCTGACTTGGCCTCTCAAAGTGCTAGGATTACAGGCATTAGGCACCATGGCTGGCCTATATCTCAATTTTTAAAAATAGATTTTAAAGAAATAGCTGCCAAAGAATGACCAGAAAAGTCATAAAGGTTCTCCCCAGACACAGGGGAAGCAGCAGCCTCACTGCATACATTTAAAGGGATAGTTAAGCACCAAAACACTTTTGGCATAAAAACGTTCCTCTGCCCCAGTATAAATGCAATGCTTCACTAATGCCTCAGAGAGAGCTTGTGAAGAAGAAATCTTCCTAGGAAACACTAGAGTCCAGCACAGTTTCCACTTTGAAAAGCTTATAGGGCACACATGGTATACTTTGAAAAACTTCTATTTTTGGATCCTGTTCTTCTTTAAGGTAATCTCTGCAACTACCTGTTTAGGCTCATGGCAATGAGCATCTTGATTCTAAAATGATTAATGTTCTAGTTTTGGATCTATTCGCGTCACATAGAAAATGCTCCAGGGAACTCTGAATCTAACAAAATACCAATCTGAAGAAGGCCTAAGCAAGAAATGCCATCAGAGAGTATTTCATGAAATAAGACAAAGATGTCTGCTCTCCTCCTTCTATTCAACACTCATCTGGAGGTCCGAGCCAGAGCAGTAAGGGAAGAAAATGAAATAAGGCATAAATATTGGAAAAAGGAATAAAACTGTCTCTATTCATAAATGACATGATTGTATGGAAAATCCTAAGGAATCTACAAAAAAACTACTAGAATAGGCCGGGTGTGGTCGCCTGTAATCCCAGCACTTTGGGAGGATGAGGTGGATGGATCAAAAGGTCAGGAGTGGGAGGCCTAGACGGGCGGATCACGAGGTCAGGAGATCGAGACTATCCTGGCTAACACGGTGAAACCTCGTCTCTACTAAAAAAATACAAAAAAACAAAAAACTAGCTGGGTGAGGTGGCGGGCACCTGTAGTCCCAGCTACTCGGGAGGCTGAGGCAGGAGAATGAAGTAAACCCGGGAGACAGAGCTTGCAGTGAGCTAAGATCCAGCCACTGCACTCCAGCCTGGGCGACAGAGCGAGACTCCATCTCAAAAAAAAAAAAAAAAAAAGTCAGGAGATGGAGACCATCCTAGCTAACACGGTGAAACCCCGTCTCTATTAAAAAATGCAAAAAATTAGCTGGGCGTGGTGGCACGCACCTGCAGTCCCAGCCACTCCGGAGGCTGAGGCAGGAGAATGGCATGAACCCAGGAGGCGGAGCTTGCAGTGAGCCGAGATTGCGCCACTGCACTCCAGCCTGGGTGACACAGTGAGACTGTCTCAAAAAAAATGTTTTTAAAAAGATAAAAAATAAAAAACCTGTTTAAGTTGGAAGTAATCAAAATTTTAAATTTTGCTTTTTAAAAGACACTGTTAAGAAAAGCCAGGCCAGGTGCAGTAGCTCACGCCTGTAATCCCAGCACTTTGAGAGGCTGAGGCAGGAGGATCACTTGAGCCCAGGAGTTTGAGACCAGCCTGGGCAACATTGTGGGACCCTGTCTCTACAAAAAATAAAAACATCAGCTGGGTGTGGTTTTGTGTACCTGTAATCCCAGCTACTCAGGAGGCTGAGGTGGGAAGATCACTTGAGCCTGGGAGTTGGAGGTTCAAGTTGGCCCTGCATTCCAGCCTGGGTGACAGAGCAAGACTGTCTCTGAAAAATAAATAAATAAGCTGAGCACGGTGGCCCATGCCGATAGTCCCAACACTTTGGGAGGCTGAGGCAGGAGGATTACTTGAGGCCAGGAGTTCAATATCAGCCTGGGAAACATAGTAGGCATGGTAGTGCATGCCTGTGGTCCCAGCTACTTGGGAGACTGAGGTGGGAGGATCACTTGAGCCCAGGAATTTGAGGCAGCAGTGAGCTGTGATCACGCCTGCGAATAGCTACTGCACTCCAGCCTGAGCAACAGAGGAAGACGCTGTCTCAAAAATAAATTAATTTAAAAAATTAAAATGAGGCAGGCAGGGTGGCTCATGCCTGTAATCCCAGCATTTTGGGAAGCCGAGGCGGGTGGATCACTTGAGGTCAGGAGTTCAAGACCAGCCTGGTCAACATGGTAAAACCCCATCTCTACTAAAAATACAAAAATTAGCGAGGCACAGTGGCATGCACCTGTAATCTCAGCTACTTCGGAGGCTGAGACAGAAGAATCGCTTGAACCCAGGAGGCAGAGATTGCAGTGAACTGAGATTGTGCCATTG
>NW_012107585.1:8615507-8617847 GCF_000951045.1 Mandrillus leucophaeus | reverse complement strand
AATAAAATTTGTTTTTCAAAATATTTCCGGCTGGGTGCTGTGGCTCACGCCTGTAATCCTAGCACTTTGGGAGGCCAAGGTGGGTGGATCACTGGAGGTCAGGAGTTTGAGACCAGCCTGGCCAACATGGTGAAACCCCGTCTCTACTAAAAGTACAAAAATTAGCTGGGCAGGGTGGAGTATGCCTTTAGTTCCAGTTACTTGGGAGGCTGAGGCAGAAGAATCACTTGAACCCGGGAGGTGGAGGTTGCAGTGAGCTGAGATCGTGCCACTGCACTTCAGCCTGGGCGACAAGAGCAAAACTCTGTACCCTCACCCCCCCAAAAAAAATCCCCGAGAATTTATCTTCATATGCTGCAGATCATTAGAAAGAGGAAGTTTGGGTCCAGTGACATCTGAGTGTAACTTTTTCCTCCTTAAAACAAGCATGTTCCCTTTCCTCCCTAGAGACACAGAAACTCTTCCTCTAACAGAAAGGCCGCCCTGCCGGAGATATTTGCACACTGGTGTTCAGTGGTGCGTTTGGATGTGACAAATATAGTCAAGAGAAAATGAAACGCATACATTTGTGGCACTGCCAGTGAGATTCTCATGGCTGATGGGCAGCAGCGTGCTCAGCTCCAGGTCCGTCACCATCTGACGAGATTCCGCCAGCAAACGCTGGAGCTTGCTCGTGGGTGAGAAATCATCCTGGGAGGGTAACACAGTTGAAGCCTACAGGAAATTAAGAGGCACCTTTAAATGCTTAGGTTTACAAACACAAATGCTAACTACCTAGGAATAATTTTTTCTTTTGTTCTTTTGCTCTGTCGCCCAGGCTGAAATGCAGTGGCATGATCACAACTGACTGCCTCAAGCTCCTGGGCTCAAGTGATCCTCCTGCCTCAGCCTCCTGAAAAGCTGCGACCATACGTGTGTGCAACCACACCCAGCTAATTTTTTTTTTTTGGAAGAGGTGGGATCTCGTTATGTTGCTCAGGCTGATCTTGAACTCCTGGCCTCAAGTCATCCTCCTGCCTTGGCCTCCCAAAGTGCTAGGGTTATAGGTGTTAGCCACTACACCTGATCACCTGTGAATATTTCTTTGGTTTAGGTGTTACAAAGCAAAGCAGAACATCAAATAGTAGAATAAGAATAATTAAATTAATTCCTTTTCTTTCTTTCTTTTTTTTTTTTTTTTGAGACGGAGTCTTGCTCTGTCGCCCAGGCTGGAGTGCAGTGGCGTGATTTCAGCTCACTGCAAGCTCTGCCTCCCGGGTTCACACCATTCTCCTGCCTCAGCATCCCGAGTAGCTGGGACTACAGGTGCCCATCACCATGCCCAGCTAATTTTGTTTTGTATTTTTTAGTAGAGACGGGGTTTCACCGTGTTAGCCAGAATGGTCTCGATCTCCTGACCTCATGATCCACCTGCCTCGGCCTCCCAAAGTGCAGGGATTATAGGCGTGAGCCACCGCACCCGGCCTCTTTTTTTTTTTTTTTTTTTTTTGAGATGGAGTTTTGCTCTTGTTGCCTAGGCTGGAGTGCAATAGTGTGACCTCAGCTCATTGCAACCTCCACCTCTTGGGTTCAAGTGATTCTCCTGCCTCAGCCTCCCACGTAGATGGGGCTACAGGTGCCTGCCACCACGCCCAGCTAATTTTGTATGTTTAGTAGAGATGGGGTTTCACCATGTTGGCCAGGCTGGTCTTGAACTTCCGACCTCCAGTGATCCACCTGCCTTGAACTCCCAAAGTGCTAGGATTACAGGCATGAGCCACTGCACCCAACCCCTTTTATTTCTTAGAACCTACTCAGTTAAATAATTTGACTTAAACAGAACTTGCTACAGCTAATGAAGTAACACCCATGTGATAAAAGAATCCTAGACATTAGTTAACTCTCCTCAACCAACTTGTCAAGGCTGTATTTAGCATGTCAAAATACTTGCAAAATAAGACAACATTAAAGGCTTATAAGCCTTGAAAAATATGTGGGTATGTGCCTTCATTTATTCCTATTAAATTTCAACTTTGGGATCTGAAGTTTAGCACGAAAATGAGTCATTGCCAACTGCTCTCGAAGGGGCCTAGACTGATTTTTTTTTTTTTCTTTTGAGATGGAGTCTCACTCTGTCGCCAGGTTGGATTGCAGTGGCGCGATCTCGGCTCGCTGCAACCTCCACCTCCCGGGTTCAAGCGATTCTCCTGCCTTTCAGCCTCCCGAGTAGCTGGGACTACAGGTGCACGCCACACGCCAAGCTGATTTTCGTATTTTTAGTAGAGATGGGATTTCACCATGTTGGCCAGGATTGTCTCAATCTCCTGACCTCATGATCTGCCCGCCTTGGCCTCCCAAAGT
>NW_012107585.1:8611946-8614262 GCF_000951045.1 Mandrillus leucophaeus | reverse complement strand
TTCCTCTGCCCTGTGCATCCCTCCCTATTCCCAGACAACCACTGGTCTCTTTTCTGTAACACAGATTAGTTTGCATTTTCTAGAATTTTATATTAATGCGTTTAAACTTTTGTGTCCCTCTTGTTTCTTTCACTCAGTGTAATTATCTTGAGATTAACCTATGTGACTGTGTGTATAAATAATTCCTGTTTGTTGCTGAGAGGTATCCTATTGTGTGGATATATTAGGTTGGTGCAAAAGTAAGTATGGTCTTTGTCATTAAAAGCAATGGCAGGCCATTAAAAGTAATCCCAACACTTTGGGAGACTGAGGCAGGCAGATCACTTGAGGTCAGGCATTCCAGACCAGCCTGGCCAGCATGGTGCAATCCCCGTCTACTAAAAATACAAAAATTAACCTGGTGTGGTGGCGTGTGCCTGTAATCCCAGCTACGCGGGAGGCTGAGGCAGGAGAATTGCTTAAACCTGGGAGGCAGGGGTTGTAGAGAGCCAAGATCATGCTACTGGACTCCAGCCTGGGCGACAGAGCAAGGTTCAATCTCAAAAAAAAAAAAAAAAAAAACCAAAAAAAAAGTAATGGCAAAAACCGCAATTACTTTTGCACTAACCTATTACCACAGTGATTTAGCCATTCACTTGTGAATGGACATTTGGATTGTTTCTGGTGTGCTGGGTAATACAAATAAAGCTGCTTGCATATTCATGTATAGTAAGTCTTTGTATAGACACATTTTATTTTATTTTATTTTATTTTATTTTTTCTGAGATGGAGTTTTGCTCTTATTGACCAGGCTAGAGTGCAGAGGCACAATCTCAGTTCACTACAACCTCCGCCTTCCGGTTTCAGGCAATTCTCCTGCCTCAGCCTCCCAAGTCACTGGGATTATAGGTAACCGCCACCATACCCAGCTAATTTTTATTTTTTTTGGATTTTTAGTAGAGATGGGGTTTCACCATGTTGGTCAGGCTGGTCTTGAACTGCTGACATCATGATCCACCCGCCTTGGCTTCCCAAAGTGTTGGGATTACAGGCGTGAGTCACTGCGCCCGGCTGTATAGACACATTTTTTTTCCGTTTATCTAGGAATGGAATGCTAGCTAGGTCATACGGTAGGTGTATATTTAACCTTTTTTTTTTTCTTTTTTTAGAGACAGGGTCTCGCTCTGTCACCCAAGCTGGAATGCAGTGGCGCAATCATGGCTTCCTGCGGTCTCAAACTCCTGGACTCAAGTAATCCTCCCACCGCAGCCTCCCAAGTAGCTGGGACCGTAGGCATGAACCATTACACCCAGCTCATTTTTAAATTTTTTGTGGAGATGGGGTCTTGTTATGTTGCCCAGGGTGGTCTCAAACTCCTGACCTCAAGCAATCCTCCTGCCTCAGCCTCTCAAAGTGCTGGGGTATATTTAACATTTTAAGAAACTGCCAGATGTTTTCCAAAGTACCAGTGACATTCCCACCATCAGTGTATGACGGTCCCAGCTGCTCCAGATTCCAGTCAATACTTGCTATGATCCATTTTTAAATTCCAGACATTCTAATAGGTATGAAGTGGTATCTCAATGTGGTTTTAAGTCGCATTCCCCTAATGACTAACAATGTTGTGCATCTTTTCACACACTAAACCACCATATATTTATAGCTTTGTTTTCAACTGATAGAGAAGTTCTAACCAGTTATTCAATCCCAAAGAGACACTATTCTTTATGTCTGTGTAGAATATCCCTTCTTTAATTACTTCTCGAGATTTACCTCCTCTCTGCACTATGCTAATAAAACACTTACCAGGCCAGGTGTGGTGGCTCATGCCTGTAATCCCATCACCTTGGGAGGCTGAGGCAGGTGGATCACCTGAGGTCAGAAGTTCAAGACCAGCCTGGTCAACATGGTGAAATCCCGTCTGGCTATGGCCAGGTGCGGTGGCTCACACCTGTAATCCTAATGCTTTGGGAGGCTGAGGCAGGTGGATCATGTGAGGTCAGGAGTTCAAGACTAGCCTGGCCAACATGGTGAAACTCTGTCTCTACTAAAAATACAGAAAAATTAGCTGGGTGTGATGGCACACACCTGTAATCCCAGCTATTTAGGAGTCTGAGGTGGAGAATTGCTTGAATCCAGGAGGCGGAGGTTGCAGTGAGCCAAGATCATGCCACTGCACTCCAGTCTTGGTGACAAGAGTGAGACTCAGCCTCAAAAAGAAAAAAAATTTTTTTCTCTCTCCTTTTTTTTTGAGACGGAGTCTCGCTCTGTCGCCCAGGCTGGAGTGCAGTGGCTGGATCTCAGCTCACTGCAAGCTCCACCTCCCGGGTTTACGCC
>NW_012107585.1:8609409-8611361 GCF_000951045.1 Mandrillus leucophaeus | reverse complement strand
GGGTTTCACCATGTTAGCCAGGTTGGTCTCGATCTCCTGACCTCGTGATCCGCCCGTCTCGGCCTCCCAAAGTGCTGGGATTACAGGCTTGAGCCACCACGCCCAGCCTTTTCTCTCCTTTTTAAAAAGCGAATTTAAAATGTGTTTACCATGTGATTCCAAATGATGAACAGGAGAAATAAACATTAACTCAACAAATTTATTATGATTATTATTATTATTGGAACGATGTTTTGCTCTTGTTGCCTAGGCTGAAGCGCAATGGTGTGATCTCGGCTCACTGCAACCTCTGCCTCCCGGGTTCAAGCGATTCTCCTGCCTCAGTCTCCTGAGTAGCTGAGTTTACAGGCACCTGCCACCATGCCTGGCTAATTTTTGTATATTTAGTAAAGACGGGGTTTCACTGTGTTGACCAGGCTGGTCTTGAACTTCTGACCTCAGGTGATCCACCCACCTCGGCCTCCCAAAGTGCTGGGATTACAGGCATGAGCCACCACGCCCGACCTATTATTATTTTTTAAAACAGGGTCTGGCTCTGTCGCCCAGGCTGAAGTGCAATGGCACAATCTCAGCTTGCTGCAGCCTCCGCCTCCCGGGCTCAAGCAATTCTTCCACATCAACCTCTTGAGTGGCTGGGACCACAGGCATGAGCTATAACACCTGGCTAATTTTTGTATTTTTAGTAGAGACGGGGTTTCACCATGTTGGCCAGGCTGGTCTTCAACTCCCGACCTCAGGTGATCCACCCGCCTCAGCCTCCCAAGGTGATGGGATTACAGGCATGAGCCACCACACCTGGCCTGATAAGTGTTTTATTAGCATGGTGCAGAGAGGAGGTAAATCTTGAGAAGTAATTAAAGAAGGGATATTCTACACAGACATAAAGAATAGTGTCTCTTTGGGATTGAATAACTGGCTAGAACTTCTCTATCAGTTGAAAACAAAGCTATAAATATATGGTGGTTTAGTGTGTGAAAAGATGCACAACATTGTTAGTCATTAGGGGAATGCGACTTAAAACTACATTGAGATACCACTTCATACCTATTAGAATGTCTGGAATTTAAAAATGGATCATAGCAAGTATTAACTGGAATCTGGAGCAGCTGGGACCGTCATACACTGATGGGAATGTAACTGGTACTTTGGAAAACATCCGGCAGTTTCTTAAAATGTTAAATATACCCCAGCACTTTGGGAGGCTGAGGCAGGAGGATTGCTTGAGGTCAGGAGTTTGAGACCACCCTGGGCAACATAACAAGACCCCGTCTCCACAAAAAATTTAAAAATGAGCTGGGCGTAATGATTCATGCCTATAATCCCAGCTACTTGGGAGGCTGCGGTGGGAGGATTACTTGAGTCCAGGAGTTTGAGACCGCAGGAAGCCATGATTGCGCCACTGCATTCCAGCTTGGGTGACAGAGCGAGACCCTGTCTCTAAAAAAATAAAGAAAAGGTTAAATATACACCTACCGTATGACCTAGCTAGCATTCCATTCCTAGATAAATGAAAAAAAAAGTATCTATACCAAGACTTATTTACACATAAATATGCAAGCAGCTTTATTTGTATTACGCAGCACACCAGAAACAACCCAAATGTCCATTCACAAGTGAATGGCTAAATCACTGTGGTAATAGGTTGGTGCAGAAGTAATTGCGGGCCGGGCGCGGTGGCTCACGCCTGTAATCCCAGCACTTTGGGAGGCCAAGGTGGATCACGAGGTCAGGAGATCGAGACCATCCTGGCGAACACGGTAAAATCCCATCTCTACTAAAAATACAAAAAAAATTAGCCGGGCGTGGCAGCAGGCGCCTGTAGTCCCAGCTTCTTGGGAGGCTGAGGCAGGAGAATGGCGTGAACCCGGGAGGCGGCGGAGCTTGCAGTGAGCCGAGATCGCGTCACTGCACTCCAGCCTGGGTGACAGAGCAAGACTCCGTCTCAAAAAAAA
>NW_012107585.1:8596380-8608704 GCF_000951045.1 Mandrillus leucophaeus | reverse complement strand
AAACAGGAATTATTTATACACATAGTCACATAGGTTAATCTCAAGATAATTACACTGAGTGAAAGAAACAAGAGGGACACAAAAGTTTAAACGTATTAATATAAAATTCTAGAAAATGCAAACTAATCTGTGTTACAGAAAAGAGACCAGTGGTTGTCTGGGAATAGGGAGGGATGCACAGGGCAGAGGAAGAATTCCAAAGGGGTTTGGGTGTAATGAATGTGTCACTATTAGTCTGTCACATACAGACTAATGTGTGGTAAATGGGATTTCACTATATAAGACAATGTCTGGCCAGTACAGCACCTCATGCCTGTAATCCCATTAGTGGGATGAAGATTTCAATTTGCCACCCTGGTATCCTGGTAAATCATAGATGTTAGATGTTTTCCTTTTTTTTGTTTTTGTTTTTTTGTTTTTTTTTTGAGACAGAATCTCGCTCTGTTGCCAGGCTGGAATGCAATGGCGCAACCTCGGCTCACTGCAACCTCCACCTCCTGGTTTCAAGCCATTCTCCCACGTCAGCCTCCCAAGTAACTGAGATTACAGGTGCCCTCCACTATGCCCGGCTAATTTTTGTATTTTTAGTAGAGATAGGGTTTCACCATGTTGGTCAGGCTGGTCTCAAACTCCTGACCTCAGGTGATCTGCCCACCTCGGCCTCCCAAAGTGTTGGGATTACAGGCGTGAGCCACTGCACCTGGCGATGTTTTCCTTTTTTATGTTTTTAAAATTTTATTGAAATAAAAAATAGAGGCAGGGTCTTGCTATGTTGCCCATGCTGATCCTGGGCTTAAGTGATCCTCCCACCTTGGTCCCCCAGAGTGTTGGGATTACAGGCATGAGACACGGTACCTGGCCAGACATTTTCTTATGTAATGAAATCCCATTTACCACACATTAGTCTGTATGCATGTCTCTGCAGACAGAGAAATCTGTAAGCAAGCCCACCAACGTGTCACCTGGGGTCTCTCTAGACACTGCCAGGGGTTGTGTATTTGGCGGAAGGGGCAGCTGAGACCAGGCAGTTGGGTGATATCTTCTGGGTGTACATTTCTGTATTGTTCTTGTGGTTTGTTTTTCTTTTCTTCTTTTTTTTTTTTTTTTTTTTTTTTTTTTACAACCCACATGTATCAAGTTGCCAATAAGTAAACAAACAAACAAACAATCTTTCTTGGAAGAAAAAAAAGTAGTCCCGGCACGGCGGTTCACATGTATAATCCCAGCACTTTGGGAGGCCAAGGCAAGAATATCACTGAGCCCAAGTGTTCAAGACCAGACTGGGCAACAAATTGAGACCCTGTCTCTACAAAAAATAAGAAAATTAGCTGGGAGTGGTGGCATGTGCCTGTAGTTGCAGCTACTGGGGAGGCTGAGGCAGGAGGATTGCTTGAGCCCAGGAGGTTGAGGCTGCAGGGAGCCATGATTGTACCACTGCACTACAGCCTGGGTGACTGAGTACCCCGTCTCAAAGAAACAGAACAAAACAAACACAAAATAATAAAATAAATAACAGGATTGCCTTAAAAGCATCTTAAAACCCTAGAATTAAAAAACAAAACAAAACAAAACGGAAGAATAGCCAAAATAAGCAAGCTAACAGTGGTTGCTAGAGAAGCATTAAAAGCCTTTGGTGAGAGGTCTGACTTGAGTAAGCTGCGAAATTCTATGCAAAATACAAACCTTTTCATTGAATGCTGGTGCATCTTTGCAGATTAACAAACTCTTAGGTGAGTTCTTTTTATCGGAAGAGGACTCTGTCTCATCCTCTCTCAAGGCAGATTTTGAAGAACCCAAAGAGTGGGAATCTTGGATGGCAATTAGCTCACTATGAATAAGAAAACCCAACAAAAACAGATATCTTAAAACAATATCATACATAGATCACTCTTATACTTTTAAAAGTATCTTAAAAGGACAAACAAGTGTTTTTGTTATTGAAGCAGCGCAAGTTTGAGTAGAACATTATAGATTGGAATAGAATATTATAAGTTAATGCACACCTTTTGCAAATAAGAATGAAAACAAGGCCGGGCACAGTAGCTCACGCCTATAATCCCAGCACTTTGGGAGGCTGAGCCGGGTGGATCATAGGTCAGGAGATCAGGACCATCCTGGCCAACATGGTGAAACCCCATCTCTACTAAAAATATAAACATTAGCTGGGTGTGGCCGGGCGCAGTGGCTCATGCCTGTAATCCCAGCACTTTGGGAGGCCGAGGTGGACAGATCACGAGGTCAGGAGATCGAGACCATCCTAACACGGTGAAACCCCGTCTCTACTAAAAATACAAAAAATTAGGCGGGCGTGGTGGCAGGGACCTTAGTCCCAGCTATTCAGAAGGCTGAAGCTACTTGGAAGGAGAATGGCGTGAACCCAGGAGGCAGAGCGTGCAGTGAGCCAAGATCATGCCACTGCACTCCAGCCTAGGCGACGGAGCGAGACTGCCTCAAAAATAAAAAATTAGCTGGGTGTGGTGGCACGTGCCTGTAATGCCAGTTACTCAGGAGGCTGAGGCATGAGAATTGCTTGAACCCAGGAGGCGGAGGTTGCAGAGAGCCGAGATTGCACCACTGCACTCCAGCCTGGCAATGAAGCGAGACTCTGTCTCAAAAAAAAAAAAAAAAAGAATTAAAACAAAATTGTTAGATAAAGGTAACTATAGAATAAAAAATGTCCCCCTAAAAATACAATGAACTGAACGTTCTAGAGATAGGACCATCTAAAAGGGAGGAAAAAATTAAAATAGACTAATTCTTTTTTTTTTTTTTTGAGACAGAGTCTGGCTCTGTCACCCAGGTTGGAGTGCAGTGGCGGGATCTCGGCTCACTGCAAGCTCCGCCTCCCAGGTTCACGCCATTCTCCAGCCTCAGCTTCCCATGTAGCTGGCACTACAGGCGCCCGCCACTACGCCCGGCTAATTTTTTTGGTATTTTTAGTAGATACGGGGTTTCACCGTGTTAGCCAGGATGGTCTCAATCTCCTGACTTTGTGATCCACCCGCCTTGGCCTCCCAAAGTGCTGGGATTATAGCTGTGAGCCACCGCACCTGGCCAAATAGACTGATTCTTTAAAAAAAAAAAAAAAAAAAAAAAAAAAAGCCGGCTGGGTGCGGTGACTCATACCTGTAATCCCCATACTTTGGGAGGCTGAGAAGGGCGGATCACCTGAGGTCAGGAGTTTGAGACCAGCCTGGCCAACATGGTAAAACTGCGCCTCTACTAAAAAATACAAAAATCAGCCGGGCGTGGTGGTGCATGCCTGTAATCTCAGCTACTCGAGAGGCTGAGGCAGAAGAATCGCTTGAACCCAGGAGGCAGAGGTTGCAGTGAGCCAAGATCGTGCCATTGCACTCCAGCCTAGGGGACAAGAACAAAACTTCATCTCAAAAAAAAAAAAAGAGCCAAGTACAGTAATTCCTGCCTGTAGTCCCAGCTACTTGGGAGGCTGAGGTGGGATCACTTGAGCCCAGGAGTTAGAGGCTGCAGTGAGCTATCACTATAACACTGCACTCCAGCCTGGGTGACAGCGAGACCCTATCTCTAAAAAGAAAAAAAAAAAAAGAAAAAAAAAAAAACATGGAATAAGGTTATACTTGTGAAAATTTTAGGTTTTCAGTTTTTGAGATTGATTTTTGTTAATGGCTTTGTTTATTTATTTATTTATTTTTGTTATCATTAGAGATGGGGTTTCACTATGTTGCCCACTATGGCCTTGAACTTCTGAACTCAAGAGATCCTCCTTGCTTTGGCCTCCCAAAGTGTTGGGATTGCAGGCATGAGCCACCTCACCTTGTCAATAACTTTTTTTTTTTTGAGACTGAGTCCCATTCTATTGCCCAGGCTGGAGTGCAGTGGCATAATCTTGAGTCATTGCAACCTCCGTCTCCTGGGTTCAAGCGATTCTTGTGCCTCAGCCTCCCGAGTAGCTGGGACTACAGGCGTGTGCCACCATGTCCGGCTCATTTTTGTATTTTTAGTAGAGATAGGGTTTCACCATGTTGGCCAGACTGGTCTCGAACTCCTGACCTCAGGTGATCCGCCTGATTTTGACAGAAAAGCTGTTCTGGAACAGACCAGAGGCACTAGAACTGCTTCCTCCCCTGTAACCTAAAACAAAGTGAGAACAGGCTGCCCCCGGTTTCTCCCTGCATGGGTAAACCTGTTTGTCAAATGGAATGCTGGCACAAATGTGAACATTTTAGTTAGATAATCAAGTAGGTAAGCAAGTTCTTATAATCTATGGAAAAATAGAAAAACATAATTATCTTTCTACTTAATCACATATTTGTCATGTGATATCTTGGCATCCGTCTCTGCTGGCAGAACAGGCCAATCACTTCAATCATTTTAAGTCGGTGAGGTCAAAAGGGCCTTGAAAGAAACTCTGAATGTAAATTTGCACTTATTTCGTACATTAAATTTAATCCTCTATGCTCTTAAAACTATCTGACATAAGCTTGTCCCTTAATATATGGGTGTCCTTGTTCAGTAGTGAAAAATAGGCAGTTGTGCCATGATACTTGCAATTATCCAAAGATCTTTAAAGACCAAATATGAATAGATGACATTTAGCGTGACGACCGACTTTTTAAAATAATTCACAACTGGCAGAATGACTATCTGTATGACCTTTAAACAATTCAAGTTTCTAAAAGGGCCAGAGGAAATAAATAAACAAAATAAAATTAAAGAGCCAAAGGACACTCCAAATAATTAAGCACTAGAAATAAATTTTAATCATAAAATCCTATAAAAGCCGATGTAATGATTAAAATACGCCTCTCGGCCAGGCGCGGTGGCTCAGGCCTGTAATCCCAGCACTTTGGGAGGCCGAGGCAGGCGGATCACGAGGTCAGAAGATCGAGACCATCCTGGTTAACATGGTGAAACCCCGTCTCTACTAAAAATACAAAAAAATTAGCCAGGCGTGGTGGCGGGCGCCTGTAGTCCCACCTACACGGGAGGCTGAGGCAGGAGAATGGCATGCACCCGGGAGGCAGAGCTTGCAGCGAGCCGAGATTGTGCCACTGCACTCCAGCCTGGGTGGCAGAGCGAGATTCCGTCTCAAAAAAAAAAAAATACGCCTCTCAATATGGAAACTTCATCCTTTCTGTAATTTAAGATTAAAGAGCTATGCTTTATTTAAAAATAGCAGACATTATTATGACGCCACTCACACACAAGATTTAGCTATTCTAACAATAAGACAAGCCTGAATAAGGCAGCGTATGCTAACAACTAATCCATTTTCTTCTCTTAAAAAAGCCAATAACTTACCAGCTTGTTCAATACAAGTATCCTCCTTCCTGAATAATTTTGAAAAATTGAGAAAGTTTGGGCGATGTAAAGTCTCAAACAGATACGAACTGAATGAACGCAAAGGCAGGCATGGCTGGATATGTAAATACACTAAGTGACCCTGGATAAGAGCTGAGAGATGCCAGGTGTGGTGGCTCACACCTGTCATCCCCACAGGTGAAAAGATTGCTTAAGCCCAGAAGTTCGAGACCAGCCTGGGCAAGATAGTATCACCTCATCTCAATTTTTTAAAAAAGAGCGATGATACATTTTTTTTTTAAATAGTCTCACTTTGTTGCCCAAGCTGGAGTGCAGTGGCACAACCATAGCTCACTGCCGTGTCAAGCTCCTGAGTTCAAGTGATCCTCCCACAGGTGTTTGCCATCCATGCCCAGCAAATTAAAATTTTTTTTCTTGTAGAGATGGAGCCTCACTATGTCACCCAGGCTAGTCTCAAATTCCTGGACTCAAGTGATCCTCCTGCCTCAGCCTCCCAATCCTGGGACTACAGGTGTACACCACCATGCCCAGCTAACTTAAAAACAATTCTTTAAAAATGTGTAGAGGCCAAGCGTGGTGGCTCACGCCTGTAATTACAGCAATTTGGGAGGCCAAGGTGGGTGGATCACTTGAAGTCAGGAGTTTGAGACCAGCCTGGCCAATATGGTGAGACCCCATCTTTACTAAAAATACAAAAATTAGCTGGGCATGGTGGTGTGTGCCTTTAATCCCAGCTACTTGGGAGGCTGGGGCAGGAGAATGGCTTGAACCCAGGAGGCAGAGGTCTCAGTGAGCCAAGATTGCGCCACTGCATTCCAGCCTGGGCGACAAAGCTAGACTCCATCTCCAAAAAAAAAAGCGTAGAGATAGGGTCTCGCTATATTGCCCATGCTGGTCTCAAACTCCTGGCTTCATGTGACCCTCCTGCCTTGGCCTCCCAACGTGCTAGAATTACAGGCATAAGCCATCACAATGCATCAAGAGAAATTTTTATGTGGTGTCTAGGTTATATGCCATCTGGACCAGAAATGGTCAGCGTGTCAATTCAGAACGGCTTCTGGGGCAAGGAATGCTCTAGGGCGGCATTCCACTCTGTGCAGCAATCCACCCGTTTGCTTTTTAATAAAACATACTTGCCCAAGTCATAACAACTGCTTTTGTTTTTAAACAAAACCTTTGCCTCAGAAGCCGTCCTTGGTATAAACGCGTCCCTGGAATCTAACAGAGCCTCTATAATTAAAGACTCAACAGTCCATGCTGTGACGAAAAGAGGGAACCATTGGTCCTAAGGAAGATCTCTGTTAGCAAACACGGCTTCTGGATTAACAGTAGGTATGGCGTGGCTTCTCTCACCCGTTGTATTTCTAAATATTGGCATGTGTGCTCCACGGGTGTTTACAGACGTGAATGTTACTCACCTTGCCGGGAAGTCACGTTGTGTCCCACGGAAGCTTTCTGAACACGTGCACCCAGATTTGAGGCGGACAATTCTCTGCATTTTGGAAGGCTTGAAAATACTCATCCACTCCACATCAGACATGTGGCCTGGGGCTTCAATTATGAAGTTACTCGGGTGGCAGCACTTGGAGTCACACATGCCACTTTCGCCCAGGCAGGCTTCATTTTTCTGGCAGCATGAGATTTCGGACCTTTCCATCTGATCTTGACACTCTACATCCAGCTTTTCTGGCTGTTTTGAACTTGGGCAGTTGGTCAGGCCCAGGTAAACACTGACATCGTGCCACTGCTTCTCATCAGATAAAGCGGGCGTTTCTGAGGGCTGTTTTTCTTCGTTCTGAACCCCAGTGCCATGACATTTTAGTGATTTTGCATGGATCTTGCACAATGTAATTTTGTTTTCAGGTTCAATCTGGGTTTTTCCTCCCAGCGACCAAGACTTGTGTTTCTCTACTAAGTCTTTGGTAAATATGGATGACAGCGTAATTACACTTTTCTCCCCAAACGCAGTATTGATCTGTCGTTTCTTCTCTTTGCATTCATCACAAGAGCTCTTGTCTGACCTATTTGGCTGAACCAACATGGCTTCAAATTTCTGGTCCTTAAACAGTGACTTCTGATTTTTTTCCCTCTTAATATCGACTTTTGGGTGGTTATTTTCAAGGTCTGATAAACACATGTCTCTGCTATGGTGGCATTATAAGAAAAATTGAGGTTATAAGATATACTTGATACTATCATTCTAAACATTTCACCCAAAACTCAGTAGAGCTAAGTCCCAATGAGACTCATTTGTCTGAACCTCAGAGCCCAATTCTAGCCCAACCTTCTCCAGGAAGCCTTTCTGACCACCAAGCCCACATTCCCTTTTCCATCCTCACCTCTTATTGCGCTGTCTACATGAGCAAAAAGAATCCTACAGAAATGTGACAAAACCTTTTAATAAATCTTCCTTTAAAATTTTTCATGTCACTTGTATTCAGGTATTCTAATCTGTATCATTCTGATACCTAGGAAATACAATTCTCTCTTTCCATAATGCCATAAACTATTTTATGCTTAAAAAAATTTTTTTTGAGGCTGGGCATAGTGGCTCATGCCTGTAATCCCAGCACTTTGGGAGGTTGAGGTGGGTGGATCACCTGAGGTCAGGAGTTTGAGACCAGCCTGACCCACATGGAGAAACCCTGTCTCTACTAAATATACAAAAATTAGCCGGGCGTGGTGGAACATGCCTGTATTCCCAGCTACTTGGGAGGCTGAGGCAAGAGAATTGCTTGAACCTGGGAGGTGGAGGTTGTGGTGAGCCAAGATAGTGCTATTGCACACCAGCCTGGGTGACAAGAGCGAAACTCAAAAAAAAAAAAAATTCTTTTTTGGTAGAGACAGGGTCTTGCTATGTTGCAAGGGTCAAGCAATCCTTGCTATGTTGCAGGGTCAAGCAATCCTTCAGCCTGGGTGACAAGAGCGAATCTCAAAAAAAAAAAAAAAAAAAAAATTTTTTTTTTTGGTAGAGACAGGGTCTTGCTATGTTGCCTAGGCTGCTCTTGAACTCCTGGCCTCAAGCAATCCTTCTGCCTTAGCTTCCAAAGGCACTGCGATTATAGGTGTAAGCCATGGTGCCCAGCCCATTTTAAGCTTTTAAGGAATAACCTCAACTCATCTAGTACCTCCCAGAGGCAATGAAGGTCAAAAAGGAGAAAGATAGCCTTGGCAACACAACGAAACCCCATATCTACAAAAAATACGAAAAAAAATAAGTAGCCGGGCATGGTGGCGCACCCCTGTGGGCCCAGCTACTCACTTGGAAGGCTGCGGTGAGAGGATCGCTTGAACCCAGGAGGTGGAAGTTGCAGTGAGCTAAGGTTGTACCACTGCATGCCAGCTTGGGCAACAGAGCAAGACCCCATCTCAAAAAAAGGAAAAAGGAGAAAGAGCCAGTATGTTAGAGGCTTCTGCCTGCAAGAGAACTCTGAGTTAGTCTGGTGGCAGTGGCAGCAGCTAGGACTCAGAGCCACAGGCCACAACCCCCCCCAGAGAGCCCCAAAGGAAAGTGCAGCAAGTACAGCAGAAAGCAGGGCGGCCCCAGACACACGGCACACAGCACACGCCACATGCCTAGGGCGATGGCGGCAGTGCTGCAACTACTAAGCCCTGCTGCTCTCAACTCCATTCTCCCAGGAAAAGTCGCTGCTGCAACCCAGTCCGGCCTCCATGGTTCCAAACAGTCACGGGGAGCTTCCCTAATCCCTCTCCCTTTCAAAGACTCCTTGTAACATTTCGGCTTAGAAAAGTAGACTAAGTTGAGCTGTGGTACACTTATATGCCTGTTAAATTAAACCACACTTTATATGTTTATATTTTAATTTTACAGAAACCAATTTAATTCCCACACTGCTTGTTGTAGGGAAGGGAAGATATTTCCTATTAACGACGCAAGCAGGAAAATCCAGTTAAGGGCACAGATCACCCTCGGTGGAGTGGGGCTCTTACTCAGCAATCAATGCATTCCTTGGCATTACTTCTTTTGGGCGAATGCCATGTCCTATATACCTACATGTGCCCAAGTCCTAGCCTAGTGTCTAAACACTGAATGCTGGATGGATGGATGGATGGATGGATGGATGGATGGATGGATGGATGGATGGATGAACGAATGATTCATCTCTGTACTGTCTACCCTAGCTCAAAGCCTTCTGCACAACAGAAGGGCAAATCAGGTTAAACATATTCACTTCTATCCAGTGGCTAAATCAGGATCATGCCTAAAATTCTTAGATCAGGTCTTCCTACCACTGAGGATTATGAAAGTCATTATTAGCTCACACACATTTATTTTATTTATTTATTTATTTATTTATTTATTTATTTATTTATTTTCAGATGGAGCCTCACTCTGTCTCCGAGGCTGGAGTGCAGTGGCGTGATCTCAGCTCGCTGCAACCTCTGCCTCCCAGGTTCCAGCAATTCTCCTGCCTCAGCCTGCCAAATAGCTGGGACTACAGGTGCGTGCCACCACGCCCGGCTAATTTTTTTGTATTTTTAGTACAGACGGGGTTTCATCGTGTTAGCCAAGATGGTCTTGATCTCCTGACCTCGTGATCCACCCGCCTCGGCCTCCCAAAGTGCTGGGATTACAGGCATGAGCCACCGCGCCAGGCCTATTTATTTATTTTTTGAGACGGAGTTTGGCTCTTGTCACCCAGGCTGGAGTACGATGGCGTGATCTTGGCTCACTGCAACCTCCACCTCTGGGGTTCAAGTGATTCAAGTGCCTCAGTCTCCCGAGTAGCTGGGACTACAGGCATGAGCCACTATGCCTGGCTAATGTTTGTATTTTTAGTAGAGATGGGATTTCACCATGTTGGTCAGGCTGGTCTCAAACTCCTGACCTCAGGTGACCCACCTGCCTTGGCCTCCCAAAGTGCTGGGATTACAGGTGTGAGGCACCGCACCCGGCCACATTTATTTCCTACCATATGGGGAATAGTACTCAGTACTGGCCAACAGTAAGTGCACAGTCAATACTGACTGATGGAATATAACACAAGATCATATTAATTGCATCTTGCTGAGATTACCTGGAGTCCAGGGCCTTTGAGTCCTCCATCTTTGAGTCATACATCTGTATTAATTCCTGAGAATTTTCCACATTGAAATTAAGAAACTGCAGATCACTCTGTTGTTTTACATAAATCTGTCATGGATATTGATAAATCAATATGAAATGTAATAACAAAACTAAACTGAACCAACAATTTGGCAGTTTCCCTGAAACAGTTCATAAACCCTAAAACAGATCAGATAGTTACTAGGGAAATATGCTAAATATGTCTGCTTTAAATTTTCCTTTGTTAGCACTAAGATTTGCTAGGATAGCTGGGCTCCCTGCCTTTGATCACCACAAGCAAGACCCTATCTGCTGTACTAAACATGATACACAGGCTGGGCTCAGTGGCTCACACCTGTAATCCCAGCACTTTGGGAGGCTGAGGTGGGTGGATCATGAGGTCAGGAGTTCAAGACCAGCCTGGTCAATATAGTAAAACCCTGTCTCTACTAAAAATACAAAAAATTAGTTGGCCTGGTGGTGGGCACATGTAATCCCAGCTACTTGGGAGGCTGAGGCATGAGGATCACTTGTACCTGGGGTGCAGAGGTTGCAGTGAGCCAAGATCAGGCCATTGCACCCCAGGCCGGGCAACAGTGTGAGACTCTGTCTCAAAAAAATAAAATAAAATAATATAAAAATAAATAAACATGATATACAACTAATGTAGTCAGGGTTCCAAACCACCAATTAAACAAAATCGACAGGCATACTTTTTTCTAATTTGCTATTTGTTTACAAACATTTCTTATGTGATAGAGAAGGATGATTGGGGACATACCTGTCTCAGATTGTGCAGTTCTGAATTTGTGCGTTCTTGCTTTGACTTCGCAATATTAAGCAATTCATCTTTCCTCTTTTCTCTCTCTACTATATAAGAACAAGTATTATTAAACATTTTTCGTCAGCTGTATCAACACAAATCTCTCCATTTCCAACAATTCAATGCTCAGCTGACATTTTTGTTGTTGTTCCTGAACTTAAAAACAGCAGAATGGGCTGAACGAAGTGGCTTGCACCTGTAATTGCAGCACTTTGGGAGGCCGAGGTGGGTGGATCACTTGAGGTCAGGAGTTCGAGACTAGCCTGGCCAACATGGCAAAACCCCATCTCTACTAAAAATATAAATTCAGCCAGGTGTGGTGGTGCATGCCTGTGGTCCCGGTCACTTGGGAGGCTGAGGCAGGAAAATCATTTGAACCTGGGAGGTGGAGGTTGCAGTGAGCAGAGACTGCGCCACTGCACTCCAGCCTGGATGATGGAGTAAGCACTTTGTCTCAAAAAAAAAAAAAAAAAAAAAAAAGAAGTGATTTGTAGATTCAGGGATTATTTGTCTTTCCTTTTGTGGGTGATAGAATGAGGGTGATTTCCAAATTTCTATACTTAATACATATTACTTTAATTATTTATTTTTAAATTTTAGAAGATAAATATTTTTAAAAACAGAGATGGGGTCTCGCTATGTTGCCCAGGCTGATCTTGAACTCCTGGGTTTCACCACGTTAGCCAGGTTGGTCTCCAACTCCTGGCCTCATGGGATCTGCCCGCCTCGGCCTCCTAAAATGCTGGGATTACAGGCATGAGCCACTGTGCCTGGCCAAAACCGAGACATTTTAACAGTGGAAGGGATATCCGTAGTGCATCTGACTCAGCGGGTCTCAATTCCACACACCTCTCATGTTAACAGCATCCAAGCAGGGTGTACTCCTAATGTTTAAATAAACCTGTTTTGTTATAATCGCAGCTACTTTGGAGGCTGAGGTGGGAAGACTGCTTGAGCCCAGGAGTTTAAGACCAGCCTGAGCCAACACAGCAAGACACTGTCTCTTAAAAAAAAAAATAAAAAAGATACTTGTTTTGGATACAGCATGGTCCCTAAACAAAAGCCAACTACTTTATCTGGCCCTCAGAGTAATTTTAAATATATCTGAATGTTGGCTGGTGGGGTTGTTGGG
>NW_012107585.1:8593535-8596301 GCF_000951045.1 Mandrillus leucophaeus | reverse complement strand
TTTTAGAATAATCTACTTTTGCATAAGAGGCAATGCCACTGTAAAAATAAATGTTTCCCTAGTTCAGATAGTTTTCTCCACTGCTGGGTTTAGCTGAGAGATCAGAGTGGATTGGGTCTATTTTCACAAGTTGGCCACAGAAAACAAAGAGGTAAGGAACTCTCTGCTGCTATCTGCCTGAACAAGCAGCCTAAGATAAAACAACGGGGCCCACGCCTGTAATCCCAGCACTTTGGGAGGCTGAGACGGGTGGATCACGAGGTCAGGAGTTTGAGACCACCCTGGCTAACACGGTGAAACCCCATCTCTACTAAAAATACAAAAATTAGGCCAGGCGCGGTGGGGGGTGCCTGTAGTCCCAGCTACATGGGAGGCTGAGGCAGGAGAATGGCGTGAACCCAGGAGGCGGAGCTTGCAGTGACTGGTGATTGCGCCACTGCACTCCAGCCTGGGCGACAGAGAGCTAGACTCTCTCTCAAAACAAACAAACAAATAAACAAACTGCATTGTCAGCAAGAGAAAAAGAAAAGTTTTAAACTTAAAAGTAAAACTTTAAGACATATTCCAACTTCAAATAAAACGTGGTAACATCTGAGTGGGTGCGGTGGTTCACACCTGTAATCCTAACACTCTGGGAGGCCGAGGTGGGTGGATTGTCTGAGCTCAGGAGTTCGAGACCAGACTGGGCAACACAATTAAACTGCGTCTCTACTAAAGTACAAAAAGTTAGCCAGGTGTGGTGGCGTGCACCTCCAGTCCCAGCTACTCTGGAGGCTGAGGCATAAGAATTGCTTGAGCCCAGGAGGCGGAAGTTGAAGTAAGACAAGATTGTGCCACTACACTCCAGCCTAGGTGACAGAGCAAGACTCCATCTCCAAAAAAACAAAAACGAAAACAAAAAAACATGGTAATATTTAGCCATAGCACTTGACAGTATATTATCATGTTATACCTTTAAAAATTCTTTTTTGGGCTTAGGCCAAGCAAGATGGCTCATGCCTATAACCTTAGTACTTTGGGAGGCCAAGGCAGGAGGATTATCTGAGGCTAGGAGTTCAAGACTAGCAGCCTGGGCAACATAGTGAGACCCTGCCTCTACTAAAAATAAAAAAATAAAATAAAATAAAATTAGCTAGGTGTGATGACACATGCCTGTAGTCCCAGCTACTCGGGAGGCTGAGGTGGCAGGATCACTTGAACCCAGACAGTCGAGGCTGCAGTGAGCTATGATTGCACCACTGCACTCCAGCCTGGGCAACACAGCAAGACCCTGTGTCTACAAAATAAATAAATAAATTCTTTTTAGGCTTTGTTCACTTTTATAATTAAAACATGCAAATCCACCAATTGTCTATATTTTGAAAAAGAAGAACAAAATATACAAAAATTGTTTTCAGACAATGGTGTGAGATTGTCTTCAGTTGAGAAGATGTTTAAAGAATCAATTTAGGATGCCAGGCATGGTGGCTCATGCCTGTAATCCCAACACTTTGGGAAGCAGAGGTAGGAGGATTGCTTGAGCCCAGCAGTTCCAGTCCAGACTGGGCAACTTAGTGGAACCTCATCCGTACAAAAAATTTAAAAATTAGGCATGTGTGATGGCATGTGCCTGTGGTCCTGCCTACTTGGGAGGCTGAGGTGGGAGGATCACTTGAGCCTCAGAGTTTGAGATTGCAGTGAGCTGTGATTGTACCACTGCACTCCAGCCTGGGTAAAGAAATCTGCTTAGGATATGATAAAAATATTTCACAAAATCAAGTTATTATAATATTAGCTAACAAATTCCATGTATTTTATTTAGTAGTACATAGTAGAGTGCATGGGTAAAAAGTGATTAATCAAAAAGAAAAGGGGCTAACGTATCCTTTAAGCTTTGTTCCTTCCTTTGACCTCCCATAGCATTTTATGCATAGCATTTGTATAGTACTAAATTCTGTGGGCCTGTGAGCATCTGAGCATACTGCAGGGCACCTGGCATACAAATGCTGGTCCAAGGACTGTTTAAATGCAACTGTAAAGCTACAAATATGTGATATCTTTAGTAGCATAACGGGTTATCATTACTTGTAGATGCAGCAATCCTAGAAATGGTGAAACTAGTGACCTCTAGTGGCAGAATACCACACTTCCCCCCATCTTTAATCACAAGAGATTAATATTAAGAATTCCATTTTACTTAAAACTCCTTAGGCCAGGCATGGTGGCTCACACCTGTAATCCCAGCACTTTGGGAGGCCGAGGCAAGAGGATCACTTGATCCCAGGAGCTAGAGGCCAGCCTGGGCAACATAGTGAGACCCTTCTCTGCAAAAAAATTAAAAATTCAGCCAATGGCTACTCAGAAGGCCAAGGCGGGAGGATTCCTTGAGTACAGGAGCTGGAGGCTGCAGTGAGCTGTGATTACACCACTGCACTCCAAACCAGGAGACAGAGTGAGACCTTGTCTTTAATTTTTTTCCCATTAATTTATAGACAAACTGCATTCCATCCATTCCCTGCCATATTCCTTACCTACTCCCAGTATCTCAGAGTTTCCACTGGTGAAGGCCTCCTTCTCCACTCCCAACTGAGAATGGCTGACATAGAGAGCTTGTTTACATCCCTACCAGCCAAGATGATTCTTTTGGGCTTTCTTTTCAGTGGTTTGTGTTAGGAAAGTCATTGATTTAGAGGTAAAGTTCCAAAGAGAAAATCATATGAACACTTTCTGGTCTACTGATACCTACCCTCAGTCCCCCTTTTTCTAGGGGTACACATTCATAAAAAA
>NW_012107585.1:8590233-8593485 GCF_000951045.1 Mandrillus leucophaeus | reverse complement strand
GCTTGAGCCCAGCAGTTCCAGTCCAGACTGGGCAACTTAGTGGAACCTCATCCGTACAAAAAATTTAAAAATTAGGCATGTGTGATGGCATGTGCCTGTGGTCCTGCCTACTTGGGAGGCTGAGGTGGGAGGATCACTTGAGCCTCAGAGTTTGAGATTGCAGTGAGCTGTGATTGTACCACTGCACTCCAGCCTGGGTAAAGAAATCTGCTTAGGATATGATAAAAATATTTCACAAAATCAAGTTATTATAATATTAGCTAACAAATTCCATGTATTTTATTTAGTAGTACATAGTAGAGTGCATGGGTAAAAAGTGATTAATCAAAAAGAAAAGAGGCTAACGTATCCTTTAAGCTTTGTTCCTTCCTTTGACCTCCCATAGCATTTTATGCATAGCATTTGTATAGTACTAAATTCTGTGGGCCTGTGAGCATCTGAGCATACTGCAGGGCACCTGGCATACAAATGCTGGTCCAAGGACTGTTTAAATGCAACTGTAAAGCTACAAATATGTGATATCTTTAGTAGCATAACGGGTTATCATTACTTGTAGATGCAGCAATCCTAGAAATGGTGAAACTAGTGACCTCTAGTGGCAGAATACCACACTTCCCCCCATCTTTAATCACAAGAGATTAATATTAAGAATTCCATTTTACTTAAAACTCCTTAGGCCAGGCATGGTGGCTCACACCTGTAATCCCAGCACTTTGGGAGGCCGAGGCAAGAGGATCACTTGATCCCAGGAGCTAGAGGCCAGCCTGGGCAACATAGTGAGACCCTTCTCTGCAAAAAAATTAAAAATTCAGCCAATGGCTACTCAGAAGGCCAAGGCGGGAGGATTCCTTGAGTACAGGAGCTGGAGGCTGCAGTGAGCTGTGATTACACCACTGCACTCCAAACCAGGAGACAGAGTGAGACCTTGTCTTTAATTTTTTTCCCATTAATTTATAGACAAACTGCATTCCATCCATTCCCTGCCATATTCCTTACCTACTCCCAGTATCTCAGAGTTTCCACTGGTGAAGGCCTCCTTCTCCACTCCCAACTGAGAATGGCTGACATAGAGAGCTTGTTTACATCCCTACCAGCCAAGATGATTCTTTTGGGCTTTCTTTTCAGTGGTTTGTGTTAGGAAAGTCATTGATTTAGAGGTAAAGTTCCAAAGAGAAAATCATATGAACACTTTCTGGTCTACTGATACCTACCCTCAGTCCCCCTTTTTCTAGGGGTACACATTCATAAAAAAACCCTACTTATCACCTATACAACCATTCTGTTTTTCACGTTCAGTAAATTACATGATATATTCAATACTTTATTATAAAACTTTGTGTGAGATGATTTTGTCCAACCGCAGGCTAATGCGAGTGTTCTGTGCATGTTTACGGCAGGCTAGGCTGAGCTATGCCGGTGGGTAGGTTGGCTTCATTAAATGCATTTTTGACTTACGAGGGGTTTATCAGAATGTAACCCTGTAAGTCAAAGAGCATCTATGTTATATTTTTAGTGAGAAGCAGAGTCACACGCTCAAGCTGGAAGGGAGAGTAGCTCATTTTGCAGAAGAGGAAACAGTGACTGGGAACGGGATGGCAGCATTAACATTTGCTGCTTGGTCCTCACTGATCCCGCAAAGGGTGTTGAAACCAAACAAAAAGGCCGGGCGCGATGGCTCCCGCCTGTAATCCCAGCACTTTGGGAGGCCGAGGCAGGCGGATTACCTGAGGCCAGAGTTCAAGACCAGCCTGCCCAACATGGTGAAACCCTGTCCCTACTAAAAATATGAAAATTAGCTGGGCATGGTGGCGCACGCCTGTAATTCCAGCTACTCGGGAAGCTGAGGCAGGAGAATTGCTTGAACCTGGGATGTGGAGGTTGCAGTGAGCTGAGATCGTGCCACTGTTATTCCAGCCTGGGCAACAGAGTGAGACTCTGTCTCAGAAAAAAAAAAAAAAAAAAAGCCAGACTCATGCCTGCAATCTCAGCACTTTGGGAGGCCAAGGCTGGTGGATCACCTGAGGTCAGGAGTTCAAGACCAGCCTGACCAATGTGGCGAATCCCTGTGTCTCTACTAAAAATACAAAATTTAGCCAGGCATGGTGGCTCACATTGGTAATCCCAGCTACTAAGGAAGCTGAGGCAGGAGAATTGCTTGGGCCCGGGAGGCAGAAGTTGCAGTCAGTCAAGACTACCGCACTCCAGCCTGGGTGACAGAGTAAGACCCTACACCAAAAAAAAAAAAAAAAAAAAAAAAAATTGGGCGAGGTATAATTCCTTTAGCCTGTCATCATAGCAAGTCTAGGTTACAAATACATTCAATCATCTGTTTTACCAGTAAAAAGCAATTCATCGTGCAGGCAACTTTTCTCTTGTTTGAGGCGAATGATCTCTTCTCGTTGCTCGTTATTTTCTGTCGTCTTTTCGTTGAGGTCCTCTTCACAACAGAAGAAAAAGAAAGTCCTCAAATAAATACTAGTTTCCAGTCCTCAAAGACACACTATGTCTAACACTCATGTCCTCAGCAGCCCCTTCCAGTCCTGTTGGATCTATAGACAAAATCTGTTTCACAGCCAACATCTCCACCCCTGGCAAGGACCCTGGTTGGAGGCTTCACTTGCTCTCATCTCACTGACCTCCCTGCGCCAGCCTTGCCTCTCCTGTGACAGCCCAGTGTACACAGAGCAATCTTTTAAAAATCAAAATCTGCCCCGCGCAGTGGCTCATGCCTATAATCCCAGCACTTTGGGAGGCCGAGGCAGACAAACCACTTGAGGCCAGGAGTTCCAGACCAGCCTGGCCAACATGGTGAAACCCCGTCTCTACTAAAAATACAAAAATCAGCTGGGTGTGGTGGTGCACACCTGCAATCCTAGCTACTCGGAAGCCTGAGGCAGGAAAATTACTTGAATCCAGGTGGTGGAGGTTGCAGTGAGCTGAGATCATGCCACTGCACTCAACCTGGACAACACAGTGAGATTCCATCTCAAAAAAAAAAAAAAAAAGTAAAGTAAAATAAAAATAAAGGCCAAGTGCAGTGGCTCACGCCTGTAATCCCAGCACTTTGGGAGGCTGAGGCAGGAGGATCACTTGAGGCCAGGAGTTTGAGATCAGCCTGGACAACACAGTGAGATTCCATCTCTACGAAAGTAAAATTTAGGCTGAATGTGGTTGCTTACGCCTGTAGTCCCAGCTACATGGGAGGCTGAGGCAGGAGAATGGCGTGAACCCAGGAGGCGGAGCTTGCAGTGA
>NW_012107585.1:8575697-8590113 GCF_000951045.1 Mandrillus leucophaeus | reverse complement strand
GGATCACCTGAGGTCAGGAGTTCGAGACCAGCCTGGCCAACCTGGTAAAACCCCGTCTCTACTAAAAATACAAAAATTAGCTGGGCATGGCGGCAGGTGCCCGTAATCCCAGCTACTCAGGAGGCTGAGGCAGGAGAATCGCTTGAGAGGGAGGTGGAGGTTGCAGTGAGCCGAGATCACGTCACTGCACTCCAGCCTGGGCGACAAGAGTGAAATTCCATCTCAAAAATAAATACATAAAAAATAAATAAATAAAAATCTGCTTGTGTCATTTCTCAGTGAAAAGCCTTGCTACTGCACTGAGGATGAAATCCAAATTCATTTCTGCAAACTGCAGAGCCCAGCGTGACCTGACCCACCCATCTCCCCACTGCCCTTCCCTCCTTTCCTTCTGTTCCTTGAATATGTCTGTGGTATAAGAAGAAACAGAGTTGGTTTTTGTCCTCTGTTCCTGGAACAGAGCTCCTAAAACCTGTCGAATTTCCTAAGTGACAGAAGCATCTTTTGTCATTCATGAAGAGCCCCAGTTGATTACGCCAGAGCACATGCTAACGAGGTGACTCAGGGTGGAGCCCCTACGTGGCCTCAGGATGCAGCCGGTCACCAGAAACACCAAGTGAGGAGAGGGCTGGAACCTGCAGTCCCACTTGTGGACCTCCAGGAAGGGGAGGGAGGGCTGGAGACTGAGCTCTATAAAAATTTTTCTTCTTCTTTTTTTTTTTGAGGTGGAGTCTCACTCTGTTGCCCAGGCTGAAGTATAGTGGCACGATCTTGGCTCACTGCAACCTCCACCTCCTGGGCTCAAGAAATCCTTCTACTTTGCCTCCCAGGCAGCTGGGACTACAGGATCACACCACCTATGCCTGGCTAATTTTTTGTAGAGACAGGGCTCTGCCATGTTATCCAGGCTGGTCTTGAACTCCTGGCCTCGGGTGATCTGCCTGCTTTGCCCTCCCAAAGTGCTAGGATTACATGTGAGCCATCATGCCCAGCCATTATTTCTCTTTTCTTAAATAAAAAAGTTTTAAGCTGGATGCAGTGGCTCATGCCTGTAATCCCAGCACTTTGGGAGGCCAAGGTGGGTGGATCATGAGGTCAGGAGTTTGAGACCAGCCTGACCAACATCATGAAACCCCATCTCTACTAAAAATACAAAAATTAGCCAGGCATGGTGGCGGGGGCCTGTAATCCCAGCTACTCGGGAGGCTGAGGCAGGAGAATTGCTTGAACCTGGGAGGTGGAGGTTGCAGTGAGCTGAGATCACGCCATTGCATTCCAGCCTAGGCAACAGAGTGAGACTCCACCTCAAAAAAAAAAAAAGTTTTAATATTGAATTTATAAAATGTTTATAATATATAAATATTGACAGAACAGACTTCTTTCTACTTGTATATTTTACCTCGGTATATATAAACATTCAATAAATACCAAATACCTAGAGTGTAGCCCTGGTGCTGTGCTATTAACAGTACACTGAAAAAGAGAAGCAGAGTCTGTTCCTGCTGCCAAGGGGATGATAATATGATTATGGTTTTAGCTAAAGCTACAAATGGAGATGAGACCTATGGCTAACCATAGGTCAGGGCATCATAAGGACAACATTTTCAAATGCTGAATCTTTTAAGTTAAATCAACAAAGATTGGCTGGGTGCATTGGTTCACGCTTGTAAATCCCAGCACTTTGGGAGGCCAAGGCAGAGGGATCGCCTGAAGTCAGGAGTTCCAGACTAGCCTGGCCAACATGGCAAAACTCTGTCTCTACTAAACATCCAAAAATTAGCCAGGCATGGTGGTGGGCGCCTGTAATCCCAGCTACTTGGGAAGCTGAGACAGGGGAATAGCTTGAACTCGGGAGGTGGAGGCTTTGGTGAACCAAGATAGCGCCACTGCACTCCAGCCTGGGTGACAGAGTGAGACTCTGTCGAAAATAAATAAATAAATTGGCAAAAATAAAAATTCCTAATATCCGAATCAGAAGTTTCTGCCCTCACCATGGGAAGAAATGCCCAGGCTAGCCTGCTAGCAAGGAGAAGATGAAACGTGTGAGGCAGAACTGCCCAGATGGGAAGCTCAGTGAGGCCCAATTGTAATCCGTCACCTCCCATTTACCTCTAGACACGTGGGTTTAATACATGCTAGGACTGCCTGCCACTGAAATACTGATGTTGTCTGCCACAAAGCAGGTATCAGCAATAGCTAATGGTACAGCCACCTCAACTAAGGCAGGATTACTTTAAAATATGATACATTCTGCAGTTCTCCCCAACTCTGTTATTTATCTTATAAGACACAAATTGCAGCATAATCCTATATAAATGAAATGGATATTTCACATCAGGGCCTAAGGCCGGGAATTGATCTACTCGCAAGCATAAGATTAAGTGAACCCAAATGAAGAAATACATTACCAAGATAATACACTCGTATCTTAAATGTAGGTCTCTTCCTTACCTTTTAGTTTACTGACTTCAATCTTAAGTGCCTTCAGTTTCTGCTTATAATCTTGCTTTTCTTTCACAATACAAGTCTCCGCCATCTTGGCGTCACGTAGGGCATGCTCTAGCAATTTAAATTTACCCGAACAGTCTGCAATGTGATTGACTGCCTCAATAATATCTTTGTCCTAAAAACCAAATTTGAAAACGGTTATTCTACATTCTTAAATTCCAATTAACCAAAAAGAGAAGATAATACTAAGATCCGACTGTGTGCCAGGTTCCATTCTAAGCACTTTTCGCATATTAACTCATTTAATCTTTACAGTAACTCTATGAGGAGGTACTGTTGCTCTTGCCAAGTGACAGACGAGTCGACAGAAAGGCCATGTTCCTTGCCCCTGGTTACACAGCTAGTTAGTGGTGGAGCCACCATTTGAACCTAGCTGGCTGCCTCAGACACTATATACTGAACCACTACCCCTTGCTCTCTCTCAGAAAGTTACAGTCAGACCATTCCATTACCTAAGAAACTATAATAGTAACAAGAGGGTAGGTGGCCCCTGGATGGGAAACTCATCCTCTGGATTATATAGGTCGGTCTAACGGCTCACCATTCCCTCCCATTTTCCAGCTTGTTAAAATGACAGACTCCACAACATCATTCCAAACCTACCAAATTAGAATTTCTTAATTGTTGAGGCAGTTTTAGTTACCAAAAAAGGTATCTGCTCCTTGAAAAGCAACTCAAACAACACCTAAAAGTATAAAAATAAGTAAAAGTTCTATCCCTCCCCCACTCACCTGGAATAACTGTTATTAAGAGGTTTTACCCGACTGAAGTCTAAGTGTTTCTGCTACAGCATCGTAAATGCACGCCTGAAAAATCACATTGTCTGCACATCTCGCACTAGGACTTACAGAATAAAAGGGTTGGGGCAGGCCATGCAAAAACCCATGGAACTTTGCGACCAGGCCAGTAGCAAAAAATAACAGTTCTAATAAGTACAAGAACACAGTTCAGTTAACACCAGGAGAGACCCACAACAGTCAATCCCTTTCAGCCTGAAACCTGGACTCCTACTTACTCCTTTGATAAGGATGTCCTGGAGGGCATCTGCTTCTAAGGAAACCATTTTCATCAGATAAAATCTCTCAGTCGGCCGGGCGCGGTGGCTCAAGCCTGTAATCCCAGCACTTTGGGAGACCGAGACGGGCGGATCATGAGGTCAGGAGATCGAGACCATCCTGGCTAACACGGTAAAACCCCGTCTCTACTAAAAATACAAAAAACCAGCCGGGCGAGGTGGCGGGCGCCTGTAGTCCCAGCTATTGGGGAGGCTGAGGCAGGAGAATGGCGTAAAACCCGGGAGGCGGAGCTTGCAGTGAGCTGAGATCCGGCCACTGCACTCCAGCCAGGGCTACAGAGCAAGACTCCGTCTCAAAAAAAAAAAAAAAAAAAAAAAAAAATCAGTCTAGGAACACAGCCTTTTTTTTCTGATGAAGTCTCGCTCTGTCATCGGGCTGGAGTGCAGTGGTGTGATCTCAGCTTACTGCAACCTCTGCCTCCTGGGTTCAGGCAATTCTCCTGCCTCAGCCTCCCAAGTAGCTGGGACTACAGGGGTGTGGCACTACGCCCAGCTAATTTTTGTATTTTTTTAAATAGAGACAGGGTTTCACCATGTTAGCCAGGATGGTCTCGATCTCTTGGTTTTATGATCCGCCTGGCTCAGCCTCCCAAAGTGCTGGGATTACAGATGTGAGCCACCATCCCTGGCCTTCTTTTTTTTTTTTTCTTTTTTTGAGACAGAGTCTCACTGTGTCACCCAAGCTGGAGTGCAGTGGTGCAATCTCGGCTCACTGCAACGTCTACCTCCCAGCTTCCAGGGATCCTCATACTCCAGCCTCCAGAGTAGCTGAGATTACAGGCATGCCACCATGCCCGGCTAACTTTTTTGTATTTTTAGTAAAGACAGGGGTTTCACCATGTTGGCCAGGCTGGTCTCGAACTCCTGACCTCAAGGAATCCACCCGCCTCGGCCTCCCAAAGTGCTGGGATTATAGGCGTGAGCCACTGCAAACGACCTCCAGGAGCACACCCTTCCTAATGTACCCACTGTTTTAATGGTGGGGAAATGCCTTGCCAGCACCTCCACACATACCTACAGCTTTGCCAGAGTTTGCTATGATGGAAACCAGAGAGGTTGTTGAAGCCACTAAACTGGCTACTACTTGACTAAAGACATGACTGTAGATTTTAATATTTTCTATTTAATTTTCAGAGCACTTGCCCCAATCACTTCAAAACAATGTGCTGAGAAAAATCACATCTTTATTAGCGTGAGCATTTCATTATACCAACATCGTTCCCTTAAATACCAATTGTCAAAGACGCGCATAACAGCAGGAGACTGTGTATCGTTGTATATTGCATGTTAGTGACTATATCAACTGCTCAATTGCAAATGGTTTTTCTCTCCATTAAAAAAAATTATCAAGCAATCTAATTGCCAATAACTCTATGAGACCTAATAATGGATACCCGGGGAGAAAATAAGTTAATTCAGACCTGCCAGCCCATAGAATGGGCCTTGGAGACAGAAGACCAGAAGCAGAGTCCTGCCTCCTTTCTTCATGCCTTGGGAACATCATTTTAAATTTGTTTCCCTCATTTCTAACTGGGCGTTTTAAAAAACAAGAGCAACATTGGTAGCTTTACATTTCTGAGATGCTGGGGACTTAGGTAAGATAATGAATGTGAATATAAACCACCAAGCACTCTGGCAAATGGAAGAATTCTTATTTTTGATTACCTTTAGCTTTATCATTGTCGTGAGAGCTTGTTCTCGAGCTTGTAACTGTCCTACCTGAGCAGAAAGTTCCACTAACGTGTTGCTGAGAGTTTCGTTTCTAGCCTACAAGAAAACAACACAGATGATAGTGCTTGAGTCCTTTTAAAGCTTTCACTACGCTGGCTAGCCATAGTCTGTGCTTATTTCTCCATTTTGTTTTTTCCTTGTTTGACTTGTTAGTAACAAAAAAAGAGTTGGTAATGAAGTGGGCTAATAAAACCCACATTGTTTTAGTAACAAAGTGGGCTAAGAAAGCAGTCATCAAAAAAGAATACAAATATGTATTTCTCTATTAATTCTACCATCCTCTCAGTACTTGTATTTGCCCTACTGAATTATGTTGATGATGCTTGTAAACATGTCTATTTCCTAATATCTTTTATGTGTAATTTTGGGTTGGGAAGAGGGAAGAAAATGAATGAATGAGAACTGTATTAGTAAGAGATTTCCTTTGTTGAAACAAAGTAGCATTAGTGAACTCTGTGAATTTAAAAAATATTCTTTGTCGAAAGAACTTCATACTGGGGTATTCCTACTCATCAGTTATTTAAAAAAAAACACATAGTGCTAGATCTGATATAATTATTGTGTATACAATCTATTTACTAGTTGAGAAAAATAACCATCAGACTTTTTTTTTTTTTTTTTTTGAGATGGAGTCTCACTCTGTCGCCCAGGCTAGAGTGCACTGGTGGTATGATCTCGGCTCACTGCAACCTCCGCCTTCTGGGTTCAAGTGATTCTCCTGCCTCAGCCTCCGGAGTAGCTGGGATGAAGGATGTAACACATAAACAAGCTGGCTTTCTGCGTCTCTTATGAGCATGAACTCAAAAAATATCTGATGACTGACGAATTAGAAGAGAAAACCAAAAAAATCTGTCTTTTTTTTTTTTTGACACAGAGTCTCACTCTTTCCCCCAGGATGGAGTGGAGTGGTGTGATCTCGGCTCACTGCAACCTCTGCCTCTCAGGTTCAAGTGACTCTCCTACCTCAGCCTCCCGAGTAGCTGGGACTACAGGCGCCCGCCAAAACACCTGGTTGATTTTTGAATTTTTAGTAGAGAGGGGGTTTCACCATGTTGGCCAGGCTGATCTCAGACTTTGGACCTCAAGTGATCCGCCCACCTCAGCCTCCCAAAGTGCTGGGATTATAGGTGTCAGCCACCGTGTCGGGCTCAAAAAACAAGTCTTAGAGGTTTTATTCCCAATATGCCACTAACGTTATAAGACACAATAATTGGCTGGGCACAGTGGCTCACATCTGTAATCCCAACACTCTGAGAGGCCGAGGCGGGCGGATCACCTGATATCGGGAGTTTGAGACCAGCCTGACCAACATGGAGAAACTCCGTCTCTACTAAAAATACAAAATTAGCTGGGCGTGCTGGTGCATGCCTGTAATCCCAGCTACTCGGGAGAGTGAGGCAAGAGAATTGCTTGAACCCAGGAGGCAGAGGTTGCAGTGAGCCGAGATTGTGCCATTGCACTCCAGCCTGGGCAACAAGAGTGAAACTCCGTCTCAAAAATAAAAAGACGCAATAATTTAGAAAACATCATTGAAGCTACCAAAACTTGATGATACCCTCTCATCTTTGAGGAAAGCTTTCTAAAATAACCCATTGTTGATTAAATGGTAGATGCTACTAAACCAAATGGTATAACAGTTACAAAGGGTTGTACTGAAGCTCAATCTCTAAGACAGGATGGTGCTGTGCAACTAACCAAAACTGTAGGATAAACAGAACTACAAGGGGTGGATGAGTGTAGATACCTTCATACACACACGTATGCATTTTTGCATTGGTTGTTTGTTGTGATTGTTGTTTTTTATCGAGATGAAGTCTCACTGTGTTGCCCAGGCTGGACTTGAACTCCTGGGCCCAAGCGATGTTTCTGCCTCAGCCTCCCCAGAAGCTGGGATTACAGGCACACACCACTGTGCTTGGCTTACATGTGCTTTTTTGTTGTTGTTGTTTTGTCACCCAGGCTGGGGTGTAGTGGCACAATCACAGCTCGCTGCAGCCTTGACCTCCTGGGCTCAAGTGATCCTCCTGCCTCAGCCTCCCAAGTAGCTGGGACCACAGCAGTACACCACCACACCCAGCTCATTTTTGTATTTCCATTTTTTCAGAGACAGGCATGTGCCATGTTGCCAAGCATGATCTCGAGTTCCTGGGCTGAAGCAATCCTCCCACCTCAGCCTCCCAAACTAAGAGCTGGGATAACAGGCATAAGTCACCGAGCCACTGTGCCCAGCCTCACATGCATTTTTAATGAAACATTTAAATATAATTTTTCTTTTTTCTTCTTCTTTTTTTTTTTTTTTTTTTTTGAGACAGAGTTTCCCTCTTGTTGCCCGGTCTGGAGTGCAATGGTGAGATCTCGGCTCACCGCAACCTCCGCCTCCCGGGTTCAAACGATTCTCCTGCCTCAGCCTCCCGAGTAGCTGGGACTACAGGCGCGCGCCACCACGCCCAGCTAATTTTGTATTTTTAGGAGAGACAGGGTTTCTCCACGTTGGCCAGGCTGGTCTCAAACTCCCTACCTCAGGTGATCTGCCCACCTCGGCCTCCCAAAGTGTCGGCATTACAGGAGTGAGTCACCGCACGTGGCCAAATCTAATTTTTCAATAACTGAAACACAAAGGGAATTTGGACTAGTGAAGTTTATCAGAAAATAATCCCAACCTCAAGGTCTTCAGAGAGAAGAGAAGAATGCGTTGCCTTTTGAGCCATTTCCTGAAGCTGTAGTTGGGTCTTTTGGAAAGCAGTTTGGCATTCCATTTGGTTGGATTCAAGAGATTTTACCTTCTTCGTGAGTGACCTGATTATTTCAGTTCTTTTATGTAGTTCACCTGAGGGAAAGTTCATCAATAATTTGTAGTCAGACCTTCAGCTTAAAATGCATTATTTTCAAAATGGGTGGTTAAAAAGTAAAAGTGTGCTAGAGAATTTTTACAAAGACAATCTTCTTTTAAAACCTTTTTTATGAAATGCGCACTATCACCCCTAATCAAGAAACAGAACTGTGAGCAACTGGAAGCCTCTGGAGGTCACTTCCTGAACATAATCTCTCCAGTTTCTACTTTCCCAACCATGAGCCTGATCTTCGAGTAATCACTTCCTAGTTTTTCACTACAGCTTTACCAATGACCACATGCCTCAAAATTATAGTTTAATTTGAACCATATAAAAATGGAATCATATTCTGAGAATTCTTCTGTTTGCTTTTTTTGCTTAAGATGATGATTCTGAGATTCGCTCAGTTGTGTATAACTTGTGTTTGTGCACTAACATTGCCCGGTAATATTCCACTGAATGATTACACCAAAGCTTATTTCTGTTTTTTTTTTTTTTTTGGTGAGACAGAGTCTCCCTCTATTGCCCAGGCTGGAGTGCAATGGCATGATCTCGGCTCACTGCAACCTCTACCTCCTGGGTTCAAATGATTCTTCTGCCTCAACCTCCCAAGTAGCTGGGACTACAGGCGAGCGCCACCACGTCCAGCTAATTTTTTTGTATTTTTAGTAGAGACAGGGTTTCACCATATTAGCCAGGATGGTCTCCATCTCCTGACCTCGTGATCCATCCACCTCAGCCTCCCAAAGTGCTGGGATTACAGGTATGAGCCACTGCGCCCGGCCTACCAAAGGTTATTTCTAATATTGATGATCATTTGGGTTATTTCTACTTTGCAGCTATGATAAACAATGCTGCTCTGAATATTCTTTGACACGCATCTTTTTTTTTTTTGAGATGGAGTCTCACTCTGTAGCCCAGGCTGGAGTGCAGTGGTGTGATCTCAGTTCACTGCAACCTCCGCCTCCCAGGTTCAAGCAATTCTCCTGCTGTAGCCTCCGGAGTAGCCGGGACTACAGGCATGAGCCACCATGCCTGGCTAATTTTTGTATTTTTAGTAGAGACGGAGTTTCGCCATGTTGGCCAGGTTGGTCTCGAACCCCTGACCTCAGGTGATTCGCCTGCCTTGGCCTCCCAAAGTGCTGGGATTATAGACGTGAGCCACAGCACCAGGCCTTTTTACATGCATCTGGGTGCATATTTTCAAGAGTTTCTCGAGAGCCTTGCTTCTCAAAATGTGATCCCTGGACCAGCAGCGGCAGTGGCATCGCCTGGGATGCCTGTTAGAAATGCAGATCCTTGGGCCCCAGACCTACTGTATCAGAATCTAAATTTTAACAAGCCCCTTAAGTGATTCATGTGTCTATTATAGGGTGAGAATATTCTAGAAGTGGCTTTGCTGGGCTGTAGGATATGCACATCTTCAGCTTCACCAGATACTGCCAAACGATTTTGCACACCAGCAGTAACAACTGACTCCCGCTAGCAGCGTCTCAGCTTTCCCTTGGCGTCATACTTTACCAAAACCCGGTAATTTCTGCCAGGCTAGTAAAAGTAAAATAGTATCTCAATTTGATTTTTATTTGCATTTCCCTAATTACTAATGAGAATAGGAAACTTTTTATATATTTATTAGACATTCAATTTGCCTCTTTCCATGAGGTGCCTATTCAAATCTTGCTCATTTTAAAATAAAATACTGATAGCTACGTATAATGTGGGTTATATATGTTATATGTGTTATCTTTCTTCTTTTAACATGTTTATATAAGAGCCATAAGATGTTATACTGCATTTAATCAGCAACCATGTTAAATGCTGTGTGTGTATACGCGTGTGGGTGTGGTCAGAGTAAAATCAGATGGTCATCAAAGAAACAAAAAAAATAATACATTTGGGTTTTTTGTTTGTTTCTTTCTTTGTTTTGACACAGAGTCTTACTCTGTCACCCAGGATGGAGTGCAGTGGCACGATCTCGGCTCACTGCAACCTCCACCTCCCAGATTCAAGCAATTCTCCTGCCTCAGCCTCCTGAGTAGCTGGGACTATAGGCGTGCACCACCATGCCCTGCTAATTTTTGTATTTCTAGTAGAGATAAGGTACACCATGTTGGCTGGGCTGGTATCGAACTCCTGACCTCAAGTGATCGGCCTGCCTCAGCCTCCCAAAGTGCCGGGATTAAAGGCATGAGCCACCATGCCCCACCAAAAATGACAGATTTGGATTGCCACATTTACAGAATCCTTTGAGTAATGTTAAGTAAAAAAAGGTTATCTTTCTATTACACAGATCAGTGTTTTCTCCTCTAATGTATTCTACTAACAATCTAGAGTCATTGGAACATTCAGATTTAGGGCAGCACTAAAGGAATGACAGAATTAAAATATGGTATCATATTTTAATAAATAAATAAATAAATAAATAAACTTTTTGCAACCATTTTTGAGACAGCTACATATATATATGTGTGTGTGTGTGTGTGTGTGTGTATATATATATATTTTTTTTTTTGAGACAGGGTCTTGTTCTGTCCCCCAGGCTGGAGTGCAGTGGCGCAATCTTGGCTCACTGCAACCTCCACCTCCCGGGTTCAAGTGATTCTCATGCCTCTGCCTCCCGAGTAGTTGAGATTACAGGTGTGCACCACCACGCCCAGCTAATTTTTTGTATTTTTAGTAGAAGTGGGGTTTCACCATGTTGGCTGGGCTGGTCTCCAGCTCCAGAGCTCAAATGATCTACCAAAGTGCTGGGATTACAGGTGTGAGCCACTGTGCCTGGACAGACAGCTATAATTTTAAAAGATGACCATTTTAGGAACTTAAGATCAAGTTCAATACAAAAAGCTTAAAATCTTTCAGCTTAGTTTAAGAGAATGGCTAGTCATATGGCATCTTCATTCATACTCTTGTTCAAAACTTCAGCTTCACCAATGGCGCTCACCCCGTGTTAACTGGAGCTCTATCCAGCCCCCTTTTTATGCTGAAATACTTTGCTTGTCCTACTTTATTTGAATGTGTCTGTCCCATTATCACTGTTCATAAAGTCCTCCTGTCTCCAATGAGCCTAAACTTGAGGACAGCAGGGGTTTCAGTCTTTACTTCCTCTCTGTCTTCCCCATGAGCCCATCAATGTGTTAGCACAAAGGAGTGCATAACTGTTGTCACTGAACGTATTTCTGACCTTCTAATTTGCTGCAACGTTCTTCCAATGTCAACACTTTCTGCCGATCCTCTTCCCATGAAAGAAGCTGTTGCTGGTGCACTGCAACCATGTCATTGAGCTCTTTATCTCGATCTTTTAATTCTCCAATGAGCAACTGCAGCTCCTTCCGTTGTTTCTCAATAGTGGAAATCTCAACTTCTGACCCGATGTTCTAAACATAGAAAGCGGTTTCACATCAAAATAGAATGAAATCAGTAACAAATCAGCCAAAGTCAATTTTCCAAATAAGTATATCTTCTTTTGCTGTCAGTTCCAAGTAGTTCAATTAGTTTCAAGTTAATAACATGGCAGCAAAGATTATGTATACTTAAAACATATTCAAGTTAAAACCTACCATGCACTCTGCCTCTCTACAATTTTCTGTCATGCCATACGTGCCATGCCTAAAAAGTGGGACTGTTTCTAAAACCCGCTGGGTAAACAAATAAACCTATTTCTGCACTTCTTCTTCCCCTTTGCCAACAACCCTTTTCTCTGCCAGTCAATAACATTATCTCCCACCTTGCCCCAGCAATTTGAGTAACCAAGTACAGGTTAAACATGAAATAGTGGCCAGGCGTGGTGGCTCACACCTATAATCTCAGCACTTTGGGAGGTCAAGGTGGGTTGATCACCTGAGGTCAGGAGTTTGAGACGAGCCTGACTAACGTGGCAAAACCCCATCTCTACTAAAAATACAAAAATTAGCTCAGTGTGGTGGCACATGCCTGTAACCTCAGCTACTCAAGAGGCTGAGGCAGGAGAATTGCTTGAACCCTGGAGGCGGAGGGTGCAGTGAGCCGAGATCGTGCCATTGCACTCCAGCCTGGGCGACAAGAGCGAAACTCTAGCTCAAAAACAAAACAAAACAAAAAAAACCATGAAATAGTTACTGCTTAAATGTAAATGATTCTTACTAAAGAATGGGAATTTTAGTCTATAAAAAGAAAATTAAGTCTTCCAGTATTCAATATTCATGAAAACTATAACATCTAAGGCATCTATACATATTCAATCTATTAAGGACAATTTAATATTGTAACTAGTCTAAATACAACATACATAATTAAAAACCAAATTCTGTAAGGAAATTTTTCACATATACCCAAAGACATTAGTATGATAAACTCCCATATACTCAGTACCTAGGTTCTACCATTATCAAGATTTCACCACAGCTGTTTCAATTTCCTTTTCTTTTATTGATTAAAAAATACCATTTCACCCTTACATCCTTCAGAATGCATCTCTAAAAATGAACATTTCCTATATAACCATGATGCCATTTTTATACCTAATAATATTATCTATTAATACAATAATTCCTTTTAAGTATACAGCATTTGAAAGTCTAACAAGTTGGTCTGACCAAATTGTGATCCCAGAATTAGCCACTTAGTGGCTACATAACCTTGGGCAAGTTACTTAACTTCTCTAAGAATTAGTTTCCTCACCTGTAAAATAATAGCAACGGCATTTTAACATCTTGGAGTGACGAAGATTAAACAAGACAAACTCTGTAAAGTACTGAGCACAACGCCTAGCTCGTAGTAATCACTTAACAAACATCAGCTCTCATTAACACTGTAAACCACATTTCAAATCATGGTGCTGTCCCTACCTATGAAATAAAGAACTAAAAGTGTTACTTTAATAGAGTTCCACCTTAAAGATAGTAATTAAAGGTTCACCAGTGACCCTTTGTACTCCCTTACTGCTTTTTGAAAAATAAGATTTGTAAATAAACAAAAATAATGAGGGGGGCTCAGTGGCTCACACCTGTAATCCCAGCACTTTGGGAAGCCGAGGTGGGCAGATCACCTGAGGTCAGGAGTTCAAGACCAGCCTGGCCAACATGGCGAAACCCTCTCTCTACTAAAAATACAAAAATTAGCTCGGCATGGTGGTGGGCGCCTGTAGTCCCAGCTATTTGGAAGGCTGAGGCGGGAGGATGGCTTGAACCTGGGAAGCAGAGGCTGCAGTGAGCCGACATTGCCTCACTCCGCTCCAGCCCTGCGGACAGGGCCAGATCCTGTCTCAAAAATAAATAAGAATGATGAATAAATTACAGTTACTAGCCTTAACAAGGAAAATGGAATTTGGAGTCAAGGGATTTCAAGTCCCAAGGCTTGAATTCCAGTGTTGGCCCAGCCCTTTTTTCATGCATTCAACATAATTTATTGAGCGCCAGTGGCTGGGCCACAGCCCGCCAGGCAAGGAGCACATATTCCACTCCAGGAAAACAGGCAGTAAGCCGAGTATACAAAGGCAGGTCGTCTTACACTGATGGACGCGAACCTTGGGCAAGCCCACTTCCAGACTTTTTGGTACAGTGGAGCTGTGAGAGAGCTCCTTTCTTTACTCGCCACGTTGTGTAAATTAAGGACACCCAGCGAGGTAAATGGGAGAGCAGCTCCCCAGACGCCAGTCGTCCTCCCTAAACAGTAAGCACCGGGTACGCGCTACTCTGTGACCTGAGCTGAATAACAAGGTGTTATTGGGTTAAGGAAACGGTGGTGACACCCTTTTCCTCTATGTCCAATGTATTGGTTCACTTTTTTTTTTTTTTCTGAGATGGAGTCTCGCACTGTCGCCCAGGCTGGAGTGCAGTGGCGCGGTCTCGGCTCACTGCAAGCTCCGCCTCCCGGGTTCACGCCATTCTCCTGCCTCAGCCTCCCGAGTAGCTGGGACTACAGGCCACCACGCCCGGCTAATTTTTTTTTGTATTTTTAGTAGAGACGGGGTTTCACCGTGTTAGTCAGGATGGTCTCGATCTCCTGACCTCGTGATCCGCCCGCCTCCGCCTCCCAAAGTGCTGAGATTACAGGCGTGAGCCACCGCGCCCGGCCCGTTTCACATTTTAAGTAGTCACCGTTCTTGAGAAACAGTAGATTTCGACCAATGTGCACCGTTGCAGCGGCGCCCAGCCGCGCTCGGAACCGCCGCTCACCTGGCGTCCGGCAAGGAAGGCTGCCGGAGGGTTCATAGGTGTTTCCTCCGCCCCCGGAGAAGGCCGGTGTGGACGGCGTCACCTTAGAAACGCCATCGGCGCGCCTGCCCCGAGCGGCG
>NW_012107585.1:8573165-8574112 GCF_000951045.1 Mandrillus leucophaeus | reverse complement strand
CCAAAGTGCTGGGATTACAGGCATGAGGCACCTTGCCTGGCATAAATTTTTTTTTAAAGTTAACTGGGCGTGGTGGTGCACTCTTCTGGTCTCAGCTACTCAGGAGGCTGAGACAGGAGGATCACTTGAGCTAGGAGATGGAGGCTCCAATGGGCTGTGATCATGCCACTGCATTCCAGCCTGACCGACAGTGAGACCCTGACTCAAAAAACAAAAACGAGGCCAGGCGCAGTGGCTCATGCCTGTAATCCCAGCATGGAGAGGCTGAGGTGGGCAGACCATGAGATCGGGAGTTCAAGACCAGCCTGGTTAATATGACAAAACCGTCACTATTAAAAATACAAAAAAAACAAAAAACAAAAAACTAGCCAGGTGTGGTGGTGCGTGCCTGTAGTCCCAGCTACCCGGGAGGCTGAGGCAGGAGAATCGCTTGAACCCAGGAGGCGGAGGTTGCAGTGAGCCAATATTGCGCCACACTACTCCAGTCTGGGCAATAGAGACTCCGTCTCAAAAAAAACCCCAAAACACAAAAAACAACAACAAAAAAACTCACCGCCACCACCAGAACCCAAAACCAAATAGCCAATAAACACAAAAAGGTGGTCTACTTCCCTGATCACAGAAATGCCAATAAATAAATAAATAAATAAAGCAAATTCTGAGTAGTTGCTAAAAACAGCCTAGCAGTAGATGACCGCAGTAAGTTGGTGGTGATGAGATGTAAAGGAATGTGGGTTGAATGTCAATTTTTGAAGTCAGGAGCGTTTTAATTCATGTTTCTTAGGTTTCACCATTGTAAGACTTGGTATTTTTCGCTGAGCGCGGTGGCTCACGCCTGTAATCCCAGCACTTTGGGAGGCCAAGGCAGGCGGATCATGAGATCAGGAGATAGAGACCACCCTGGCGAAAACGGTGAAACCCCGTCTCTACTAAAAATACAAAAAAAT
>NW_012107585.1:8566201-8567675 GCF_000951045.1 Mandrillus leucophaeus | reverse complement strand
GTGCGCTCGCCGGGGCTCGGGGCTCCCATCCAGGGTTTCCTGGCTGCAGCCCCGCCGCGTTGGTGGGCACTGTTCTTCCACCTCGGAGACTGGGGGCTCCCAAGTGGCTCAGGCTGAGTATGGACGCTTTTTGCCCACGCCCGAGGCTCCGGCGCTGGAAGGCCTCGAAGAACCGGCTCTTCACCATTACCCAGGGAATGAAGAAGTTAATAAAGGCTGCTGCGCCGCCCCCAGCACCCTGGTTTATGACATTTGAATTGCTCACTCCCCTATCTTCCATCTTCACCCTAATAACCCAGAGCTCGGCAGTGCTCGCTCCTGTGTAGCTGGCTCCAAGAACAGGACCTGACACTCGAATGCCTGAAGGCAGAGCCCAGCCCTTGGGGTAACAGTTGCGAGCCACCCTAGCACCTTTGATACTTTAAACCAAGAATCACAGATGAAGAGGGGGAAATTGATTTTGGGGGGCTCCTGAAAAGCAATGAGAAGAACCACGGTACTTTGTCCTGACAAAATCTACGATATTCTGGGTTGAATCTAAGCTTTTTCACCTGTCCTTCCATAGTCACCTCTTCATCCCCGTGGGAACGGGACTAGGAAAAAATAAGGCTTATCACACTTCAGCCCTGGCTGCGCATCCCTGAATGCTTAACTCATCAGACAGCAAGACAATTACTAAGTACCGTCTTACAGGGTTTCAACTTTACTTTTTGGTTGAATATGAAAGAGCAAAACATGACCTTGTGTTCAAAAAAGACAATCTGAAAATGGAAAAACAAAATTAAGATTTCTTACTTTGAAGCTTTACTGACAGGCTCATGTTTGGGAGACCAAGACAATGTCTTAGAATTTAAAATCAAGAAAGCTGGGCGCAGTGGCCTGTAATCCCAGCACTTTGGGAGGCCAATGTGGGAGGATCTCTTCAGCTCAGGAGTTCACCCGTCTCTAAAAAACAATTTTTTTTTTCCTTCGCCCTCGTCGCCTGGGCTGGAGTGCAATGGCACAATCTGGGCTCACTGCAACCTCTGCCTCCAGCCTCAAGCAAATCTCCTGCCTCAGCCTCCCAAGTAGCTGGGATTATAGGTGCCCACCACCATGCCAGTTTTTTTGTATTTTTAGTAGAGATGGGTTTCACCACATTGGCCAGGCTGGTTGCGAAATCCTGACCTCAGTTGATCCACCCACTTCGGCCTCCCAAAGTGCTGGGATTACAGGCATGAGCTACTACACCTGGCCAAAAAATAATTTTTTTTTTCCCCAGAGTTTCACTCTTGTTGCCCATCCTGGAGTCCAATGGCTTGATCTCAGCTCACTGCAACTTTCATCTCCCAGGTTCAAGCGATTTTCCTGCCTCAGTCTCCTGAGTGGCTGGGATTACAGGCATGCACCACCACGCCTGGCTAATTTTGTATTTTTAGTAGAGACGGGGTTTCTCCATGTTGGTCAGGCTGGTCTCGAACTCCTGACCTCAGGT
>NW_012107585.1:8557181-8565270 GCF_000951045.1 Mandrillus leucophaeus | reverse complement strand
GGGAGGCTAAGGCAGGAGAATGGCATGAACCCGGGAGGCGGCGGAGCTTGCAGTGAGCGGCGATCGCGCCACTGCACTCCACCCTGGGCGACAGAGCGAGACTCCCTCTCAAAAAAAAAAAAAAAAAAATTAAAATTAGCCGGGCATGGTGGTCATGCCTTCAGTCTCAGCTACTCCAAAAGCTGAAGTGGGAGGATCACTTGAGCCTGGGAGGTCAAGGCTGCAGTGAGCTGTGGTCACACCACTGCATTCCAGCCGGGGCAACAGAGCGAGACCCAATCTCAAAAATGAATACAATTGTGTATCTAGACTAGTAAGAAATTAGGCTCATTTTGATTATGGTTCATAAATAGTAACTGAGTATGGTAAAAGGATTATGATGACTAGGTACAAATTAAAAATCTCAATCATTTTACCTTCGCTCCCCAAAGGTTTTCTTTAAAACAAACAAAAAAATTTAAAAATAATACATAACTTTAAAAAAATGACAGAGGTGAAAGCTACATGAATGACACTGCATCTGATTTTATACTCACAGTCCAATCCAAACTGAAGTTCCCAATGAACTTTTCCCAGTCTCCCTATTTGATTTCCTAAATAAAGGAACTTAGTAAATAATGAGAACAGGGAACTAAAAGGTAAAATTCACCTTTAAAACGGTAATTTATCAACTTTTAAACTAAGAGTGAGAAAGCTACCACAGACTGACTTTTATGTAATAATAAAAAGTTTAACACCACTCATTGTCATGTTTTTAAAAATGAATGAAATATTACTTATCAAAACTATATACAAAAAGTATCTGCACTAAAAGTTGCCAGCTTAATCATGGGAAATCTCTTATAAGGCTGCTTAAAGCTTCATGTTTTTTACTAAAAATGGTAGACTGTGAGAATGTGTAAAGTCAATTTTTGAACTATTAGTACTTTTTTTTTTTTGAGACCAGGTTTCACTGTTGCCCAGGCTGGAGTGCAGTGTCACGATCTCGGTTCACTGCAGCCTCAATCTCCCAGGCTCAAGTGATCCTCTCCCCTCAGCCTCCCAAGTAGCTGGGACTGCAGGCACCCAGCACCACACCTGGCTAATTTTCCTATTTTTTGTAGGGACAGGGTCTTGCCACATTGCCCAGGCTAGTCTTGAACTCCTGGGCTCAAGTGATCCTCCCACCTCGGCTGGGATTACAGCCGTGCAACAAAGCAGCTTGGCCCTATTAGTACATTTTAATCAGAGATTAGACTATGTTACATTTTAAATTTCAGTTTAAAAAAATGATTCACACATGTTATACACAAGGACAATTTTAATCCTGCATTTTCCTGTAGTAACATCCACTGCTGGCTATCTATGGATTGAAACTGCATTTGCTAAGAACTGTGAACATGAAGAAACTTTACATGAAGTCACATGTTGATACAGGCACACAGACATCTTTCAGCACCAACAGACTACATACGTAATACATACCAGATAGTCTCGATGGATAAATTAGTGTCACCGGTGATTCTATTTAGTAAAATCCACAGTTAATGCAGAATTCCATTTTTTAATTTTACATCTTTATTACACATTTTTCTAATACTTTATTTTTTAAAAAACACTCATTCAAGATTGTAATTTGCATGGCAATAAACAAGGGTTCCATGGGTTCTAAGTTTAAGTGTCCACAGCAATTTAAAACACCACAAGTCCTCTTTCCAATTTGCAGCACCTGACTTAAAGTTTAAATTCATCTAATGCATCATTAAAACTGTCATTTTCTCTTGTGAGAAGACATGTTTCAACTGCTATTTCCAGGACTATATATTGAGGATGGGTGTACAGTATTTTTAATGGTTAGCAGAATTTTACTCACATAATTTATAGCCAGAATAAGAGCCTCTAGCCTCTCCGAACGGCCTTCCACTCAGAACAATGATGATGATAAATGTCTAAAATGTTTCTGGGGTACTCCACTTGACATTACCAAACATGTTTCCAAATAATCTTAGAAAATATGATTCTTTAAACATATGCATAATATTCTACCACACAATGCACCATCACTTCTTTAACCATTTTCCAATTGTTCATTTATAACATTTGCAATTTTTCATTATAAATAATATTGTGATGAATACTTTCATCTGTAAGTTTTATGCAAGGCTGATTATTTCTTCTGTCTTCTAATGTCAAAGAAGTGGCTTACTGGTTCAAACAGTGCACATACATGGTTTAAGGCTTTTAGTATACTTTACCAAATAATCTCCAGAATAGCTCGAACAACTCCTACCAACAGTATGTTATTGTGCCCATAGGGTGGACTTCCCAACAACAAAGCAAATTCAACTTCAACCACAAATCTATTAGATTCTCACCCATCTCAAAACTATCACATCAAAGAAGCAAGGAGACATATTACTGGTGAGGAAGCCAAATCCAAATTCTTTTAAAAAAAATCACTCAGCTTTAGATCAGTAAAACAACAAAAATGCTCCCCACAAAAAGTCTACCGGGTTTTTCAAAAAATAAAGTTAACAAGAGAGAAAGAGAAACTCAGGCTAGGCGTGGTGGCTCACGTCTGTAATACCAGCACTTTGGGAGGCCGAGGTGGGCCAATCACGAGGGCAGGAGTTCGAGACCAGCCTGGCCAACATGGTGAAACCCTGTCTCTACTAAAACTACAAAAATTAGTTGGGCGTGATGGCGGGCACCTGTAATCCCACACTTGGCAGGCTGAGGCAGGAGAATCACTTGAACCCGGGAGGCAGAGGTTGCAGTGACCCGAGATCACACCACTGCATTCCAGCCCAGGCAACAGTGCGAGACTCTGTCTTTAAAAAAAAAAAAGAGACAGAGAAAGAGAAAGTCAGTACCAAATGACCAAAATTTTTTATTTGACTAAATTCTATTCATGCATGAGCATGACAGTCTCCCGTTTATTTGACTTTGGCAATAAAAAAACAAGCAGCCTTGTACAGAACAGTGAAAATGCCAAGGACGAGGGCAGTCTACAGTTTTACTGTAGAATAAATATATATATATATTTTTTAAAAGGCCTCTCTCCCTTTGGCCATATCAACTTCTCAGTTCAGGCCATTAAATATAGACGAATTTTCAAATTCACTTCTTTACTTCTCCAAGATCTTCGATGCTGTCATCATCTACCTATAAAACACAAATAATTATATCTCGTGAGTTGTGCTTGCAATTAAGAAAAAATGGAAGCAATTTGCTTTAAAAACTTACTTCTAGCGATGTATGTGTTCCATGTACTCACCTCTGGCCATTTTTCCTGAATGACGTCAATTATGTCATCTGTAAAGTCTCCCTGAATGATAATTTCATCCTCCCCTGTTACTGAGGCACCACAGGAGAATTTTTGAGCAAAAAATCTTTGTGCTTCTTTAAGATCAATTTCTATTTTTTTAAAAAAAGAGCAAGAACTGTAATTGGAATTGTGCAAAGATGTTTTTCCATTTTGAAATTTAATCTACATTTTAAATTCATAAAACAGATTGTTAATGGGTTTTATATTCCTTTCAGAACAATACAAACTACCACAGAGATCTTAACAATGCAGTTTACACTTTCAAGGTCAAATAAAGGCTCAATATATAAAAACAGAATCATCTATACTACCCCTAACTCATGTAAGACCAAAATAAATCCAGGGACACTTTATTCATTTTATTTTTGAGATGGAGTCCTTGCTGTCACCCAGGCTAGAGTGCAGTGGCGCAAAATCTCGGCTCACTGCATGCTCCGCCTCCCGGGTTTCACGCCATTCTCCTGCCTCAGCCTCCCCAGCAGCTGGGACAAGAGGCGCACACTGCCACGCCCGGCTAACTTTTTTGTATTTTTAGTAGAGACGGGGTTTCACTGTGTTAGCCAGGATGGTCTCGATCTCCTGACCTCGTGATCCGCCAGCCTCCACCTCCCAAAGTGCTCGGATTACACGCATGAGCCACTGCGCCTGGCGCTTTTTTTTTTTTTTGAGATGGAGTCTTGCTCTGTTGCCCAGACTGGAGTGCAGTGGCTCGATCTTGGCTCACTGCAACATCCGTCTCCCAGATTCAAGCGATTCTCCTGACTCAGCCTCCTGAACAGCTGGGATTACAGGCATGTGCCACCATGCCTAGCTAATTTTCGTATTTTTAGTAGAGATGGGGTTTCACCAAGTTGGCCAGGCTGGTCTCAAACTCCTGACCTCAGGTGATCCACCCATGTCAGCCTCCCAAACTGTTGGGATTATAACAGGCATGAGCCATCACGCCCAGCCTCTTTTTTCTTTTTAAGGCTGGTCAAGTGAAGCAGCGGGAGTAAAGAAGGAACAAAGAAATCTGTGAGTGGTTGTGATCATTTAGTTGTAAACACCATCGTACTCAGACCGGACTATTGATTGTTTTTCAATCTGTGTTGTCTTACAGAGGGATCATGGTTTAGATTTTCACCCAGTTTCACTACTCATTCAAGGCTTCCAGGAACTGAGGGGCTCTAAAGTAGGATGTTCTGCCACCTTTCTCACCCTCTGCTGTCATTCCCAGAGGGGATGAGCCATTTTGCAACCTTCTGCCACCATGCCTGCAGAGGACAGAGGAGCAGCACTGGCTGGTTTCAAACAAAATCCTCCCCAGCCCTCCTCATCCCACATAAAATGTGCCCAAGCAGGAATTCCAGAAAGTAAAAAGTACCCTCTATAGAAGATTTTTGACATTTCTCTAAAATTTGATTTTGAAGGTGTAATTAGAAATGCAAAATTTATCTTCTTAGCAAAAAACAGACCTGTGAAGTTTTCATGGTATGTGAGAGAGAGATAGAGAGATAGAGGGAGACAGAGAGAGAAAATAGTTCACACATTTTAAATATACTTAACCCTGAACTCACCAAAAGTTGCAAGGCCACACACTCTTGTCACATATTTCTTCTTTGCTCTGGGAATTTTGGCTATAGTAACCTTTTGTGGTACGGTCTTCTTTTTCTGTTTTATTTGACCCCTTCCACCTTTATTTATTAAGAAAGAGCTTAGCATTAGTTGTTTTGTTTTTGACATAATAAGAGAATACTGTCTTTAAATTTATTAATTTTCAAAAGGTTTAACTTTCTTTTTCTCTAATACAAAATTACTAAACACATCCAGGTATTCATTCAATAAACACGTATTAAGTACCTACTATGTGCCCGGCACTGGGCTAAGGGCTGAGGATACAAAGATGAACAGACCATAGCCCCTGCCCTCCAGGGACTCACAGTCTAATGAAGAGAGTAAAAAAAAAATTACAGCAACCTGATATATACAATAATAGGATCCATGAATAAGACTTTATGATAGCTTTGCAGAGCAACAAGTTAGTCTGCTTCCAGAGGACACAGAAGGTTTTCGAGAGGAAGTAACATCTAGGTGGAGTTTTGAAGAATAAGGAAAGGTCCAGGTAAAAGCAAAAAGGTTGGAGAGGCATAAGAAAGGACATTCCAGGGAAAGGGAACAAGTACAGAGATAAGAAAAGGCATTATATTTGGGAACTTCACTTGATTGAAGGATGCTTATGAATATGTAGCAGATGAAGTCAGAAAAGCAAAAGATTACATACATAGCAGCCACTGGATCTGTGTTTCGGGGGATCCGTGAAGAGTAAGACTGATAGAAAGGCCCCTACAGAGGTTCCTGCATTAGCTCAGGCGAAAAATGGAAAGTAAAGCAGTGCCAACAGTAATAGCCACTAGGCCACAGGCAGGAGAGGAGGGAGGAGAAAGAATAGAAGCTCGAACTGAGTGAAGGGAGAGAGAGAAAGCAAGCTTAATTTCCAAAGTGCAGTGTTTGAGGTGCTTCTGGGATCAAGCACACTTCTAGGCTAGAGACACAGGCCAGATTCAGAGATACAGATTTGGGAATTTTAAGTGTATAGTGGGCAGCGGAAGTTAGGAATGTGATAGAATCATCCAACAAGAACATGCAGAATGAGAAGTGGGCCTAGGACAGAATCCTGAAAAACACTGACTTTTAAAGGACAGAGGGAACAGAAGTCCACACAGAAGACTAAGGAGGAGTGATAGGAGAGCTAGGAAGCAACAGAAACTAAGGAGTGACAATGTTTCAGCAAAGAGGGAGTGCGTATGTGCTTATTATTTAGCAATGACTAAGACACTGCTGACCCTTACCGGAAGAGCTGCAGTGGTCAGGAAGTCAGGTTAGGATGGACTGAGGAGTGAAGAGTGAACCACAGAACAGAACGGGGGATAGTGAGTCTGGCCTTAGTAAAGAAATCTGGCTAAGGAAAGGAGAGGGATAAGGCAAAGAAAGACATGAGCTTTGGGGAGAGTTTTTTTTTTTTTTTAAGACACAAAGTCCTGAAAATATTTGTAAGTGATTTTCAGTCATAGGGAGAATAATGAATGAAAACCAAACAGGTAGGTACAGGATCCACAGCATCAGGAGTTGGTCTGAGAAGAAGGAGTGAGTCAAGCATATGCAACAGCTGTAAAACAAAGTTTTCAACTGAGCTATCAGAAGTAATAAGAAGATAACATCTTTTATATAAATGTCCTCACTCTACTTAAATAGAATACACAGGAATTTTAGCTGTCTGTTTTTTACATACAAACAGGGCAAATAAGCATGTTTTCCTAGGTCCAATTTACTGACAAAGTCCAAATCATACCACATCCAACCATGATCTTGAGACTATTAGTATGTGCCCCTCTGTATGATATACATGGGGAACTATAGTAACAGGTACATGGTATTAACACCGGGAACCTCCTCCTTTTTGTAAGAGATGAGGTCTCACTATGTTGCCCAGGATAGAGTGCATGGCTATTTAGAGGAACAATCATTACACACTACAGCCTTGAACTCTTGGGCTTAAGTGATCCTCCTGCCTCAGCTCCCTAAGAACCTGGGACTATAGGCACCCACCATTGCGCCTAGCTTTGGGAACCCTTTTAATTACTTACGTCTTCTATCGTAGTGACGGTATGACTGTACAAATCAAGATATGAATTTAGGTCTTACCTCTCTTCTGTTTTTTCTTTTCCTCTTCTTCCCCTGCTGTTCCTTGACCCTCACTAATTCCAGCTTCTTGTTTGGGTGAATTTTCTAGATATAAAAATGAAATACAAAAGCATGAACATCATCTCACACTGTTAAAAAAAAGAAATCACCTTTGAGCAACCTCATATACAAATAAGGCATCTTACCAACAGCTGAGCATAACATTTGTAAAGCAATGGATTACACTGCTAGATTCCTATTCTAGTCTAGTTCTAAAGTCATTATGGTAAGTGTATGGTAACAGAAGAGAAAACCCAGTCTTTTGATATGTGAGGGCTAAAATTTTTAGCCACAAGAAGGGAGCACAAAACACTTGGGCTCTGCAGGAGTGCTCTAGCATCTAAACTTACTAATTTTGTTACCATCTGGAGAACAGCTCCTCACCCGCTCAGACATGATCCTATCCCAGTAAGGTCCTGTTCAGGGCCAACCATGTAGACTGAATATAAAACCAGACTTGAGGGTTTTTATTCAACCACTGCCAGTGATGAAGTAGCTACCAGCCAAAAGGGACTTATCAAGTTAGGGATTTGTGTGTTAGAGAAATCACCTGAAAGTCAAGGAGCAATGAGCACTGGGTGTCTCTGGGCAGGCCTGTTCCCAGACCAGGCTTTCTCTTCTTCCTGCTACTGCCTTCATTTTTACCAATCTTGCAAGAGAAGCCATCAATATGAGCAAACTGAGGAATTCTGTTCCTCCACAGTCTTCCCACCTCCGGCAATGGCAACTCTATTTTTTTTTTTTTTGATACAGAGTTTCACTCTATCACCCAGGCTGGAGTGCAGTGGTGCAATCTCGGCTCATTGCAAACTCCGCCTCCCAGGTTCGCGCCATTCTCCTGCCTCAGCCTCCCAAAGTAGCTGGGACTACAGACGCCCACCACCATGACCAGCTAATTTTTTGTATTTTTAGTAGCGACAGGGTTTCACCATGTTAGCCAGGATGGTCTTGATCTCCTGACCTTGTGATCCACCCACCTCGGCCTCCCAAAATGCTGGGATTACACGCGTGAACCACCATGCCCGGCCAGCAACTCCATTTTTCTAGTTGCTTAAACCAAAA
>NW_012107585.1:8554613-8557131 GCF_000951045.1 Mandrillus leucophaeus | reverse complement strand
CTGGGACTATAGGCACCCACCATTGCGCCTAGCTTTGGGAACCCTTTTAATTACTTACGTCTTCTATCGTAGTGACGGTATGACTGTACAAATCAAGATATGAATTTAGGTCTTACCTCTCTTCTGTTTTTTCTTTTCCTCTTCTTCCCCTGCTGTTCCTTGACCCTCACTAATTCCAGCTTCTTGTTTGGGTGAATTTTCTAGATATAAAAATGAAATACAAAAGCATGAACATCATCTCACACTGTTAAAAAAAAGAAATCACCTTTGAGCAACCTCATATACAAATAAGGCATCTTACCAACAGCTGAGCATAACATTTGTAAAGCAATGGATTACACTGCTAGATTCCTATTCTAGTCTAGTTCTAAAGTCATTATGGTAAGTGTATGGTAACAGAAGAGAAAACCCAGTCTTTTGATATGTGAGGGCTAAAATTTTTAGCCACAAGAAGGGAGCACAAAACACTTGGGCTCTGCAGGAGTGCTCTAGCATCTAAACTTACTAATTTTGTTACCATCTGGAGAACAGCTCCTCACCCGCTCAGACATGATCCTATCCCAGTAAGGTCCTGTTCAGGGCCAACCATGTAGACTGAATATAAAACCAGACTTGAGGGTTTTTATTCAACCACTGCCAGTGATGAAGTAGCTACCAGCCAAAAGGGACTTATCAAGTTAGGGATTTGTGTGTTAGAGAAATCACCTGAAAGTCAAGGAGCAATGAGCACTGGGTGTCTCTGGGCAGGCCTGTTCCCAGACCAGGCTTTCTCTTCTTCCTGCTACTGCCTTCATTTTTACCAATCTTGCAAGAGAAGCCATCAATATGAGCAAACTGAGGAATTCTGTTCCTCCACAGTCTTCCCACCTCCGGCAATGGCAACTCTATTTTTTTTTTTTTTGATACAGAGTTTCACTCTATCACCCAGGCTGGAGTGCAGTGGTGCAATCTCGGCTCATTGCAAACTCCGCCTCCCAGGTTCGCGCCATTCTCCTGCCTCAGCCTCCCAAAGTAGCTGGGACTACAGACGCCCACCACCATGACCAGCTAATTTTTTGTATTTTTAGTAGCGACAGGGTTTCACCATGTTAGCCAGGATGGTCTTGATCTCCTGACCTTGTGATCCACCCACCTCGGCCTCCCAAAATGCTGGGATTACACGCGTGAACCACCATGCCCGGCCAGCAACTCCATTTTTCTAGTTGCTTAAACCAAAATCCTAGATGTCCCTTTTATTCACACTACGCCCAACAAATCAGAAAATCCTGTCAGTTCTACCTTCAAAATATACTCCTATCTGACCACTTTTCACCACCTCCCCACTACCATTCTGACCTCAGTCATCGCAACAGCCTCCTGTCTGGTCTCCCCCTGCTTTTCTGCCTATGACCCTCTTTTGACATTGTGTTTGTTTTTTTGAGACAGGGTCTCGCTCTGTTGCTCAGGCTGGGGTGCCTCAATCTGCTGGGATCAAGTAATCCTCCTGCCTCAGCCTCTCGAGTAGCTGAGGCTATAGGCTCATGTGCCACCATGCCCAGATAATTTTGCGTTTTTTGTAGAGACAGGGCTTTACCATGTTGCTCAGGCTGGTCTCGAACTCCTGGACTCAAACGATTCACCTGCCTCAGCCTCCCAAAGTGCTGCAATTACAGGTGTGAGCCACCACTCCCGGCCTCTTTGGTTTATTCTTAGCAGAGCAGCCTAAGTGATACTGCTGAAACAAGTCAGACCTTATCACTCTTCTGTTTAAACTCCTCCAAGAGCTCCTCATCTAACTAAGAGCAAAAGCCAAAATGGCCCACACTGCCCAACCCGGTGTGGTCTACTCTTACTTCGTATCAAACTCTTCTCCGGTCCTTCAATAAGCTCCAGACACAAAGGCTTACTTGTTGTTTCCTGAATATACTAGCAGAGCTTCTGCTCAGGGCCTCTCCTCAGGCTGTGTCCTCCGCCTAGGAATGTTCTGCCAGATACCCAAATGACTCATTCCCTCAGTTCCCAAAAAATCAACTGCCACCTTTTCAGCAAAATCTTCCCTGGGTACTACCTAATATTTCAAATTCCTTCCCACCAATTCTCATCTCCCCGTTTCCTGCTTATTACTGTCTACATACTATATATTTTGCTTATTTAATCTGTCTCCCTTTCTAGAATGTAATTGCCACAAGAGTAGGAAATCTTTTTATTTACTGGCTTATCCTCAGAATCTGAAACAGTGTGTAGCATATAGTATGCTTACAATAAAATCGATATATATTTGCCCCTAAATCATTTACTTTTTTAAATTTTGTTTTTTTGAGACAGAGTTTTGCTCTTGTTGCCCAGGCTGGAGTGCAATGGTGCCATCTTGGCTCACTGCAACCTCTGCCTCCTGGGTTCCAGCAATTCTTCTGCCTCAGCCTCCCGAGTAGCTGGGATTACAGGCATGCGCCACCATGCTGGGCTAATTTTGCACTTTTAGTGGAAATAGGGTTTCTCCATGTTGATCAGGCTGGTCTTGAACTCCCGACCTCAGGTG
>NW_012107585.1:8550218-8554272 GCF_000951045.1 Mandrillus leucophaeus | reverse complement strand
GCCTCCCAAAGTGCTGGGATTATAGATGTGAGCCACTGCACTCAGCCCATTTACTTTTTTTATATAAGAAAGTTGATATTCAGACCTATCCTGTCTCAGAGAGAACTTAAACAGCTAACAGAGATAAATGCTAATTCTGTAATATCCTACTAAAGGAGGACTTTCGTATCTTTAGAATAATGCCATACATGCATTTGTCTCAGGTACAGAAGTTTAATGCAAGAAAAAAAATTTTCATACCTACAGTAAGTTTTGCAAATTCATTTGGAAAATTCTTCTCTAACCATTGTCTACATTTAGCAACATCAGGCATATATTCACAGTACTAGGAGAAAAAAAAAGAACTGAGTCACAACAAAACATTTTCAGTCAAACAATACGTCGTAATTAAAAATCACTCCCTATACTTGTTAATACAAAGAATAAAACAAACCACTCCCATCTGACTTCTTATCCACAGGAAATCTGTATTCAACCAGAATATGTCCCGTAAGAAATTAGATATTAAGAAGGATTAGGTACCTCTTCACGGAATCAGTTTATTTCTTCTCCCTCTATTTCTTGCTTTGAGCACATAAGTGCCTCATTTTCATGACTTGCTCACAGAGCCTGACTTAGAAAGTCTTACACACAATTTATTTGCTCTTTCTTTCCTCTGCTCATTCGTGTAGATTTTGGCATTAAGGTTACTCTTATTTTATGAGCTGACTATTCATAAGTCCTATGCAAAAATCCAAAATGCACAGCCATGTGCAAAAGATGCACATGTATGATTTAAGGTCTAAATTTAGAAAATAATTTATAAGACCATAAAATTATTCTAAACCAAAGTTCTCTATAAAAGGTTAAAGCTTTACTATCAAATAATCAAAAATGAAAAATAAAAAAAAGTTCTCAAGGTAGCTTTAAAACCAAGAATAACTTCAAATACATAAGGTAAAAAAAAAAAAATAAATAAATAAAGGACTCACCTCTGTTGGTAATGAACAGACTGAGGAAATAAAAAGAAAAAAGATTTGAAATGTTAAACCTATATGTACACACACACGCAGGGCTTATCCTTAACTTTTATACTTGAGAAAATGCTTCATTTTTACATTTTTCCTGTAAGTTTTCTATACCACTTTTCAAATGCCACTCTTCAGTGAGGTAAAAGGCACGTGGTTATGAGACTTTGGAGGTAAAAGGCACATGATTATGAGATGATACTATCTTGATTTTTTCATCTAAAGAGTGTCTCCGTCAGCTGATGGAGCATCAAAGTATGCTATTTTGTATATAATGAGGTCTTACCATAATCATTTCAGTGAGTCAAAAATTAAGCTAAGACAAGAACAATTCCCCCATACAACAGAGTTTGAAGGAAACTGGTTATTTCTTTTCTTTTGAGACATGGTCTCGCTCTGCTGCCCAGCCTGGGGTGCAGTGGTGCAATCATGGCTCACTGCAGCCTCCATCCCTCTGGGGGCTCAAACGATCCTCCCACCTCAGCGTCCCGACTAAATGGGTCTATAGACACACACTACCATGCCCAGCTAAGTTTTTGTAAAGACAAGGTTTTACCATGTCGCCCAGGCTGGTCTCAAACTTCTGGGCTTAAGCGATCCACCTACCTTAGCTTTCCAAAGTGCTGGGATCACAGGCGTGAAGCACTGTTCCCAGCCTGGTTATTTCTTCTGATAGTTTACCAAAACAGCCACCATTTTTTATTTATACTGACAAATTTATAAACTTTAGCTGCATTTTTACTACCATCTTTTTGCAATACATTTTTCTTTTTTTTTTTTTGAGACAGTCTTGTTCTTTCTGCCAGGCTGGAGTGCAGTGGCACGATCTTGGCTCACTGCAAGCTCCACCTCCTGGATTCACACCATTCTCCTGCCTCAGCCTCCCGAGTAGCTGGGACTACAGGCGCCCACCACCACGCCTGGCTAATTTTTTGTATTTTTAGTAGAGATGGGGTTTCACCATGTTGGCCAGATTGGTCTCAAACTCCTGACCTCAGGTGATCCACCTGCCTCAGCCTCCCAAAGTGCTGGGATTACAGGTGTGAGGCACCATGCCCGGCCTATTTTTTTAGAGTCAGGGTCTTACTCTCACTCTGTCATCCAGGCTGGAGTGTAGTGGTGTGCCCATGGCTCACTACAGCCTCGAACTCCTCAGCTCAAGTAATCCTCCCGCTTCAGCTTCCCAAGTAGCTGGGACTACAGGTGTGAGCCACTATGTACAGCTAAGTTTTTTATTTTTGTAGAGACAGGATCTTGCTATGTTGCCAAAGCTTTTTCATATTATGCTACACAAGATCACGAAAGTGTAAAGCTAGAAGGAATCTTGGTTCAATCCTATCATTCAGTGTTACAGCCTGTACAGGCTAATAAGGGACTAGAAGAACTGAAAAAGCTTCCCAATTTTAACTGTAATTCTAATACTGCGTCAACTGTTTATTTTATTTTTAAGGTTTAGAATGGAATAGTTCAGTGTGTCCAATATCCTGAGGTTTTTGAGGGAGAGAAAGGTGGTACAAGGGAGAGAAAGGTGGTACACCATGTAATCACAGCAATTACCACACACTGGGCACCTAGTATGTGCCAAATGCTTTACTATGCCTTGCATCCATTATTATGTTTACTTGTTGCAACTTTGTAAGACAAGAAGTACCATATCTATATTCTGATGATGAAAATGAGGCTTAGTGTACGTAACCACTTGCATCTGGATAATAGGATTTGAATCTGCCTGTTTCTGATGCTCATGCGATTAACCACTAACTTAGATTACACAGAGTAAACAAGCAACTTAGTGGCACCAGACAGCTGAAAATGATCTCCCTTCACCTTACCCTACTAACATTCTACCATGCTACCACACAATCACTATTTTACAGATGGGGCACTAAAAGAGTTAAATAGCTCATTCAATGACAAAGGTGGTATGTGGCAGAAGAAAACTGGAATCCAGCGGTTTTGTCCAGTCGAGTCTATTATAGTTTAGGGTTCTTTCTACCAAAGATCTCCCTGGTTAGCCACAGCCCCATATTCCTCACAGTTCAAGTTCAAATACTAGGCATAGTTGTTCAGCCACACTTTCAGGATATAACTATATAATTATTGGCTAAATACCATTACAGTAAATACTAAAGCTACAAATTTTGTATACAATTTCAAATAATATTTAGTTCAGAAAAAAATAAATAAATTGGGTTCTTGCTCTGTTGCCCAGGCTGGAGTGCAGTGGTACCATCTCAGCTGGCTGCAACCTCTACCTCCTAGGTTCAAGTGATTCTCGTAGCTCAGCCTCCCGAGTAGCTGGGATTACAGGTGTGTGTCACTACACCCAGCTAATTTTTGTATTTTTAGTAGAGACAGGGTTTTACCATGTTGGCCAGGCTGGTCTTGAACTCCTGGCCTCAAGTGATCTGCCCACCTTGGCCTCAGCCTCCCAAGTGCTGTGATTACAGGTGTGAGCCAACACACCTGGCCCGGTTCAGCAAAATTCTAATGCAATAAAAATTGGGGCAGCTCCTTTAAGTTCTTTAAAAAAGTCAATTTCTCTCTACAGATCACTTACTTATTTGGAAAAAAATAAAACCTTTTCAATGCAAACATCTAGCCATCACCTTCAAACTTAGCATCACTAATAGTGAAACATCAGACATTATGAGCTTTTGATGCAATGCAACATGACGAACAAAACATCATCCACAGAACCTTCTTGCCAAAATCTGTTTAACTTTAATCTAATTAAGCCTCTAGGCCGGTGTGGTGGCTCACATCCATAAACCCAGCACTTTGGGAGGCCGAGGTGGGTGGATTACTTGAGGTCAGGAGTTAAAGACCAGCCTGGCCAACATGGTGAAATCCCATCTCTACTAAAAATACAAATATTAGCCGGGTGTGGTGGTCCACACCTGTAGTCCCAGGTACTGGGAAGGCTGAGGCAGGAGAATTGCTTGATCCTGGGAGGTAGAGGCTGCAGTGAGCTGAGATTGTGCCACTGCACTCCAGCCTGGGCAACAGCGAGAGCCTTCGTCTCAAAAAAAAAAAAAAAAAAAAAA